>NC_064282.1:1178419-1254696 GCF_019186545.1 Solanum stenotomum
TCGAGGATCGGGATGAAAAAATAAAAATTTGAAGTTGAAAATATTTTTTAAAAACAAACTTAAATTTTTTTCTTTTTGAAGGGGGTTGGGGGGCTGATAGGGGGTTTGATAGGGGGGCTGATTGGGTGAGGGGTAAAAAAATAAAAAATTGAAATTAGAAATATCTTTTAAAAATAATTTTTAATATTTTTTTGGAAGGGGGTGGGGGTAGGGGTAAAAAAATTGAATTTAAAAACAAGCTTTAAATTTTTATTTTTTTTGGGGGGAGGGGTGGTTGGGAGNGGGGGGGGGGGGTTGGTTGGGGGTGGTTTGAGGGTACGGACAAAATAAAATGATTTTTTCAACAAAAAAATAATTGTAATTTGAAGTTGAAGAGAGTTTTGGAAAATGTTTTCCTTAAATTTAGAAGGGAAGTTATTTTCCTTAAATTTGAGGAAAATGAGTTGATTTGGAAAACATTTGCCAAAACATTTAGCCAACCAAACATGAGAAAATTGAAAAACATTTTCCGGAAAATATTTTCCTTCATACCAAACACACCCTTAGTTAGGCATCAATTGCCATCACAAATATTGGACGAAAGCAAGTATTTGTTCAAATCCTACTTTATTTTTTCAATTTGATTTGGTTCTTTTTCATTTCTGTAATCATGATGGGTGTTGGTCCTAAGGGGTCTGATTTGATAATTTGACGAATAATATTTGGTAACGTCTTTGTTTATTAGTTCATCAATTTATTTACTCACCCCATGACTATGCTTAATTAAAGCATCCAAAATCAACCGTCATGGGATCGTTTGGTACAAAGATGCATAATACAGAGATTAGTTTTTATCAAGTGTTTGGTTCATGTTTCCCATTTAATCTTATGTTTGATTTAAAATTCTAGAAAAAAATTCTTTCCTATTATACCCTTGAGTTACTATGAGATTTTATATTTCATTTAATTTATCAAATTAAATACTAAAATATATTTAAAAATTTATTATTAAATTTTGAGGTGTGATATGCCACCATAGAGATCCTTGATAGTACGGTATAACCTTAAACTTAACATAGATTTAAGGCTACTTAAATTGTTCAAATACACAAAACTTATTTTTAAAAAAAAATAGTTCATCGACGAACTACATTTAAAAAAAAACCCGAAAAAACCAACTCAATATAACAAATCAAACATGGAGAAAAAATTATTAATTTGTGAAATCATCAAATTACATGGAACGAATTTAGAGAATTTAAAAGAATATTTATAAATATTCTCATATGAATAAAAAAGAGCATTAAATTACAAAAAAAAAAAATAGGAAAAAAGATTCGGAGATAGTTTAGTAATTTAGGGGTCTTATCCAAGGATTGTTAAACCTTAGATTAGTTATCCCTCCCTTTTCTAGGGATAAAATAAGACCTTGTATGAAGTATAACTAATTCATGGATTAAGTTAAATAAAGTAACCAAACAATGTTTTTGTTGGACTAAATTTTAATCCATGGACTATTTTGATCAATACCTCCTACCAAACGGGTCCTAAAGGTAATGGCAAAAATACTCTTTAATTATGATTTTTTTTTCTTTTTAGATTGACATAATTATTACTATTAAATTGTATATTTATCGAATTATGAATATGTTAAGGGCAAATTTAGGAAAGAAATTAAATACCTTTTTGATTTTGTCGAACATCAATTATTTTGTACGGAAGAGAGTATGATTTTTCAAATTCGATTTTCTTTTCGCTCTTTAAGATTGAGTTACATGCCTCTCTATATTTCAAATAAGAAATGCACACAGCAAACAAAAGGAACGTAGTACATATTTTTCTAATAGTAGTACATTTTCAGGGCAAAAATGTAGGAGGCTTTCTAATTAGAGTTGCTTGCTCAAAGCCATAGGCAATTTCAATTAATTTAGGCTCTGAGCCTTTCAACCCACTAAAACAAGTGCCAATAGGCACCCCTTTGTCATAAGCAGCTGGCACACTAATTGCTGGAAATCCACCAATTGCAAGAACTGCAGCAACACTAGAGCCAGCAGTAACCAATGCATCCAACTTATACTTTTTCATCAACTTTTGGAATCCATTTCTTGTTAATCTTGACAAATTCTTCAAAGCTTTCAATTCTGTTTCCCCAATTCCATTTGTAGATTCAGCTGCCAAAAATATATCTTGACCAAATTCCTTTAGCATCTCCTGAAATGAGAAATCAAAGTTGAGTGACTTTCTGTGAAACTGAAACTTAGTTGGATGACAACTAGTGAAGTTAATTCGGTCATATCGACTCAATCTTGTAGATTATTTGATCATGAATAACGTACCAGTTCGGGATTTTTTTGATTGAAGATTATAATATCTGATAAGGATCGAACAGGGGAATCGATTAGCTCTTTTAGATAAACATTTAAG
This sequence comes from Solanum stenotomum, assembly GCF_019186545.1. Classification (NCBI taxonomy): domain Eukaryota; kingdom Viridiplantae; phylum Streptophyta; class Magnoliopsida; order Solanales; family Solanaceae; genus Solanum; species Solanum stenotomum. The sequence goes on from NC_064282.1 coordinate 1,180,823, forward strand.
GCTATCTTGAATTCAGCCAATACTGCTGATGCTTCACCACTCAGATTAAAGTCTAAAATTGTCTCAAGGTTGGCTATCATCACATTGTCTACCAAGACTGCACCTTGTAGCCTGCATTTGAGGAAAACAGGAAATTGTCTGAATGTGGTCTTTACATTCCAACATGATATTAAAATAGGCAGAGATCCTAAATTCAACTCTCACTGCCATCCGTTATATCTTCACAGATTAAGATTTTAGACGTACCTTTTTAACAAATAATGATATCTTCAGAAACAACTAGCTAAGTTACCTTAGTGTTTGGAGATGTTTCTCAAAAGCTTGAGCGAGGGCAGGATTATTAGTGAAATTGAAGAAGGGGTCTCTCACTATTCCAATTCGCTTGCCGTTAAGGCCATCTACTTTCAGAAATTGAGTATAACCACCACGAGGAATGAATTTAGCTGCTGCAGCAGTTGCAGCTGCGTCATTGTGGTCAAAGCCTACGATGGCATCAAGAACATGAACAGCATCTGCTACTGTTCTGCCAATTGGCCTGTTCAACCAACGCATATGACAAGTTAGTATTGTTGTATTGGTATCGTTCAGAAGAAGTATCAAATTAACGGATGTGGATTTAGAATGTGTGTACCCAACAGTGTCTTGTCTAGGTGTAACTGGGATGACCCCTGCTCGACTAGTGAGTCCAATGGTTGGTTTGATGCCTACAACTGCATTGGAACTGGCCGGGCATAAGATTGAACCACGGGTCTCTGTCCCTATTGACACAGATACCATGTTTGCTGCCACTGATATTGCTGATCCACTACTCGAGCCACAAGGGTCCGTGGAGAGAACGTAAGGATTCTGCATAGAAAAAGTGTGTACCTCTCATTAGTTCATTGCATAATTTTCCCATCATAGACTGCTTTTTAGTGGTGTTACTATTCGGAAGTATTTTTTTTTATAGCTCCAGTTGACATATATAACTTACCTTTCCTTGTCCACCTCTAGGACTCCAGCCATTGGGCGCCTTTAGCGTCCGAGAGTGAGCCCACTCACTGAGGCTAGCTTTCCCTAGTACAATCGCACCAGCTCTTCTCAGCTTTGTCACTACACCCGCGTCACGGGGCATCACTGATCCCAGTAATGAAAATGATCCAGCGGTAGTGTTAAGCTTATCTTTTGTTGCAATGTTATCCTTAAGAAGGATTGGAACACCACGCAACATTGACAAAGAGCTTGCTGACTCGTTCCTCTCTTTGTCAGCCCTGTCAGCTTCCAAGAGTGCATCGGGATTTATCTGTTAAAGACATAATTAAGTAAATAAGAATATATTTTTATATGAGATAATTACACATTTCAACATAATTACCTCAATGACACTTTTGAGAACGGGATTAAGCCGTGAAATTTCTCCAAGGTAGAACTCCACGAGCTGCCTCGATGTAAGCTGGTTTTGGCTAAAAGCAAGGTGCAGATCGCTAATGCTAGCTTCTTTAATCGAGAATGCATGGCAAATATCAATATACGACCATCCAAAAAGTGATATGGCCGTAAGAGTAAGTAATGCGGACAAAGAATAAACATTCATGTCAAGCAGACCACCTAAAAAGTGGATCTAATTGCACTTCACTCTCCAAATTATTTATGATATTTGAGTCCACAGGCTCTTTAAAATCTCTATTGAGTAATTTTGGTCAAAGTACTTATGCCGGCGGTATCCGGCAACTGTCTCCTTATATGGAGGTATATTTTAGATCGACTAATTAGATCCTGTGCCTTATTCTTTCTTGAATTAATCAACAAAAGGAATAATTCAGCTGGGTGCTATTATTCTGAAACAGAGAATGAAATCTAGTCATAATAAAGAATGGGTATAGAAGAAGAGTAAAGACATAAATACACAATCAAAGTTGTCCCGTATTTTCATAAAGACACCTTAACTTTCAAAGTGTCCTATCACACCACAGAACTATTTAATATCTTTGTAAATGGGCCATTTTGACCCATTCCCTCGTCTATTTAGTAGTGCGTGTTGCTCACTCCCTATGATGAGAAAAGACCCGACCCGACCCTGTTCTTTGAAGAAAGTCATTTCTCCTTTTCTTTTCTTATTTCTCAACTTTCCCTAAAATCTAAAGAAATAGAAAAGTTTTCTCAACAACTTTAAGTATGAGTGAAATAGGTCTAAAAATAGAGGAGATTAGATAAAGGATTCAATCCAATTACTTTGGAAGTGGGTCCTGAATTTTTGCTGCATCATTGCAGCTTCGAGGGATCCTAAGTTTCCATACACTAAGAACCATTGATTCTTAGGTGAAGTAATACAACGGCCGGTTTAAAACACGGGGCAAGATCTAGTACAGGTGTAAGGGTTGATTAACAGATTAAGCATGCATGGATTAATACTTCTCTACACCGCATAGAATCTCAATTTCCAGGAGCACACAACATGATGGAAGCGGAGCCCTCCCCATTGGACAAAATGAAGAAATAAATGTTAATGTTCCCTTTGTTGTTTTCCTAATATTGGTAGTTGAGATATTGTTAGGATATTATAGTTTTTCGTTGTTACAGGTTGATCTTGCTTGGAAAAAACCATGAAATCAAAAAATTAGGGCTATTTTGGGTTTAAAATTGGGGAAGATGACATAAATTGATTATATAATTAATAATAAAGAAAGCTAATAACACGTGGCACTTTTAAATTGGTCCATGGCAGTGAAAGCACGGAATGACGCGCCTCACGTGCGTGGTAACAACCCAGACGAGGGAATGGGTCAAAATGGCCCATTTACAACGATATTAAATAGTTCTGTGGGGTGATAGGACACTTTGAAAGTTAAGGTGTCTTTATGCAAATACGGGACAACTTTGATTGTGTCTTTATGTCTTTTCTCTATAGAAGAATAAAAATAAAAAATAAAAAAAATCCTCAACAGGGGATCGGAAGATAACAATTAAGTGAGAAACAATGTCTCTGAAATTGGGGGGAAAAAAGAAGGAAACAATTTAGCACAAATAGTCAAACTTGAAGAAACTGTTTTGACTACAACTAAGAGATTTAGCATTGTGCAGTAAAATAAAAGCATTCTATTCTATTAGTTCAACATTGCACCATTAGCTCCACATTCAGCAGCAAGCAACGTTCTTTGCTTTCTTCATTCCAAATATACTCAATCTTCAGGGTAAAGCAATATTAAATTACAGAAGGAGGTCGTCGAACTTTGCTAGATTGCTCAAAGGCATAGGCAATTTCAATCACCTTTGGTTCAGTACCCTTCAAACCTCCAAAACAGATGCCAAATGGCATGCCATCACTTTCATACCCGGCTGGAATGGTTATTACTGGGTAGCCACCTCTTGCAAAAACGGGAGAGGCACGTGAACCAGGCACGACCATTGCATCAAGCTCATGGTGGTTCATCATTTTCTCAAATCCATTTTGTGAAAAGCTTTTCAACTTCTCCACAACTTTCTTCTCTTCTTCTCCATATCCGTCTGTCTTCTCGGCTTCTATAAAAGTATGTTGGTCAAACTCAGCAAGTTTTTCCTGTAATCAAAAGGTTCATTGGACATTTTCATGTTACTTCATAGTATGTAAACCACAAAAAACAAATGACAATTTTTATTCCACTTCCATCCAACTGTTCCTGTTTCTTGATATTAGTTTTACTTAATGACTAAAGACCTTTGTTGCAAAGTAAAGTGTGTACCAACTCAGAGTTGCGTTCATTAAAAGCGATAATGTCGGCCAATGACCTGACAGGAGAAGTAATCAACTCTTTCAGGTGAGCATTGATTGAGCTCTTGAATTCAGCCATCATCACCAACGCTTCACCGCTGTGATTTGAATCCATAATCTCTTCAATATGTTGTATGCTCAGGTTGTCTACCAGAACTGCTCCTTCTTGTCTTAAATTCCAACATCAAGTCCACCAAATAATTACAAATAAAACGAACTAAATAGGACTTGTTATTTTTATTTGTGATTTTGCAGATAAAAGGTGACTTTGAGGTAACAAAGCTTCATACCTTAACAAATCTAGGTGATGCTCAAAAGCTGATTTTTCGATTGCTCCATGTATCATTTCCACAAATGGGTGTCTGACAATGCCTATTCGCTTCCCTTTTAGACCATCTTCCACGAGAAACTGTTTGTAGCCACCCTCAGGAATATATTTAGCTGCTTCCGCGGTGACTTCATCTCTTGGATCTGATCCAACAATTACATCAAGCATGTAAACTGCATCTGTAACATTCCTGCATATAGGCCTGAATAACAAGGAAATGTTCTGTTTAACACAGCTTCCTTAAAAATTAACATCAATTTCCTGAACACACCTTCACTTGTGCAATGATATGATAACAGAACACTGGTCAGATTTCGGATAATTACTCTTCTACTTCTTGTGTTAATCAACAACAACAACATACCCAGTGAAATCCCACTAGGTGGGGTCTGGGGAGGGTAGAGTGTACGCAGACCTTGCCACTACCTCGTGCGAGGTAGAGAGGCTGTTTCCGAAAGACCCTCAGCTCAGGTACATCAAATCCAAGTAAAAGGCGAGGAAGACAGTGTATATACATACCATCCAATACGAAAGATAATATACAATCAACAAAGGAAGACAATAACATCAATAAACAATGAGAGAAGTGAAACGCAATAAACAACAAAAGGCTATCGATATCACAGACAAGAACTGCAATTGCAAGACTAGGACTACTACACACGCTAACAACCCCTACCCTTGCAAGGAGAGACAACACGCTAGCCCTACTAACCTTCAACCTTAATACGAGACCTCCACTCCTTCCTATCTAGAGTCATGTCTTCGGTAATGTGAAGCTGAGCCAAGTCCTGTCTAATCACCTCTCCCCAATACTTCTTAGGCCTACCTCTACCCCTCTGCGTACCCTCTACAATCAGCCCCTCACACCTCCTCACTGGGGCGTCTGCGCCCCGTCTCTGCACATGACCAAACTATCTCAGTCTCGCTTCCCTCAACTTGTCCACCACAGAGGCCACTCCCACCTTCTCCCGGATAACTTCATTCCTAATCTTATCACTCCTAGTATGCCTACACATCCATCTCAACATCCTCATCTCCGCAACCTGCATTTTCTGAACATGTGAGTTCTTGACTGGCCAACACTCCGCTCCATACAACAAGGCCGGTCTAACTACCACTCTGTAGAACTTACCTTTAAGTCTAGGTGGAATTTTCTTATCACACAAGACTCCAGAGGCAAGCCTCCATTTCATCCAATGAAACCCCAATGCGATGTGTGACATCATCATCGATGTCGCCACTTCCTTGTATTACAGACCCAAGATACTTGAAACTTTCTTTCTTAGGAATGATCTGTGTGGCAAGTCTCACTTCTACATCTGCCTCATCCAACGCATCACTAATTTGCACCCCAAATATTCTGTTTTGGTCCTACTCAACTTAAACCCTTTGGACTCAAGCGTTTGTCTTCACACCTCCAACCTCGCATTAACTCTGTCCCAATCAGTACTATGTCATCTGCAAATAACATACACCATGGGACCTCCTCCTGAATAGACCGCGTCAACTCATCCATCACCAAAGCAAATAGAAAAGGGCTAAGGACTGATCCTTGGTGCAACCCCATCTCAACTGGGAAATGTTCCGAGTCACCTCCAACCGTTCTAACCCGAGTCTTGGCTCCACCGTACATGTCCTTTATCGCCCTAATATAAATCATCGGGACACCTTTAGCCTCCAAGCACCTCCAGAGGACATTCCTCGGTACTTTGTCATAGGCCTTTTCAAGGTCAATGAACACCATATGTAGGTCTCTCTTCCTTTCTCTATATTTTTCTACCAGTCTTCGCATAAGATGAATGGCTTCGGTCGTCGATCGTCCCGGCATGAATCCAAACTGATTCTCAGAAATGGACACCCCTCTTCTCACCCTCATCTCCACCACTCTCTCCCAAATCTTCATAGTATGGCTTAGCAATTTGATACCCCTGTAGTTGTTACAGTTCTGGATATCACCCTGGTTTTTATACAACGGAACCATTGTACTCCACCTCCATTCATCAGGCATCTTTGCTGTCTTAAAAATAACATTAAACAACCCAGTCAACCACTCTATACCTGCCTTGTCCGTGCTCTTCCAAAAATCCACCGGAATCTCATCGGGTCCGGTCGCTCTTCCCCTGCTCATCCTACTAATAGCACGTATAACCTCCTCGCTCCTAAAACACCTGCAGTACCCAAAGTCCCGAAGTCTTTCCGAGTGTGCCAAATCACCCAACACAATGTCTCCGCCCCCTTCTTGTGTTAATCAGTAGTAATAAATTTAAAGAAAGCAAGTAAAGAAAATACGCTCACCCAACAGTGTCCCAGAGGGGCGTCATTGGTATGATCCCTGCCCGACTTGTGAGCCCAACAGTAGGTTTCAGCCCTACAACTGAGTTTTGATCCGCTGGACAGATGATGGAGCAGTGAGTTTCAGTCCCAGGAGAGACTGCTGCCATATTTGCAGCAACAGATATTGCACAGCCACTACTTGATCTACATGGTGATCCAGACGGGCAATAAGGATTTTGAAAAGGTAAATGTAATACATTCTTTGGAGGAGCTATTAGATGCTTGTTATTTTAAAAATTGGATAGTTAGTCTTAGGAAGCTCGAAGATGATATATAATACTCTTCCTAGCTTTACCAATAAGAAGACGTATTCAATTCTATACTAATAGTTCTGAAGCATAAAAGATTATCCAGACAAGGAGCTTTAGGCTGGTAATCTGCACAATCTATCGACAAAATATAGTCATCTCCTTTCAGAACTATAGCTTCTTACTCTGTCTACATTTCTCAAATTATTTTTCACGTTTTGCTTTCTTGTTAGCTGTAAGTGACACATACGACCAAGGAGTTTCAATCCGGAAACAAAGATTAAGTGATGAAATTAGAACTAGGCTGGAATATCTTTCTCATGTCACATGCAGCTAGCGATAGACCATAGATTTTGAAAAATTATCTTTAAATATTTTCAAGTTTCGAATATCTGGTTAAGACCAATATTTATCCAGTTTTGGGGTCAAAGTTTTTAGGTGTAAAATGCATGTGTAAACCTCAAAATTTCAAGTTCCACCTTCAAAATCTATGGCCAAACGAGAGCCCCTAGGATCTATGGGAAGAGAGCATCATCATATATATCAATTGATCAAAGATGTTTCTCTAATAAAGAAAAGGAGAAAAAGAGTAACGAACCACTCCTTGTCCAGATCGAGCACACCAGCCATTAGGAAGAACGAAACTTGTACCATTCACTCATACTAGCTTTTCCCAAAATAATAGCACCTGCATTTCTCAATTTCTCCACCACTCCAGCATCTCGCCTCACTTCAGATTCCAGCAGAGCATATGAACCCGCAGTAGTATTCAACTTATCCTTTGTCCCAAATGTATCCTTAAGAAGCACTGGGATTCCATGTAACTCCCCTAAAAAGCTTCCAGTTTCACTACTGTCAACTCTGTTTCGGTCAGCCTCATCAGCTGCCTCCGGGTTTACCTCGATAATCCCGCGAAGCAGCGGATTTAGGGTTTCGATTTGGTGAAGGTAAAAGTCGACTAATTTTCTTGCGGTGAGTTTGCCTTGAGCAAATGCTTGGTGGATTTCTTTAATGCTGGCTTCTTCAATCTTGAAAACCGAGCAGCCTTCCATCTTTGTTTTTCTGATTCATGATAATTAGTGGAGATTTATCATCAACCTCTACTCCCTTGCCATGTGCATAATTCGTATGAAGCTACCTTTGCTTGAAGTCTCAAACATAGAGCCGGTAGTCTTGGGGATTACTTATTATTTTAAGCTTTAAGCCAGCTGTATTTGGTGCCCCAAGAAAATGTTGAAGTGTAATGTTTTTTTTTTTTTTTGGTAACAACTGTAAAATATTACCATAACCACCAAAGAACATATACAAATAAAAGAGCACCTATTTCTGAAATAGAGAATAGGCCTCTAACAAAACAAAATACCTAGTTACATAACAAATGCTGAATAAAGTGTCTACATTTATTTGCTCTCTTAGAACTACTAAGGAAGTGTAATCTTCACTGATTTCTTTCTTTATCTGTGTTACTGCCTCTTCCGTATGTACACGTATGTCTCTAAATCTCCTCCAATTCCTAGCACGCCAAGTGTGGTATATGATTGCTCCGCAGATAGCTGCCATGATCTCTTTTTTGAATTGCTTCCAACGATTCCCTTTTATGTTTTCCAGGACCTGTACAATACCAATATTATGCACTGGTACTTCTGTCCATTGTTGCATAGCTTGCCACACAGTTGATGTCCATTTGCAATCTTCAAAGAGATGAACATTAGTCTCCATTACTTTTTCCTCACATAAACAACATGCATTATCCTCCACATGAATCTGCAGTCTCAACTTTCTTTCCTGTGTGAGTAATCTTCCTTGAACTGCTAACCATGTCATGAATCTATGCTTTGGTATAGCCATTGAAGTGTAATGTTGACGGATAGGAAATTAAAAAAAACTTTCATTCAATTTCATCTTTACTATACCAGCTTGCAAACAGAAAATAAAATTGTAATATTGACATTTTGAGATGGCAAAAGTGTAATGTTGACAAGCTTATTGTGGGAAAATAAGAGGTATCAAATGAAGTTCCACCGTACGGAAAATTTCAAAGTAGTTCTTTATTTTCATACTGTAGCAATCAACAATGATTTTGGGAATCAGTAACATCAATAACATACGATTCCAAAATACTATGTAGACACAAGTATACGCCAACAACGTATTACTAAATAGAGAGTAATATAAACGTGATTAACTCAACTACAAATCAATTAAAAGTACACTAAGAAGTGAAATTAATACTAATAATCACTTGCAAGGGTTGAACTTGCAAGTAGTTCTTCCATTTCCAGAATTAGCCCTCAAGAAATTCAAAGCTGTATGCATAACTTGTTGAGTTGATCCCATTAATGCCCAATTCATATGTTGAATAACACTCAATGGATGATAAGGAAATTGTACACTGTTATAAGAATTCAAAAGTGCAGTTGTCCCTTCTCTTAACAAAGTTTTATAAGGTTCTCCTCTGCCTTGCATTCCTTCCCATAATGTTATATCACTTCCATATTTTCTAGCAGCAATCAGCCCAAATACAACACCTACTTTCAAATCTGGATTTATTACTTTCCAGTAGCAGCGGTATTCTGGCATCATCCAACTCCTACAGGTAAAAAAAACGTCACATTTCTATATTTAAAATAATGTAATTTTAACTTTGTGCCTAGTCAAAAGTTCTTGTTGTACAAATGTTGTCATTGTGTAACAAAATTGTACTAATTTCTTTATCTGATGTCAATATTTAAACAATGTTTTTAGCCCTGTTTGACTATGCTCCACCGACGCTGGGAAAAAATTTATAGCAACAAAAGTAGTTAAAGATGTGAGCAAATAATGGTCCAGATGTACAGACCCCATAAAGACAATTCCTTTTTAAAGAGAGTAGTTTAGCTATGCATTTACTGCTACAGTGTAAAAGATTTTGCATAACTGTGAATTTAAATGGTTGTAGTAAGGTGTCGTTTGGTAGTTGGTTTGGAGATCAATCATGCATGTATTAAATTCTGCACAAGTGATACCACATTTAGCAGCTAGTTAAGAGGTAAATTATTCATGTATAAAATTAATATGATGTTTGGTTTGCAATCTAACACCCGCATAACTAATCACTGCATAAAATAATACATAAATTCCCTTATAACTAATCAATATATTACTTATACCTGCATAACTTTAACCAACTACCAAAACGACCCCTAAAAGCGTTTTATATTTCATGTTACTAATCTCACTTTTTAACATATGAATATATCTTCTAGGTGACGTTATCAAGAAAATGTTAGACTTACTGATGTGGGCAAGCTGAAGCATCCAAATAGGGGAAATGAGGCATTGGGGGTAAAGGAGGCCATGAGGGTAAATGAGGCAATGAGGGAGTAGGTGGATATGGAAGTGTTGATGGTGGTGTAGCAGGGGAAACAGGGTTGGGGTGTGGCTGTGGGTATGAAAATTTTGGACAGAAAGACATTGGATCTGAAGGCTGAGAAATCAAAGGATCAATTGTGTACATATTCATATCAAACATCCTAAATATTAATCTTGGTGACTTTCCTGGTCCTCCTCCTGTCCCACATCCTCTTTTCCCTTGCTCATTACTGCTTGTAACCTGTGGAACAATAATAACAATTACGCCTCAATCTCAAACAATCTGAGGTCGATCATATGAATCTTCATTCATAGTGTCACTTCATTTAAGCTCATCAGTCTCATGCTAATGTCATGACGAGTTGATTTCTCAGATGTTTAGTGTGTTGAAGTAAAATGGAATCAAGAAGAAAAGTGACTTTCTGAGAAATCAACCGTCGGTATAGAAAAAAAAATGAAGTACTTTAGATAAACCTGTGCAACACAGCCACTCAAATCTGGATTTCCATCAAACTTCATGGCAAAATTTCCTAGCCAATTTGTTGTATCTTCTCCCCATGTTGTCATTTGTCCATTGTTGTCTGGGCACGCCATTGCTACATTTATTCCTGCACACAATTTGGCACTCAAAAACTTAAGTAACAATGCTAGTAAGAAGAGGATTCTTTTCGAGTCTAATCAAGATTCAAGACTGAAAAGGGAGCTTTGATGCAATGTAAAGAGTCTTTGTCATAGATTCAAACAGTGGAAAGTAACTCTTCCAGAAATGTAAGGTAAAACTACGTACAATAAACCCATTGCGATCCAACCCTTTCCCGATCCTATGCACAGCAGGAGCTTTATGCACTATGCTGCCCTTATAACCAAGATTTTCAAGATTCAATTTTTCTGTTATAATCCAAGAATATCAAGAAGTAGGACAAAACATTGGATAAGAAATATCAAAAAACCCTGTCCATAACGGGAGCTTTGTGCACCATCCTGCCTTTTAATCAAGATTTTCAAGACTCGATTTTTCTGTTTTAATCAAGAAGCAGGACAAAACATTGGATAAGAAGTACCAAAAACAGAGTTGATTATAATGTCATATGGGAACTTAAGTAGTAATTAAATAGTTTTAGTTACCATTTAGAGGATAATCAAAGAGAGAGATTTGGCCATCTTTGCATTGGTCACAGAAGACAGTTCCAGAGACCATAGTATAACCATGAATTCCCCGAATGGCTGCTGCAACAATTAGAAAAGCTGTAAAGTAAAGTTTTTGTGACCAATCCATGATGTTCTTTTGAGTTCTGATGGCAAGAGAAATATGGAGTACTTAAGTAGTAGCCAGTAATGGGTTGGTTTCGACCCCAATCTTGAATGTGAACAAAAAAAAAAAGTAGGGAAGGAATTTATGAAGCTTTGGTTACACAGCAACACTCAACTGTCTCAATTAATGAGTTTTTTGAAAAATTGGCAAGTACTATTCCCTCCCTCTGTTTCAAAATAAGTGTCGTTGTAGCTCATTTCATATCTATTTTAAAAGAATGTAAGGTATAGTTTACTAAATTACTCAATTTACTGTATTTTTCTTGAGATTTTAGAAGTATTACTTATTTAATACTCACAAGGATATAGTTTAAAACAACTATTGTTATTTTTGTCTTGATTTTTTTAAGCGATATTTATTTTGTGAGGGAGGCAGTATATTGGTACGGAAATTCATTTAAGATATGGTAAAAATCATTATGATCCAGCTTTTTATTGCAATCACCGACCTTTCTTATTTGCCATACTGCTTTATGTACAGATGGTACATAATTATAGACATAATTGCAAATTAAACTAGTAGTCTTTTAGAAACTTAGTTTCATGATCACTTAAATATCCTTCAAATTAATGTATCCATGTGTTTTAGGAACCATGAATATAATCGTTTTTAATTAAAGTGTCAATTTTAAAGATTCTTGATGACCCATTACAACTTAATTGTACAACTACTTTTGGATCAAGCGTTGAGGCATGTACGCAATAACAATTATTCTCTTTTAGGACTTTCGATCAAGCGTTGAGAAATGTGGATAGTTGTACTTTTAGGACTAAGTAAGACAGACATTGAGGGAAAAATAGAAATAAAGCTCCCATATTCTTTCTACAATACATCATTATTAAGCATTCGTTAAAAATTAAACCAAGAGTCATATGTCTCATGTGACAAGAATTGCTCATAAGAAAATGAATTATTTATTTAATTATACAAATGTGAAACGAAAGAAAGTTGCAATTACAGCTATGACTTTCAAATTGAGGAAACATAAAGTGTAAATATGCAATAATAATAGACAACATCTTGTTGAGAAATGCAGTTTCCAGTTGAACGTTGACAAACAGAGTAAAAAGCAGGTCCACTTTTGGGTTATAAAGGGATATCCGGTTGATGTGTGTGTGGTAATTATATAATAGTATCTCTTACGGTTGATGGTTAGTTGATTATCTAATTTTTCTTATCAAAATTGTTATTACTTTTCTCTTCTTTTGTTTTAATTAACATACTATTTATTGTTTACTGTTATTTCTTAAATTTGATTTTTTTTCCTATACCTAATTTGATACTTTCTTTTTTAGTCTGTTTCAAAAGAATGATCTTTTTCCATTTTTGGTAATATTTTAATTTCAGCTTTCCACGTACCATTTTTAAGGCCACAAGACTAAAGAACAATTTTGTATATTTGACATAACTTTAATTTAGGACCATAAGATTCTGAAGTCTTTTTTATTTTCTTAAACTCCGTATCAACTCAAACTAGGTCACTCTTTTTGAAATAGAGGGAGTATAATATACTTGAGTTGAGGATCTATTAATAAAAGTAGGAAATAAGATTACATACATATCACTCTTTAATTTGATTTCCATTTGTAAATTTACCGTGGTTGATGCATAACATATTAGAGAGCCGTCCGAGTCGTGTGGACTGTGGAGCATTCATGAATAACATTAGCTAAAGAAAACAATAACAATAGAACTACAAATGACACAATGATGTGCTGTCGTACCATGAAAATGTATTATGATTGATAATTAGAGACATTATTACTTAATAGTAATGTAATTAACGTGTCAACACATCGCAAAAGGACTAATCTATCTCTGAAGATAAAATGTGTAATCTGAAGATCGCCACGTATCTTGGATAATGAATGGACCTATTTCTTAGACTAAAGTTGTCCGCTTATTTTATAATTGTAAAATGACAAGGGAAATAGTTGACAATTACGTTTTAGTTCCAATATAGCTTTAGCTTTAGATGTTAGGTGAAATTGTTGCAAATAGTTCTTTAAGAAAATCGAAGTTACAGTTTCTTATCATAATGTCTTTTGATCTCTTGCCGACCAACTCGATACCAGGGAACACACAGCAAATGATCATGTTGTCCAAAGAATTTAAACTATAACACGCATTACTATTTTATTCTAACTTCTTTGATGTGTTACTCGAACTAAAAACATTTCAAAAACAGATAATATGCATATAATCTATTATCCGATGAAATATTGATATATAAGCAAATTATTTTTTTGTACTAACCATGATATGTTATTAAAAGAAAGCTCATATAAAGCATAACCCACTAGAGACAAAACGTTAGTATTTCTTAAATTTAAAGTCTAGAAGAAGCAGAGTGAGGAGATGAGAGTTCAATAAAGAAGAATCTTCATTCCAGTTAGAACTTAGAACATCTATTTTATACTAACAAGAACAGAACATGATAAGAATCACGGAAAAAGTCCAAAAATAAATTAAGAGTGATCATCAAAAATCAAAATCTATCATCTTTAACAGTCTTTATCCCCTTTGTGTTCCACACCCTAAGAATGATGCTTAAGAACAAACAATTCTAAATTGAGTCAACAGAAAAAAGAACAAACATAAATAGCAAAATGATAATGTTGGTGTAGGTACACAGAAAACAAAACACTAAGAATAACAAGTTCTATCAAAATTGCCTCAATGCTTCGCATCACATGAATCTATTTCAAACTCTGAAGGAAACATAGCTCATAAACTTTTACTTCCTTTGGCATCATATTTGTGGTTCACCACCAGATTCAGCAGTTTCCTTTACAGTTTCTTCAACAGCCCCGTTTACAGTTTCCTCAGCACTACAACAAAACATTACAAAAATGAGTGTCAGGAACCATGTCATTTAGGTACAAGACTGGTGCACAATCAGCAAAGTATGTAAAACTCAAAGCTGCGGCTCAAACAAAACAGAGGAACAAGAGAGAAAGTTCCCCCATCCACAGCATAATCGACCCAATCCTATCTGACTCCAAGTTGACTCCTTGCCAGAAAATGCACTAACCAGAAGCAAGAATCAGCACATCAAGCATTTTAAAGCCTCATTCTTTTCACAAGTTAGTTAGAGTTTGTACAAAATCATTTGTATACATTTTGCATCCAAACCCCCACTTTATTACCCTAAATTAGGAGGAAATGCATCGAATACAAATGTTCCTCTGAGGCCAATACATGGGAAAAAGGGGAAGGCAGCTTTTTACTGCATTGCTCGACACCAAGGTGGTTCACTAAGTCCTACCAATGAGTGTCAGGTCCAAGAGCTGGTTAATAATCATTCAATATCAAGCAAGCAGATAAAAAACTAGTGTCATCAATGGCTTTACAACTACACTTGGACTATGTGAATACACGACTACATCATACTTGGTACACACCATGCTCTAGCATATGGGAGTATAGGGAGTTAGATTTAGGGAAATCCAGCAAACAATAAAAGTAAGCTTAACATAACTTGTTAAACCCCTAAACAAGGCTACACAAATATCTATAACCAATTAACTAGTCACAGTATATTTTGCGAATAGCAAGCAGTAATAATCAATGAAGTCACGAAAAATTAAACAGCAATCAGCATACAAAAAGCGTTGATAAATCTAGAATCTAACATAAGAATCCATCAGACCTGGAAGGAGGAACTTCATTCAACTCGGGCTTCCTCCAACTCTTCTCGGTCTTGTCCTCGCGAAAAATCAGCTTCCCGTTAGGACTCCCCCAAGCTTTCTTTACAATCGGAGCACCATCACTGGACTCAGAAGCCTCCTTTACCTTCAAAGACTCAAGCTTTTGGTCAATCTCCTTCCAATCCTGTCCCTTCTCCTTCAATACCTCCTCTCTTGGTCTAGCTGCCCCAAATGGATTAGCCCCTTTCGGCTTCGCCACAGGGACAGGCGCAGGCTCATTACCGTTCTGCTGTCCTTCACTCAACGGCAATGTCCTTGGTTGCAAATTCAACTTTGGCCTACCACCACCAGCAGAAACTCCGTTCTCTTCTCTCTTCTTCCCCCAATTTTCTGAATCCACGCCACCGTTGGAATCATAGCCGCCTCTTCTTTCCCTTAAACTGTCGAATGCACCACCACCGGAGGCAAATCTCCGTCCACCTTCCTCTTCCTTCCTTTTGGTCCACCGATCCGAATCGGAATCACTACCGTTTGACCCAAAACTCCCTCTCCTATCAAATCTTCGACCAGAAGAAGGTACAAATGCTTTATTCGCAGCCCAATTATCAGATTCATCAGCTTTAGACTGGGAATCGGAGAAAAAACCTCCCCTTTCACCCCTCTCCCCTCTTCTTTCAAAACCATTACCAGCCGATGTTTTCTTAGCTGCACCCCAATCATCAGTCTCGTCGGCACGAGAGGGAGCAATTTCCCTATCGGTATCCCTTCGGAACCCTCCCTGCCTACGAGAATCGTCCGACGAACCCCTCCCCCCTTGCCTGTCGTAACCGTACGATCTGAAACCACCTCCGAGTCGAGACTGGTCAAGTTCCTCCGCAGTACGCTCGCGAGGACCGGTGGGGAGCATCAAGACTTCCTCCGGTGTCAGGCCTTTGGTTGCCGCAGCGGCGGCAGTTTGAGACTGCTTAGCAGCGCTATAAGTGCTGAACTCCTGAAGGGATAGGGTTTGTGGCTTCTTCTTCTTCGTTTTGGTGGTGGCGGCAGCGGCCAAAGATGGAAAATCGGCAAGGCCACCGGCACCGCCGCCATTGGAGTGATTTTCAACCTTCACTGACTCTTCCCTTTGAAGCTCCAACTCGTTCTCCTCCGAATCAAGTGCCCACGCGCCTGGTTTTGCCCACGCGCTCACGGTTGCCGCCATGTTTGCTCTTTGCTATTGCTCTTTGGACTCTCTAACTCTGTGTAGGTTTTTTTTGAGAGAATTCGCTTTCGTTTCAAGCGAAGAAATAGGTTTTTAGGATCTGTTGATTTAATCCAACGGTCAACGTGCGATAAGAAACGATTTTACGGAATAGATTCGTCTTGATCAACGGTCGATGTTAACTCCTTCGTCTGAAAGGAAAAGGACTTTGCGTTGATTATATAATTTTTATTTTTATTTTTATTCAAGACGTGTAAATGTGTAATTGTAGACCACAAATATTGCATTCCATATCTTGCTGTAATAGTAACTAAGAAAGTACAGGTAATCCTCATAATAATTTATTGATAACTAGAAAATAAAGAGGGAAAAGGAAAACCAACAAGTAGAAACACTTGAAAAAATAAGAAAGAATTAAAAGGAGTATTATGAAAAAATAATAATAATAATAATAGTGAGAGCTTGTGCTAGGATTTATCATGAATGGATAAATTTCAGTGTTTAAAGAAATAGGCCTCTTTTATATCGACTTAAGACTGATAATATGAATAAAATTATATCGATTGAGTTTAATAATAGGTTTAATGATTTATTAAATTCCTTACTAATAATTTTGTCAAGCTTTTCCAATATGTTGAGTATCTTATTACTCTTTCCTAACTAAAAATTACTAAATTAAATTCACAAATAGTAAATAGTCTAATACATATTGATAGTAATTCATAAACCGTTCTCTAATCTTAACATCAAACGAGAATTACTAATTATGATTAAGTCCTAAAAGTATGAATTACAAGTAGAACCTCATTATATTAATACTCGATTAATTAATAATCTTTTTAAAGATAATATTTTTCTTCGATCCCGACTTGGGCCAATGGAAAAAATCATTCATTTTGATAAAATAATATAGTATATTTTTAGAAGACCCCTATATAAATATATGGTCCCATTAATATTATAAATTAATAATTCTTTAAAAGTACAAATATATCTAAGACAATTTAGTGAAATATGATTCTAATGTGTTCTGTTTGTTTATCAAAATTTAAATCTAGTTGAAATTTATCACTTGCATCCAAACGTTTTGATGTTGTCTTTTCAAACTGTAGCATAAAATTGTAAAAAGTTCTAGATGTGATAAGTGATGTATTGTATAATTTTCAACTTTATCATTAACATTGTTTTTTCCAATAGTATCCACAATTTCTTCTAAGTTTTGGACCTCTGAACATGTATCATTTCCACCCATCTGACAGGTTATTAACATCCAATTTATTGCAGTTACAAAGATCATTAATCATGACCTCAAGTTAATGAATGACATTTTCACAAGTGATTTCATTCAAATTCTCTGAGATTTCATCCCAAAGGAATTTTACGATGTTGAAACACTCTTTTAAATAAATAAATACTAATTTATCAATTTTAAATAATACCTCTATAAAATAATAATATTTCATGGTCCCATGAGTTTTATTGTATAAGGAAAAATATTGTGATGGTAATTGTCTAACTATGAGAATAATTTGGGTTATTTGATCATCTATTTATGCTCATACCTACAAGTGCAACAAAACAAAAAATGTCCCCCGTTAGCTTTTTAGGCTAAATTTGTCTACAAAATGAACAATTCATCCAATCACTCTTAGATGTGAAATTAGCTCACCATACAAACATGAAACAGATTTTAAAGAGTGGCGGGTCAAGAATTTAGCAGGCCAGATTTCCATATCATGAACTCCAGAAAATACATGATCTAACTTACTGCTGCAACTATGCTACATTCTCACACTATAAAACTCCTAATATGTTGCACCAATTTGGTGGCACAATAAATTACAACATGAATCAACTAAAATCCTCTACACAGCCAACTGAATAAAGAGACATCACCGGGTATGTACAAACCTCAATTTGAACAGCAGCACAGCAAGGATCCATGCCAAGCTTCAGTTACAAGGTGACTTCGACTCAATAGCCTTTCCCAAAATTGTGCTTGTACGAGAACTTGCCTCCCACTTGTAAAGCTCAACATTGCAGAGCTTGAGCAAGAATGCTCACAAATTAAGCATCAGCTGTGGATACAGCTTCAACTTTTGCAGTCGAAATCTAGAATCTCTATCAACGAGATGATATCAGCGGAAATAGTTTGAATCATTCAACATTATGTAATGTCCATCCTCCATAACTTTTATATCTTCTCCATCATACCACGATATATTTCCTGCATAAACAAATGGATTATAAGCACAAACTTGCAATACTTTTGAGTCGTATAAATATATTGAGGCATCAATTTGGAGTTCCAAGTCTAGCTTCTACAGAAGCATTTCTAAGAACATAAAGTATACTCCAGACCTGAACTTCTACTGAAAGTTCTATAACATCAAGATTAATACCAGCATGTGCTTAAAAATTTCTGCCAATCACTAGCTCAAGGGAGTCATCAGTCCCAATGTCAATTAAAGGATGCCAATGTGTCACATGATGGAAACACATGCTCTTTTAAGATGTTTAACCATAGAACCAAGTACCCAAAATTAGAAGAGCATGTGCACCAGTTAAGAAAAATTGGAGCAGCTAATCTCACTATTTCACCATATGCTGCACCGCAAAAATTTGTGCTCCTTTCGTGGTCTAGCCCCATAACGAAGAGGAATAATCATTGTGAAAGGTCGAGTAAAATCAGACGGAGTACAGATTCGATTATTTTATTTGTGTTCCTTACCATCTTCATTGAAATCAGAAAAACACAAAGTAACCAAATTTAGAAGTTTCATTGAAAATAAGTAGTCAAATTGACCTAAAATAGGATAATTACACCCAAATCAACATATGTTTTTAGGTATTGCAGACCTACAGATCCAATGCCATACATTTTAAAAGATTTTAGACTGCATGATATCAAGGATATACATACATCAAGATGAGAGGCATACAATTTATTTAGCTAGCTGGTACATGCTTCAACTTCAAATTTTACCTGGTGGATTTGCTGGTTCTTGTTCTCTAGTCAGATGGAGTAAAATTGTTCCTGAAAGAACTGTGATAAATCCACAGATCTCAGATACTATGCTACTAGCATCTTGCCCAGCCCAGTCCTGCAAAGAAATATAACAAAGCAAATGATGGGTTCGCAGCCTTTGCTCTGCATACATATTAATGGA
Organism: Solanum stenotomum; assembly: GCF_019186545.1. Taxonomy (NCBI): domain Eukaryota; kingdom Viridiplantae; phylum Streptophyta; class Magnoliopsida; order Solanales; family Solanaceae; genus Solanum; species Solanum stenotomum. The sequence continues at coordinate 1,200,147 of NC_064282.1, forward strand.
GGACCACAACAAAGAATAGCTTCAAATTGATAACATACCTTGAACATTATTGCGCTTGCGATGATGGTCAAAGTGGTGAACATTACATAATATATTGGAGAAACAATTGCAGCATTGAATGTATCCAGTGCCTATCAAAATGATGCATAAATGTTAGAAAATGCTTCAGACCCCCTCCCCCCCCCCTCCAAAAAAAAATAAAAATTCCCATGTGAATAATCCTGAAATATCATTCATATCACTAAATTGCAAAACCAAAAATTAAGCATAATAGCATGCACTGCCCATTTACTGCACTTTGTAATGGTCAAGGAGCATCTCAAGGTTCATGTAATAAGGAAAATTTTAATATCGTAAAGCCAAATAACTACAATAGGAGTAACATTCAAATTCAGAGGAATTGACATCCATCATATATACACATGATGAATGGTCTGAGTTAGTCCTGATTATAGGCATTTGTTTTAGAGAATTGGGAATTCACGCTAGTAAAGGCAATGCAAATGACTTATCAGATGGATTACAGCAGATCTCAGTCAAGCTGGAAAGTATTATGCCATTACCCTGTTTAGATAATTTAACTGCGTGATGATACAGATTACTGCAGCAGCTAGAAAAAACCAAGTCTGCGGATAGGCAATCTGACTAATTCCTTCCAAAGTAAGTTTTATTGCAATTCCAATAGCCTTTATGCTGACAACCTGCAAATACAATAAATTAATAGAAAGCCACAGAAACATCTTGACGGGCTAGGGAAGTGTTCACATCTGCAAAACAGCTTTATGTCCAAGAAGAACGTAGTGTACAAATTCTACGTAGGAATAAAGATGATGACTTGAAGAAGCCTAGAAGAAAACATAATTACCGTAAGTGCACCCATTAAGGAACATATTCCCAAATATATCAGCATGTTTGTCTGCCCATAACGAGGTTCATAATGAAACATCAAAGCTGCTACTATGGAGATTGTTGCTGCTACATAAATCACAAATGCTGCAGGCAAAATCAGAAGGAGAAATTCGTAATGAGCTCACAGGAGAGAGAAATACCATAACCTATAGCAAGATAAACAGGAAAAAACACTAAAAGTCCAGAACCTGGTTGAATTGCCAAAATCCAGATTTCTTGTACAGAAGTTGGCATATGCTCCTGAGGTGCATGTATAACAATTACCACAGATCCTACTATGCACAATATGCATCCCACTACACCTAATCGTTGTAGCCGTTCCCTCAACATACAGTGTGCCAAGACAGCACTATTCAGATTCACCAAGGTTAGTTATGGAAACATCAGCAGGAGTTCCTTGACAGAGTTTCAAAACAGCACATAAGACTTCAAAATCTCACCTGATAATTATACTCAACGCACCAAGTGGGGTCACAAGAACTGCTGGAGCATAAATATAGGCCACAAAATTGGAAACCTCTCCAACAATCACTGCATAGCCAAATCCAAATGTCATTAAGACCACAACAATACTAATGCATATTTATCCTGAATGAAGTTTACTCGTGGAGACAACTCATGATCCACTTACTTGTAATCATGCCTGCCCACCAAAGGGGTTCAAGCAAATAAGTATAGCCTCCAACTCCTGCAGTGAAGATCACAGTCGCCAATAACTGTTTAACCAGGCGAATTGAAGTTGACAAAGTATACAATAAGGAAAAAGGATACGAGAGAAAATGTTAAAGTTATTTGGCCAATTAAAGTACTAAATGGAAAATTGACACACTAGACTGCAGTCTGAAAAACAAAACAGTATAAACTTTCAAGCAAAATATGCTCCGCTACAAGTACAGCCATAGGTTACTCCTTGTGAACTCATAAGTACTTCATGGATAAAAGATTCTGCTTGCACTATAATGTCCAACCGAAAATGGTTCTTCTTATGTAATGTATGGATTGGCAAGATCATGAATAAGAATAGAAGCTGTTCAAACTGGCGTTGCAAAAATTTAATCAGCTAGAAAACCAAGTATTATTTATCAATCTTCCTACTCATGGTTCAAATTAAAGTAACTGACAAATGGGATTAGAAACGTGAATGTCAAGAATCCAATTTTCCAATTCACATCATGTAACTGTTAGCAGAAAAAGAATGGACCTAATGGGGTTAGAAACGTTGTCAACACACACAGCACGAAAACGTTAAGATGAATAGTTTGCCTTTAGACCTCATATTTGATAATTTTCGCATTTCCTGTCCATTTCCAAATAATGGATTTCATGTGTTCCATCCCCCACTTCATTTGTGTTTTCCAACACATGCCTGAACAGTAACACCTGACTGAAAGTGATCCTTAATGAAATTGAATCCACCACCGAAATGAGCAAAATCCTAGTAAACTTAGCTCTAGTTGTATGTCAGTAGCACTGTTTACCAGACGTATCTACCAACCCAATTAAGGATCAGCGAACTATCTTTAAAAAGATTGTCATAATCAATCAAAGTAGAACCAACAATACAACAAATTGAACAGAACAGTTCACTCTATATTGAAGATATACAATATCATAAACATGCTTAGGAATTAAGTACTATATAAAATAACAACATCTACCAAATAAGGAATTATAAATGCAGTACACTCTTTCACTAATATAATTTTTCCCATGTGAGTTTCACAAAGCATATCGGTCCTAAGCCATGATAAAGGAGGAGGGATGGTCAGTGTAAAGTAAGCCGACTATAATGAATCTTTTGAATATCGAACAAGCGTCAATTGAGAGGAATAGAGTTCATAAGGGATAATAATTCGCAGTTGATTGATATATTATTTCACTAATATCACACATTGAAGCAGTTCACAACCCAAACAATTCGCAGTTGACTGATACATTATTTCACTAATATCACACATAGAGCAGTTTCTCAACTCAATTCCATACTTAATTGCTGGAATTGTGCATCCATACGAGCACTGCAACTTTAATGCAGGAGCAGTTACATATACACAAAATAAATGAGAAATCAAGCAAGCGAACAGATTGTCCCAATTCAGACCTGCTCGAGTGCCAGCAGCAGTAGCACGCTTGAGACCTTTCTTCTTCAAGATAAAACTCGTTCCAATAAACAAGCTTGAAACCATTGCTAGAACTAAACCAGTTGTGTTCTCCGAAAACCCCATCCTCTTAATTACTCTTCAATATATATAAATACACACAATCAAACAATCAATCTGTAAGAATAACCCCTCCACTATACCCTTCCTAATTCTTCTTCTTCTGTAGGTATATATATATATATACATATACACTGTCAAAAATGTAAACATATACAGAACCTGAAAGAATGTTAGTTCCACAAAATTCTTACAACTGTATGTTGGGAATTGGGAGAGGGAGATCTGAAACAGCTGAAGAATAAATTTAACTACAGTTTCAGAGAATTCTCTTTCTCTTCTCCCTCCCCAATAACCCAAACTTATCTTCCGCTGTAAGCTTCCGCACTATGTTACTCCTCCTTCTTCTTCAAAGTTTACTGTAACGCGGAGACAATTTTTGTTAGACGTGAAAAATGAAGCAAACTTAACGCCGTTAATATGAGCTTTGAGGAAAATGATCAGATAACGGTAACGAGTCTAACGAAGAAGGCCACCTCAGCCGACAAATAAAAAGGGTGTGAGCTGTGACCCAACTGACCCTAATCAGTAATCAGGCAGCTGCCGCATATTCCCTTCCATCTCTAAATAAATTAATGTGCTATTTTCACTATTTGATTTAATTAAAATAAATTTTAATACATATTTTAAAATGGAGTAACAAGATCTAAACGATACCTAATTACGTTTACAAATCACAGAGACTCCCTCGTGAAATCATGATTCAAGATTCACATCATCACAGTTTATTATTCTATCCTAATTCACTTTCATGATATAGAATCTTTTATAATTAGCTTTTAACTAAATTTTAATCGACCAAGGTAATATAGTAATATGGCCTAATCAGGGCCGTCTTAACCCCTAAGCCACTAAAGCCATCGCTTGGGGCCCCATATATTTTGGGGGCCCATTTAAAAAAAAAAAACAATTATTTATATATGTTATTTTTAAAATAAAAAAATTATATGTACTATGAGTGTTATGATTTCTACCAAGGAAATTGCATATGAGATGAAAATAAACCTGAATTTCGTAAAAAACAATTTGATGAAAATAAGGATAGCGAAATCACAAAGTCCCTTGAAGAATCTTTTAGAGTTGATTGCTTTATATATGTAGAATAGATCAAACTATTTTTTCACTTCAAAATAGTTTTGGACCAATTGAAGCATATGAAAATATTTTTGATTTCTCATTTAATGGTAAAATATTGAGATCACTAGATGATGAGAATTTAAAAAAATATTGTCTTAACCTTGAACTTTTTTTAACACGTAATAGTTATTAAGATATTGATGGTTTAGATTTATTTTTAAATTTAAAGTGTGAAGAGAAATAATACAAGTAGAAGGTAATGATCTAATGAAAATACTCAATCAAATAAAAAGACTTGATTCTTTTTCAAATACACATATTGCTTATAGATTAATGTTAACAGTTCCTGTAACTATTGCCTCAGCCGAAATAAGTTTTTTCGTAATTAAAATTGAATAAATCTTCTTTAAGATCAACAATGTCCCAAGAGAGATTGAATTAGTTAACTATATTATCATTTGAAAATGAATTATTAACACAAATCGATTATAAAACAGTACCTAATGACTTCGCATCTAAAATAGCTAGAAAATTAGATTTTAAATAAAAGTTATATGATGAAAAAAATAATATTAGGACCCCTCTCTTGAATTTCTCTTTAGGCCCCCAATGTTGTTGAGTCGGCCTTGGGCCTAATTAATTTTTCTTTGACTGATTATTAAAAATATGTATATATATATATATATATATATATATATATATATATTCATTAGAATCATCTCTATCCTAGGTATTTCATTTAATTTGAATAAATCTATGTATACACTATCTCAAATGGGCAACATATTAATCAACTATAATACTCAAAAGACTCATGTTTCAAACGTTTTAGAATAGCAAAACGGTCCTTTTTCCTCTCTATCTTGCGAATTTTTTTTATGTATATATAAAGTACTTTTATCATTATTCAATTGACGCAAATGTACACCTTCTCTGTTATAATTGTCGAACATCCAATACCATGTAGGGATGGCAGTGAAGAGGGTTGGGGCGGGTTGAATTTAATCCGAATTATAAGAGTCCGGAGCTAAAAGGGTAAAAAAATTGAGTGACATTTCCAAAAGAACAATAAAAAACAAGGTTGAAATTAAAAGGGCAACATTTAGACAGAAGGATAACTCTGTAAAATTTTAGTGGAAAGGTGCAGTGTCCTTCCGAGACGCAAGATACAGTGTACTTGTAAGTCGCAGGATTGCCTGCACCTCGCTTTCTAAGTTTTGTCAGAAGCAAACAATTAAGGTGCAAAGTTTGCCTTCTTTTAAATATTTTTTTTACATTCCTTTAGATTTTACTTTTTTGCATGTGAATAGTTATAGTGTTGAATTTGATTCAACACTATAATTTTATTAAGAAAATAAGTATAAATACTGTAGTGTTATTGTTTAATATTTTCAAAAATTTTGAAACATATTTTGAAGAAAATAAGTAGAAATAATTTTTTGCATAATATGTACAGTTTGCTTTTTAAATGAATTGATTTTTAATTATTATTTTTAAATAATACTATCAATATATGACTATCTCAGTCCCTCTAATTCATATAAAGTAAATTGTTGAAGTATGACACACTTCTTAAGAAAAATATTCAAGGACATAAATCGAAATGCTACTTTCTACTATAACTCTTTTAATTATTTTCAAAATTATTCTCTTAAGTTAAAAATCATGTTAAATGGATAGTAAATTCAATTATTACCTAATAATTTATATTATTTTTAAAAAATTTTAAAAATAATTGAAAATGTAATGTAAAATATTTATAAGATATATTCATATTATTTAATATTTTCACTTGTATATTCATTTTACTTCAATTTTTGTTAGATTGTTATAATTTGAGAGATTAAAATAAGAACACAGAACATAAACAACTTTTTATTTTTTTAATAACTTCAATTCTTCACGAAATTATCTCAAATTTTTTGTTACATCATTAATTTCACTACATCAAAAATGATTTGTAGCGGCAAATTAACAGCAATAGCTCAATTGTCGCTAAATATGTATTTTTAGCGGCAATTAGAACTCTTTGTATATGTCCCTAAAGCCTTTAGCGACACTGAATCTAATGACAATTAACTAATGTCAATAAAGACTTTAGCACTCTTTATTAATGTGTCTATTTATTGCCGCTAAAAGTTATTTTTTGTTGTAGTATTTATTTTTTAAAAACCAAAATTCTAAAATCATTTGTAAGTTAAAAAATTGGGAGGTAAGAAATGGTTTTGCAAAATCGAAGTTAAAAAAAATGGCATGAATGAGCCTTTTCTTTAACAACAATAGTATAGATGAACCAAACTTTTAACAGATAACCAAAATAAACCTTTTCTAAAAGTTAGATGGCATATTTGAGTTTTATCCCAATATAAAATTAGTTTAGAACCAACTTGAAACACTAGCAAGATAAATTATAAGAAGCAATGAACGTGTCTAAAAAACTATTGCAATTAAGAAATCATTTTTGCAATTCTTTAAAAGAATTTATAAGAAAATACTTACATATTTTTAATCAAAAGTAGATAATATAAAACTAAAACAATAAAAAGTATTGAAAAAACATAAACACGAAGATACATAATTTCAAGCTATTGACTCATTTAAAATATATTATGACAGCAAATCGATGAAGTGACTGTGACGGTGATAAAGGCAAAACTGAATCATACATATCGTAACAGAGCAAAATAAAATCATACATAAAGTTTCTCGTGTTGCTCATTATAATTCAAGAGATTAAGGAACTTCGTTTATGAGATTTTAAAATATAATGTACAAATAAGATAAACATATGTGCACACTTGATACTATTGATCAATTCTTAGTGATATTGGGTGTCTAATTCTGAAATTTTATTTTGTTCTTCTTCCCCCACTATTTTGCAGTTGAAGTTCACTCAAAAATAATTCTTCAAGAAACCCCAAATTTCAAATATGAACTCCCATAGGTGTTCTTGAGCTTTTGTAAAATGCTCACTTAAAACAAAGTTCGTTCTAACCTAAAATTTCGAGTTTCATTTATGGTGCAAATTAAATGTAGCTTAAGGATCAAATTTCACAGTTCAATGAACAATATATTTTCAACAAGAAATTATCACTTCGAACTCAACAACTCCATTCAATCTACTCCTTAGCTAAATTTTCATAATCAAATGAAATTTTTAATACATAAACATTAATAGTTCATCATATGGGTCAAATTTGTTTAGTGGATCGAGTCATGCAAGTGACAAAAGCAAGTAAATTAGATTATTTCAAGTGAAATCGAAAAATTGAGGTTGATTTCAAGAGATACATCAAATTAAGTATAATAAAATTTAGTAATATCGAGAATATAAATAGATAAAGTTAATTAATAGATGAAAATAAAAAAGGTATATTCCAAGAAATAAAGAACATGACCCTAAACTTTCAGTGGAGCCAATAATGTTCTCCGAGGTCAAGGACCACTAGTTTCCACAAGAATTTCGAAGTGAACGACCATTATTTTCAAGAGTGGAGGAAACGAATCTGATAATTTTTATTTATATCTTATATTTTTTATGCATTTTTAAATTTAATATATACAAACATATAATTGCAAACTTAATTATAGAAACGAGTTATGTATTCGTAATAAAGTTGGAAAGCATAAATTTTGGCATCTGATTATATATCCTCACTTCAGTATCAATGAATGTGGTAGAAAAAATACAATTCAAAGTTGTCCACTTCCCATTTACGAATGAATTCCTTTTAAAAGTCTTTTGAAACATAGAATCCAATCATTTCAATTTCTGAAAATGATGCTAGGACACATGGCCACTTGTATATGGTCTTAAAAAGAAGGACCTCTAAAACCTCAAGAATAATTAAATCCCCTAAATGCCTATTAAAGTTCAATCTACAACAAAATAGCATTGACTATTTTTGTCACAAAGTCCAGAATATTAATACAACGAAATGTGCACCATTCCCACATTTTGCAAAAGGAAAAACTTTGTCATTTCATTTAAAAAACCTATCATTACTAATAAAGTTGAAGGGCAAATGAGAGCGAAGTTAACAAATACTGATAGATTGATGTATTAGATAATATCTTGTCTAAATACAATAGATGATCCCCTAAACAAGTTTTCATATTTCATTTAGTCACCTAAAATAAATTTATTTTCATAATAAACTAATCTATACTAAAGTGGTGTTATGAGGACAAGTTAATCATTCTGAAGTGACCTCTACCTCCTAAAATTAGTACTACTAACTATTACTCCTGAAGTAGTATAATAAACGCATAGTGGAATCTTGCTTTAAATTTTTTTGATTGGCACGGAATATAAAAATAAAAAAGTTGTTTAGCACGGAACTCAACAAAGTAAAGAGACTTTAACACAAATGTATAATGTTTAGATATACAATTATATTTATAAGATTTATTAGCATATTATTCAGAGTAAAAGTCTTCAAATATGAAGTTTTCTTTTGAAAACATATAAAAAAAAAAAGTGCGACATAGGTAAAACTAGAAAATATTACAAGGTATAAACTCTTTACCAAACATTTTTCCTCTACAAAAATTAATGCAAATGTTCTTTTCCTGAATAAATCAGTTAGGATTATGTCTTTTAGCAGTTGAAATAAACCAAGGAATATGTACTTCTCGATATACAGAAATATGTAAACAAATTTAAACAAGTTACCATTTCTATGAGAGCTAAATGAGTCATACATACACTCTAGTTTTCTAAACATAGTCCTCTGTTTTTTCAACTTAAACGAGTCACACATATACACTTCTATCTAATCATCCTTATTAAGTATAAATCATCTAAATATTGAAAAATAAATATTGTTTGATAACAAAAATAAAATAGACATAATACGATAAATTATTCATTGATATTATAAAAACGACCGGAATACTAACTTATGTATAATCTTTTTTCTAAAAGACCAACGACAAAACAATCTAAACGAGTCACACTAGTATATAAATACTAGTAACTTGTCCCAAATGGAGTATCATGTTTAGTATAGTTTTCGAAAAGTAAATTTATATCGAAGGTTAAATGTAAATTGCAACTATTATTATTGGGGAACAGCGTAGATAAACTTTTCTTGTTATGCTAATTAACGACACAAGGGCCACCTCACTTAATATTACACTCTTCGGTGGTGCGCCACATCCTGCAACTGTGGACCCTCCACAACAATCACCGTTCAATTTGATCTTCAACAATTTACCACAAATTTAAAATATCGGAATCAGATTCAAGTGTAGGACCCACAACTCTGAGAAAGAGTGACACATTCAATTCACGCAAACCACCCCGGTCAAAAGTCGGTCACATCTTTATCGACCAAAAGAAAACAACAAAATAATGACTTGGTTCAGTAAAAGACTAGACAACATTCAACCGGAAATTGGAGATTAAGTAACAAAATCGAGATTAGCAGCAAGTCTATTATCTTATTTAATTGTAGTCTTAAGATTAAACATAAACTGGTAGAAGCAACACCACAACCAATTACGGTTAACCCTAGAACTCGACCCGACCAGACCCAAGCAAGTAAAGATAGGTTGAAATTAAAAACAAAGCCTAAAACGGCGACTCAAATATAGAAAAGACTGATAAAAACTAGATCATCATCAACGTTTATAACATCATCATCAGATCTAGAGTTGACCGCAGTCAGCAATCACCACAGGCTTGGAACACCTTCCAGAGCTAGATCCAACAGCCTCGGCCTTCTTAATCACATCCAAGCCTTCAACAACTTGTCCAAACACGACGTGCTTCCCATCGAGCCACTCAGTCTTAGCGGTACAGATGAAGAACTGAGAACCGTTGGTTCCAGGTCCAGCATTAGCCATGGAGAGAATTCCAGCGCCGGTGTGCTTCTTCACGAAGTTCTCGTCCTTGAATTTGGCGCCGTAGATCGACTCTCCTCCGGTACCGTTTCCGGCGGTGAAATCACCTCCTTGACACATGAACCCTGGGATCACACGGTGGAAGGTTGAGCCCTTGTAGTGCAAAGGCTTACCCATCTTTCCAACACCTTTTTCACCGGTACAGAGAGCTCGGAAGTTCTCAGCGGTTTTGGGAGTGGTATCGGCGAAGAGCTCCATCACCACGCGGCCGGCTGGTGCACCGCCGATGGTAAGGTCAAAGAAAACCCTTGGATTTGCCATTTCTCTCTAGATGTTTCTCAAACTTACAATATGGTACGATTTGTGCTTAGGGTTTAAGCGAGACGGAATATTATATAGGAAGATGTGAAAGCGGATAATTTATGAAAAAATAATCACCACCGTTTGATCGGACAGGTGTCAGGATCTTGGAGAGTCTGATAGAGGACGGACTTGAGTTAAAAGTCACCGTAGTTGGTGAAAAGTTACCATAGTTAGTTATAGATATGGCAAATCATGTGATATATGCGTCACTGATGCTAACGGGCCGTTTTAAGGCGGCAATATCTATAAGCCCATTTCTAAGCCCAAGCTCTTTCTGTGCGGCGATGTCAGCAAGCCCATTATTAATGGGCCATTTTATTGGGCTTTGTGTTTGCAGGCCGCAGGGAATCCAAACGTTGCACTCTTTTCTTTCTCAACTGGACATGTCTCTCTTTCTGATAAGCTTTTTTTCTCTCTTGTTAATTTGTGCATGAATTGCCATGCTTCTCCACTTCCTTATTATTATTTTTTCGATCTGCTTTGAATTGTTGTTTCTTTAGCTAAGGTCATATCTGAAGGCTGAAGCAACCTCTGAGTTCTGAGGTAAGGGTAAGGTATGATGTTCATGAGATTACACTGGATATGTTATTGTATTAATTTGTGCATGAAGAGTAGTTCAATAATGGGAGAAGGCTCAAATTTGCCATTGAACTTTGAGAAAAATGCTCAGTGTCCGTTTGACTCATTTATGTCAATTTCTGGACATTTCCGTTTGATGGCATATTTGAGTTTTTTCTAATTTAAAAAGTGATTTAATTAACGATGTGGCTGAATCATAATTGACTACGTGTAAAAACAAATTTTGAAATAAATGAGTCAAACTAGTAAATATAAATTAGACTTTTCTCAAAGTCCGATGACATATTTGAGTCTTTTCCTTTCAATAATTATAAATATAAATGGCTTGCAATGTTTTTCCTCATACAATTACCAATTTATCATATAAACCTTGTTTCTTAAACGAAAGCAAAAAAAGAAAAAAGGTTTCATTCACTCACGAGCTATATGCAGCGGTGGCCTCAGTGCGGTACAATTTATTTGTATTATTTCAAATTATTATCAAAGATTAAAACTTTAAGTTAAAGTGTGGCACTGGTTTACAAAGTACTCTAAGATTATAGCTGGACAAATTTAATGGAATTAATTAGGAATAGTTCCCATAGGAAATAAATTATTGTCTGTTAATTGCTTAATCATGGATTGCTAATTATAGGTGTTGAAAAACTCTATGCACAGCGGAAGCATACTAGAATCTTACTGCTTACATGAATAATAGATAACCAATAATCATTTATGCTAGATCACATAATCATGCTAGAGCACATAAACATATTGAAATTTAATTCGATAAATACCTCTTGAAGCGTGAACAGATACCTTCAAGCGAATCCCCAAGTTAGACAGACTTTCAAGTGAATCTGCAAGATAGCTATGGTCTTCTACAATGATCCCAAGTTCACATCTGAACTCTCTCAATACTTGGGTGGGCAAGTATCGAATAGAAAACTAATCAATCTTTTTCTAGGTTAGGAGAATCTCTATTTATAGAGATTTCTTCCCCAATCCAAAAAGGAGAAGAAAACCCAGTTTTCTTGAAAAACAAGAAAAACACACGCCTACTCCTTTTTCCCCTAAGAAATAGGATTCTGAGTTCTAGTTACATATGGGCACTGGAGGGACCACAAAATTAATTACTGAGGCTTCCTATTATGGAAATAATTTCAAATAATTAATTTGAATTATTCTTACCATAATAAATTACAAATCATTCCACTAGAAATTCGTAATTGCACTCCTTTATTTATATTTCATAATTCCCCATTAAACACTTATGAAATTCCCCATGTTAAGATTTCAGATACTAATGAATAAATTAAATTACTGATGAATTTAACTTAATGATTAATTTCCTTTAGAGCACTACTTAACTTATTTCATGTGTCGGATTCATAAATTCACTTGCAAGGTTTGACACGATGAAAACTTATAAGTTTCTCAAAAAGACATATCAATCAATCTCTATAATGAGACATGAATTCCATCAACTAACTTATTATTTCACAAATATATATTATTATCATCCAACTTACCAGGCATATTGACTCATCTCAGAATGCACTAGCACAAAATGCACTAGCACAAGAAGTTGGAACTATACCGTTCCCTAATCAAGATAAATTACATATAACCTTTTGCTACAATCGTACCGATGGCATGCCCAATTTTCATCCTAGATTGTGAACAAAAAACTTTATACTTATAAGAACCGATGATTTAATCCTCTGTGTATAAACTAAAACTCTACACACTAAATCATCTACTATATAAGTAAATAGACACCATAAACGAATATATGATCTATTAAAATTGAGCAAATATTTATTCTATAATAAATATTATTTCTTAACACATGATTAATAGTATATATCCCAACAATCTCCCACTTAGACTTTTAACTATCACAATTGTTATAATGTACTGTATCTAAATGCATGGTTAATAGTATATACCCTAACAATCTCCCACTTAGATATTTAATCTTGAAAATTGTTAGAATACTATGTCTAAACACATGATTAATAGTATATACCCTAACAATAGGAAGATTGATTGTTTTATCTACACATGTAGGTAGATAGCATTTAATGATATTTGTCGGTAGCCGTGGAATCTGCTACATAATTAATTTTGACTCTTTAATGCAACCGTAAATGAGCATATAAGCCAACAATGATTGATAGAAATGTGTCATCTCTATCAATCGCCAATGATTACTGAAAATTATATTCTAATAAGTATCCTAATACTGACACATTAGAAAGGAATAGGATCAAAATGGAGTATAAAAAAGGAGCAGTACAAGTTTCCATGAATAACAAAGAGCAATATGAAGAGTATAAAGAAAGGAGCAGTACAAGTTGACACATGAATAAGAAAAACCAACATTGCATTAAAAAGATATGAGTAATACAAGTGTCTATGAATGAGAATAAACAAGAAAATTTAAAAGATCCGTTCTTGAACGTGTACAACATATCACGATTATTCACTACCGGACCATGATTCACTTGAAGATATACAAACATTTGCATGAAAACTTAACTAAGCAAACCAACACTGTGAAATTAACTCCCCTATTTCTCTGATCTTTTACTTTGACATTCTCAAGCATCATATCTCTTGGCGGTCGATTTTATTCATTAAATTGCAAATAATTTTCATGGTTTTAAAACAGAAAAAGATTCAGCCCTACATACACCCAAAGGAACTCTTGAATTTTAATGTTTGGTCTATGGGTGAGGAATCTTAGGTGGAAGTGGTGGGAAGAGAGGATGGTGGAAGGGAGGAATTTTAGGGAATGGTGGAAGTGGTGGGCAAGGCTTTTTGTAAAATGGCGGCTTGTAAATTGGAACAGGTGGTGGAAGAGGTTTTACTACTGGTGGCTCGTAAATTGGAACGGGTGGTGGCAGGGGTTTTACTACTGGTGGCACGTAAATTGGAACTGGAGGAGGAAGTGGCTTCACTATTGGTGGCAGTGGTGGAAGGTGTGGAAATGGTGGACATGGCTTTTTGTAAATTGGAACAGGTGGTGGAAGGCGTTTTACTACTGGTGGCTTGTAAACTGGAACTGGTGGAGGAAGTGGCTTCACTACTGGTGGCTTGTAAACTGGAACCGGTGGAGGAAGTGGCTTTACTACTGGTGGTTCTGGTTTAGGCTTGGGTTTGTAAGTTGGAACTTTAGGGGGGCATGGTTTTTTAACTGGAGGAGGCTTTGGTTTTGGAACTGAAGGGGGACATGGCTTTTTAACTGGAGGCTCTGGTTTGGGCATGTAAGTAGGAACTGGAGGAGGTTTAGGCTTGGGCTTGTAGACGGGAACTGGAGGAGGCTTTGGTTTTGGTTTGTAAACGGGAACTGGAGGAGGCTTTGGTTTTGGTTTGTAAACAGGAACGGGAGGAGGAAGTGGCTTTACTACTGGTGGCTCTGGTGTGGGCTTTGGTGTTGGGTTGTAAACGGGAACTGGAGGCTTTACTAGTGGTGGGGGACATGGCTTTTTAAAAAGGGGAGGAATAGGTGGAAGAGGGAAAGGGTGGCCCCAGTGTTTCAATGGTGGCATTGGTGGAAATGGTGGCAACTTAGGGAACTTCTTCATCCAAGGATGATCTTTTGGGAAAGGTGGCAACTGTGGCAATGGTGGGTACTTATAGTATGGCCACAAGAAAGCAGAAGTGCACAAGGGTGTTGAGAACTTAAGATTTCCAGCTGGTTTCAATGTATGTTTTCCATCAGTTTTGATAGTAACAATCTTGGATGATTCAATGCCATTGTGTGCTGGACATGGTGCAGCTGATGCACTGTGTAACTGTGCATAGCATTCCTCTTTCAGCTTGCCATCTTTCATCATCTCCTTAGGAAGTGACACTTCAAACTTGCCATCTTGGTCAAGCTCTCCTTCACCCCTTGTTTTGATTTCTCCATTTTCAAGCTTGCAGTCAATGCTTACATGAAGTCCTGAAACCAATAATATAACATTGTTATGGAAATCTACTACGAAATTTTTAGACACGTTCCTTGAACCTAGCTAACTTAGTCAAAAGCTAGCTCAACAAGTGATAAATCTTTCAAAACCACATAAAAGACAATAACCTTTTATAATCTTGCATGCTCAAGAGTCAAGACGAGACATCTGGAGCATGAACAAGAAAATGTGTGATCCAACATTGTAAGCCTGACTCGGATACCATGTGTAGTAACTCAACTCCATCATATAACCATTATAATTTTAAGACAGTTAACATAACATGCATTCAAATGAAATAAGAAAGAACCTGATAGAGCATGAATAGTGTTAATGTTATTCTCCTTGCAATCAGCACATTCTCCAAAACCAACCACCTTAATTGTCTTGTCATCAGCAATGCAGAGACTAGAGAGTAGTAAAGACAGGGACAGTCCCAGAAGGACTCTGCCACAAAGGGACTGAAGCCCCATTCTGTTAATACAAAATAAATGTTAAGTTGTGAATGGTATTCTTGAATGTGTTTGTCTCAACTTACTTAAGGGTATATTTATAGTACTTGTTTACTTACCAACAAGTAAAGAAAAAGGCTGTTTTTATGACCGGCTCACCGGCACGTAGTTAAGGTCCTCACATGAGTTTAGGTCCCATGGTCTTGAATTTTTATGAATGACAGAAAGATTATAAAATTGAAAGGTGATTTTTGTAAATAAAAATAAAATTATTCGGGAATGGGTGGTCACAGACATAGGTAGCTGTTTGATAAAACGCCATTATCATCATTCAATGAGGTCTCCAACTGTACACAAAAATCCCTTTTCTAGCTGTTAACCTACTTTGTTAGCTCTCATTTATGTCACTTATTTTACTGAATATCCTCAATTATATGTGAAACTTTGACTACTTTTTGATCTAAACTGTTAATAATGATATGATTGCCATTCTTTCTATTATATATACTTCTTTTATTTTGTTTTAAATTGAATACAAGGGGCAGGTAAATGTTGGCATTTATAGTGAGTGACAAAAACATGGTCTCCCAATCTTCACGTGATTTTTTGACATTTATCAACTAACTTCTACTGCGGCAAATTATGGAACAAAAATTATTGTACTAATCATGAAGAAGGATAATTCATGATTATTTATGTATTATTATTCTAGACTACTTCTACCATAGCTGCATCCTCTTCCTATAATTCAATAACGTTCAATCTTGCATCTTTTGCATTGGTTAGTTGCAGTGGTGTTAGAGCGGGTTAGAATCCCATGTCAGTTAGATGGATTGATGTTTGTTTATATGGACTTGGGAAACACTCCCTTTTTGCGTTTGAGTTATGTGCATGTGTCGTATTTTTACAAAGTGGTATGGAATCTCCTCTACTAGAAAATTACATTATCCATAGGTTAAGTCTTTTTTAATAGATTGAATCTCATTAATATAAGGAAAGTTTGCAGTCTTCCTCTGTTGTTGTCAAGGTTTGTTGGGTACATTGACAATTGAGAGAAGCTACATAAAGTTGTTAAGAATATTTTATTAATGCGAGTTATTTTCGAGAAAATCATGTTAAGAGTGTCTTTGTGTCGGTTTAGCCCAATAAAGTGTGGAACAAAATGGAAGTGCATATATAAAAGACTTTTCCATTGGTTCCATTCATCGACAATTGATATGAAATCCTATTACAATAGTGTAATATATGTTGGGTTTAGCAAGGTGTGAATGGAAAATAAAAAGAGAAAATGAAAGAATCAATGAAAGTGGGGGAACCAATTTTGGAGAGAAAATGAAAAGTCATCATTGCAAAAGTGCAAATGAAAGGTCATTTTTACCATATCGGTAGAAGAAAGGAAATTATTGTCCTTATATTAGAAAACACTTCCTTTAGTTCTTAAAGGGTTAAGAAGAAGGTGCCCCCTCGCGCCGTCTTTGGCTTTGGATTTGGCAAATGATGTGATCGATTGATAATATTTTTGGACAAAATTTATTTAATCAATCTTGTTAAATCATTTCCTTTCTCTTATAAATTAATTCAGAATGTTAATTAAATAACATAATTAATTTGGCGCAACTGAATTTCAAAGTAACGGTAATCCTTCCAAAAAGTCGTTACTTTTCCCAAACGGTAATCCTTCCGAAAAGTCGTTACTTTTCCCAAAGGACACAATGTTCTGGAAAAAACGGGTCTGAACAGATTTTCTGAACAGACGCGTTCCTTGCTGCAAATGGCTATAAATAAGAGGTCTTTTTCGTTTTTTCAAACACTGAAATTTTTCCTCTCTGCATACATTTTCTTACATAAATAAAATTGTCGATCGACTGAGTCTGTGTGTGCTCTTGTTGCTGTTCTTGCGTTCGCTGAAGTTATTGAAGTTTGCGGTACCGCTACTTCTTTAACAGGTTAATCCATTTTATCTTGGGAGGAATTAATCTGCAACCTCGGGTACAGTGAGGGGATTAAATTTCTTAAGGAAACACAGTGATTTCTGTGGACTCAGATTAAAAATTATTCTGTCAATTTCATCTTTTTTCTATTTTTGTATTTTTGACTAACCTGAATACAGGAGATAACAATATAGTCTGGGATAATTAGAATGTAAGCTCTCATTTTTGTTACTTATATATGATTACCCCTTTTATGGGAAACAAAAGGGGTCGATTTAATAAATGATTATGTAACTAATACTATTAGTTATTATCTGAATGATCATATAAAAAATCAAACTCAAAACAAAATCGTGACATTTGAAAAGTTCATTAGTTATTGGACAGTTGAATTGACACATACTGCAAATATATATCAGTAATTTGTTTGATTCCGCTTAAAAGATTAATTTTTTAAAAAAAATGAAAAAGGGGAAGAAAATTGCTGTCTTTTGTTTGTCCCGCAAATTAAATCCCACCTCTATCTACCTCGTGGTGGCTTCTTCACTTACCTATTTCTGACACACAATCACTGCAAAAAATGTTACTTTCATAAATTTGACTTTTTAGCTCATTTTTTTGTTCTTTTATTGACTTATGCATCACACACTAATAAAAATTGTTTCAAACTGTCTCGTCATATGACTTTCATTCCTACCCTATCTTAAAATATAACTAAACAATATCTTGATTGTCATTGCTGTCCAACTTGCTTTGTTTGGTGCTGTTCAACAATATCTTTATACTATTAAGAAAATTACCAAGTATTAGATTGTAAATTTAGTTATTTAACTTTGAAATTTACGTTTTGAATTCACCGCTATCTCTTTTTACTTAGGTGGAAAAAAAGAAGAAGAATAAGAATGGAAAGTGGTTAAGCTTTCTTAGAACCGAGTAAATGATTCCCCAACTGATTAAGCATGATTTCACTTGAATGCGATTTCCCACATGCAGCGTTGTACTAGGCAAAGCACAAAATTGGTTAGTCACGTTAGAAGGTTTGTACTTACGTTGTCAATATTAATTCCAATGTAACGCAATAACAACAAGCTTAGTAAAATCTCACAATGGAGTCTAGGAGTATGGTGTGCAAATGTTCATTCGTAACTGTTAATGGGAAATATTTTCAGATGACAGTAAAGATATCGTGGGGTGCAAAATGAGTGAAAAAAAATTCGTTTTTCCCTTTCTCAAACCAAAAAGAGGAAGGAAAATGATACCTCACGGTTAGCAAAAAGTTTTGTGAGGATCCACAATTAAACATATAATGAATGGTAGCTTTATTTATTTTCTGTGGCATGTGATGATTAATTGCATCTACTATTTTAGAGCAATAAACAAATGTGGATACTAGACATCCAGCAAAGCTAGAAAATAAAATATCTTTAATGAAATCTTTTGCTTCTTCACCAATCTCCTAAATGTCATAATAATGAAACAGGGCTTGATGATCTGTATTGATGTGATCTGCTTCCATCTAAGTTAGGTGTTCACATTCCCATGGTCCAACCTATCGCTGATTTTGTTAGGTTTTTACCACATTATAAATAAATAAATAAATCTTCCTAGATGACACAACTATATGGAAAAAAGGGCAGTCTGGTGCACAAGCATCCCACATTAGCAGGGTATAAGGGGTGTGATATAGACAGAACTATCTAACTCAAAGAAACAAAAGGGAAAGTAAATTTGTTGCAAGGGGAAAATGAGAGTGAATTTGACAAAATTGTTTCTTTGCATCCTTGATACCCAGTTAGTTCATTGGCAGTAAAAATTGGAGGAAAATAAGTTATACTTCATGCTACAACAGTGAAGCAGGTCTAACAATTCTAATTTAAAACCTCACGTTTTGGAGATCACGTGAAATCCAAGCCGAACTCAGGATTGTAGACTTCTCATACTGCTTCATACAGCTAAAGCTAGTAGCTTCAAGTCATTCATTTCTTCTTCTTCAACTTGTTGGCCTGCGACTGAGAATATGCAGTTCCCTAGAAAAAACAGAACAGGACAAGTTAGTCAGCGAATTCTTGAAAACCAAGTCCAAAAAATAAAAGTAAGCATTGATAATTTGAAGACTAGATTGCCAAAACATTTCCAGAATTATATTCTTTTAACATTATAATAAACCACAAACCTGCAACCATTCGTCTGTGGATGCATCAGTTGTTGCAGTTCCAACTTCAACCTTTGCCTTTGGTGCTCTCTTAGTTTTCTACACACATCCAAAATGAAAAAGAGAATGATTCAGAAGGGGAAAAAAAGCACAGGAATTTTTATGCTTAAACCCCTAATGTGATTATTGCTGACAAAAAACAAAAAAGATATGTTACTCAGAAAAGAGCACTAAGTTGCACTAGATGGCAAGGTATATTTATTAGGTCCCAGCTGCTCAGCAAATCGTTTTGTTCTCATATGTAATGCCTCAAGTCTGAAAGACCCTCTCACCATCACTGGCACATCAGCTCTCAGTCACTCTTAGAAGCAGATTTCAGGGTCCTTTGACACAAGACATGTCAAGAGGATAGTGATGTAAGATATAAAAAAAAATAACCCCAGATACTAACTACTTGTGGCCCCTCATACATGCCCTACAGGCATTTTACGAAATCACTGAGGTTTTGAAGCACATTTATCCAGTCTTACAAGGAACATAGGTAAGTATAAGCACCTTCGAGAGATTTTGTATCTGACCACGGATCCAGAACCCAAGAAGACTAAGGAGGGCTACAGCAAGACAAAACAAGAAAACTGACTCAACACTGAGAAGACCACCAGGTTCAGTCACTTCAATAGTTCCATTGTAGAACACGTTTTGGTAAGCGTTCTGATCTATCTCGTAAATAATTGTGCCAACCAGATCAAAACTTCCAGGCTGAAACATGACAGAACAGAGTCATCAGTGCAGAGAAGAAACTGTGAGAATTACGTGAAAGCAAATTATATGAAAATAAGCTGGACAATATTTTCCCTGTTAGTTGATGAGAGAAGAGGGTAACAATGCTCTGTAAACAAACCTGCATAAATTTGCTGACAGCAAATATATATGGAAAGGTAGCCTGAGCTGAAGGAGGAACTGTTGCGTTGTTAAAAGCCTAGTAAATGAATGAACATACACAATTAGCCAATTCTCGTATCCAAATCACAGTTAACAAAACATGAAACATCGAAGAGATGTTTGAACAAACACATATAATACACAACAATAACAATAACGACTATGACAACAACAATAAAGACAATGACAACAACAATAACAATAACGACAAAGACAACAACAGTAAAACTGAGAATAATAATAGTAGCAGCAATAATAATAATAATAATTTTTTAAAAAGAATTCCAAAAAATGCCGGTATAGATATGGGTTATTAAAAGCAGGAAAAAATCCTGTGGCAATATATCTTCAGCAATTGCTACATGTGATTACCAATTCTCATGACCGAGTACCTTAAAGTAAACTAATACCACGAACCCTTTTTATATCACATATTGCATATCAGCAAAAACCAGAACAATACTGATAACAAGAACAACCACCACAACAGCAACAATTACAATAACAAAAACAATTCATTCACAAAAGCAATGTCAATAGCAAAATAAGACTAAGGTTTCACCATAAGGCCAACATAGACAGTGGAGATAGAAAGTAGAAAGGAACAGCTTGTGGGAATATAAGTTGAGCAAGCTACATGTGATCACTTGTTGCCCAATCGGTTCTCTACTTCTGGTAACATAAAATGTTGACCCTCACCCTAAGGTGCCTAGTTGAAAGCGATTTTTAAGAAAAAGAAATTTTAATGGAAGCCATATCCTCAACTATTGTCCTTTTATTTTGCCTGTTCTTTCTTTTATATCACCAGCAATTCACTACATGGCTAACTTCTTGTTTTTTGCTATAGTGGTGAGAAGATGCCACTTCAAATTAAAGGTTTACATCACTGCTTCATCACCTCTAAAATAGAAACCATTTGCCTGACCAATTAGAAATCTTTTAAGATTAAGTGAAAACCTGTTTAAGATTGAAAGAACATTGAATAGTTCTCATGCTGCTTAGCATATTTAAGCACTGAACACCCTTCCCTTGTACTAAATTAACAGTTCAAGTTTTCTTTTTAGGTCATCAATTATGTCACTCAACTCCTTAAATCATCTATTTCACTCACATAGTTGATTGATTACGATACTTCAATAAATTAAAATTCCAGAACCTATAACTCTATCATTGGACCAGATATTTGAAAACCTTGTGAAGATCACCACTCAAGATAAACACAATTCTCAAATGGTACCATATGATTTCAAGTGCAAAGCTTGAAGTAGATCAGTTTAATAGACCTTGTGATATAATTCAGCTAACAAGGCAATGCATCCTACAAATGATGGCTTTTCTTTTTTTTTTTTTTTTGTGTGTGTGTGTGTNGGGGGGGGGGGGGACTTATAGCTACTCAGCAGAATTGTCCGCTTGATCTCAGTTTTCTTCCCCATTTTCACAACTGGTTCACCATAAAATTAACAGTCCTTGAGTGACTGATACTAATAAAACTGATAAATACACAAGCTTAACAAAAGGGCTCACATTCTTAGAAACTATTGACTCCAACTCTCTATTCAGAAGAGAAGAAAAGCTGAACCAAAAATGAATAGGAACTCATCTCAGTCTACCTTGAGAAAACAGGCAACATAACACAGATCTTACAAAAAATTTAACCAGTAAGACTGTCCTTACAACCTGTGAAATACTAAGAATGAAGAAATAAGAAAATTGTTCAGGTAAGCCAACAATCACCTGTACAGAAAGATTTTGAACCAAATAGCGGTGATCAAAAGGAAGGTGAACACTGGCTTGGATAGCAATGATATTCAGATGTGCTTCCCCTGTTTTCAGAACCCAAAGTAGTAAATAAATCCATTAGAGCAGATAACCAACGAGATGCTATCAGAACCTTACTACTGAAAATCAAACACCAAATAGGCAAACGAGAAGGAAAATACAGAACTACCATCATTTTTCATGCCAACTAACAGTTCACATTCCTCGCCAGCTGCCACTACTGCATAGACCACAAAAAACATGATTTAAGAGAGCAAACCATTAACATCTACCTTTTCCAAAGCAAAATTAGGTAAAGATAATAAAGACAAGAGTAGAACACCCAATTTAAACTTTCTTACCTTTAGAAGGGTTTTTAGGGAAAACACAAACTGTTTCAACCCCAGCTGCAGGAGTATAACTCTCACTGCTAAAGTCTTGAACATCATCGCCAACAATTCCAAGATCCCCTGCTTCCTCAGTACCCTCAACCACTTCTGCTGCAGGGTCAGATTGGCCTCTAGCAACTAAAAGAAAAGATCAAAGGAAACCATCATTAACTTTACATATACAACACTAATAACACTAAGACTAACAACTACTATGCCTCAATCCTAAACCAGTTAATGCCATCTACACAAATCGGCAACATACATTTTACTGAAAATGACCTTAACAAAATAACAGGTTAAAGTGTGAAAGCCAACTCTCACAGTATAACAACAAAGATCTAGCTAAGCAAAAAGAGCCAACAATTCGATCAGGGAATAGGCAATGCATGCAACAACAGTTATGACAAGTTAAAGACAATTAGTTTGACTAGCCAAAACTAGCAAAAAAAATTCATAATTAAAAGTCAACTTTCAATTCTAATGTTTACTATTTCCAAATGGAGAGGATTCAAGCATAATATTTAATAATATTCCAGATTTACTTGAGTAATCAATATCATATTGAGAAATTAAATCGAAAAGAAAAATACAAAATTATTCTACAGTGAAACCTACTAACATTAAATAGTCGAACATCGATTACATCGAAGAGAATCTCAATTTCCAAGATCAACGTAACAGAGTATATTAAACAAAGCTCATTACATAAAAAGTATTCATGAAATCGTGCAGGTAAATGCAAATGCAAACAATCAAATTAGCATGCAAAGATGAGGAATTTGATTAAGGAAATGAACAAGCAAGGGGATCTACGATCTGTGAAGCAAACCTTGAAGGAATGATGAAGAGAAGAGGAGAAGAGCCAACACACAGAAAACCCTAATTTCCATTTTTGAAGCGTTAGAGGGAAGAAGACGGAATACAAGAACAAAGACTTTAAGACGAAAGTAAAACAGAAATCGGAGAAGAACAGACGGTCTAAATTTTTGTTTTATTTTCTCTTCTTTTTTTTTCTTTTTTTTTTCTGTAAACAAGAGATTTATTCGGCCCAAATATGAAATACTGCCACTTTGGGCTTGCAAGAAGAAAGAGTTACCACCTCCTATTATTCATTTCGATTAAAAATAAATGAGTTTTTAGGCACAAAGTTCATTAATAATATTAATTAAAAGTTTATCTGTTAATACTATTTTTTTTGTTAAGAGTAATTTTTAAAAGGAAAAAAATATGTATCTTTCAATTTTGAATAATATACTTATTTGAACAATTTAAAAAGTGCTTTTAAAAATTGGATTAGAGGAAGTAATAATTGATTACGAAAATCTATATCTCACAAATTTTAGTATTAATTAGTACTTTAAAAAATGGTTAATGATTTTTCATAATTTTTTATGTGCAGTATAAATAATTTTGCAGCATTAATATAAGTTAACTTGTTATAGTTGATAATTGATTTATTTTTGAAGTTACCATATCAGATTTGCTATGAAGAGTCACTTGTAAGTCAACTTAATATGATCATGAGTAATTACCTTGCTATAATAGGTAATAATTGATCTATTTTTCAATTTATCATATTAAAAGTTAATATCTTCGGAAATCTAAACTTGCTTTCCGAAGTTGAGTGACATACAACACACTAGTGGAATTAGTAAAATGAGATGTAAAACTTGTGAATAAGTTTTAAGTCTAGGATTAAAATCACATTTAAGTAGTATTAAATTAGATCATTAGCCATACAAGCTTAAAGGTAAGATCTTATTAGTGACACATCTTTGTTAAATTATTTTGCTTAAAAAATTCATACTAACATGTAACAATTAGCATGTTCATCATGCTGAGATCGTGATCTACTATGCCTAGCAAGTGGTGTCAACAAACATAAAATGTAGTGAATATACAACTGAAAGTGACCTGCTAATAATTAAATAAAAAGTTCAACAGGGATATTCTATGGGAACTGGAAAACAAAGTAGAATAAGAAATACAAATTTCAATACATTAATAATCTAGAATAGGAGTTCTTAATCCAAAAAGTATAATATATTGGGAGTAGAAGAAATACATCAACACCTCCTTTGATCTTACACAAGCATCATACAAGTAAAAACTATAGTTTAAACCCTTTCTGTCTTTAACATGTCAAATGACGGTGAAAAATGGCAATCTCATTGGCGATGACACTTAATCCCCGTGAATTGTATATCGCTCCCACTTCTTTGTTGGGTCATATATCTGTGAAACAGAAAGACAACCAAAGGCATATTACGCAGAAGAAAATAGCTATACAACATTACGGATTTGAATGGTAGGGATGGAAGGGTTGTTCAGAGAGCAACTACAGTATTTTGTTTGGTTAGTTGGGAGTATGGTCAATAGCATAATTAATATACTCAAGAAACTGGTGTCAACTGAGCACTTAGAAGACATGACTTGATAATTGTCAATCAAGTCCATTGCCAGACAGTGAAGAAAAAAAAAACACAAGGGCAAAGGAAAATAGAAATAGAAATGTTACCTCCCATCGTGAAGCTGGAAAGATATGCTTGTTCTTTTCATACCAATGCCTCTCTACAACTTTTCCAGCATGTGACTGTAAATCAGTTGTAACATAATTAAATTAAGAAAAATCAATGCTCAGTTGGAATGGACAAGTGACTTGACCGAATATGTAAAGTATCAACTAATTTATAGTCGTCTTCTTTACATAAGGAGAGAAAAGATGGATTTGAAAGATCATCAGCAACCACAAGCAGAAACTTACATTTATGGGATGCCTCCCCCCCTTCCTCTCTCTCTCACACACACACTCAGGGCTTTTATGTTATCTGTGATTAACATTGGTTCCAGGACATCATACTAGATATTTGCTATTGAGGTTAATTTCAGAGGAACAGATAGAAAGAGGAAGCAAAAACTAAAAAGATAACCTTCTATTTCTGATGACAAGGGAAACCCACAGCCGCTACCCTTTGGGTGCGCACAGGGTAAAACCCCGCTCCTATGCAATAGCTCGCAAACCACACAAGAGAGGTAACCCGCACTAGGCAGGCCCGGTGCGACAAGCTCGACCCAGAAGGCAAACCCCTTGCTTTCACTGGCAAGGGGTGTCAAACTTGAGACCTCCAACATGAATGTCACAAGCCCCAAACCACTGGGTCACCCCGAAGGAGGATAACCTTCTATTTCTATTAGTTAAAGAAGCATATGTCATGCTACACCAGCATCTAAAGTTCTTTTAATCAATCAATGGCATCCCAAAATTAAAACATGTATCATACTAGGCACTCAATATGATATATCATGGTGAAAAGTTTTTGAAACCAGCACAATTAAAAATCACTTAACATGGAGAAAATGGATCTGCATAGGAAATCATACCTCATCTTTCTCGATAGTAGCATCAGCAATGGTCCGCACATCTTCATGGACATCAAAGTGAAAAAGCTGTCCAGAGAAGTAAAGATATTTCTGAGTAACTGCCACATGATCTAATAAACGTGGAAACAAGACTAGAAATCAGGTACTTGACATCACACAAAGACGTAACTTGTAAGGCATTATACAAAGACCAAGATGCAGACTTACAGATACATAGTTATACAACTTTTTGTAATTACTATTGTTGGACATTCTTTAGTAATTACACGCATGAAAGGACGTGCGTGTGCTCCTTTACATATAAAATAAGCTTTAACTGAAGACAGTCACGTACAATAGATGTTAAAATGGAAACTATAGGTATCCTTCAAATTTCAATTATTGTGTTAATCAAAGCGCAGTTGTCGGGGATTGGGAAGTGAATGATCTGGTAGACCTTTTTGCTAGACTACATCATTGTCACATTAATCTCCAGGCAGCTGATAAGCTCAAATGGGGACACCAGAAAGGAGTTTATACAGTCAAGGAAGGGTATCAACAGTTGTGCTCTAGAAACCCCGTGATAGCTAACTGGCCCTGGAAACTCATTTGGAGGACCAAGCTACCACCTAAGGTAGTTTTTTTTACTTGGATAGCTCTACATGAGGTATGTCTCACCCAAGACAACATAAAGAAAAGAAAAATCCAATTCCCAAACAGATGTTATATGTGCAAAAAAGAGGCTGAAACCCCAGACACCTTCTTCTTCATTGTGAGGTGGCCTCAGAATTATGGAGCATGTTTTTTTGTCTCTCTGGCATCAATTGGACCACACCCCTCACTGTTAAGGATGCATATGAGAGTTGGAGTCTATGGAAAGTTGACAAAGCCATCAAGAAGATCTGGATTATGATACCTGCTTGTATTTTTTGGTGTATTTGGTTAGAGAGGAACAAGAGATGTTTTGATGGAGAGTCAACTGCTTTAGGCATTTTGAAGGCTAGGTGCACTGAAAATTTGTTTAGTTGGACCAACTTGTATCCTGCTGTTAATGCAGAACAACTTCAGGATTTTACTAACTCATTAGCTCTGGCTTAGATAGTTTGTATAGTTAGCCAGAGATTTTTTTGTAAGCTCAAATGCCATATCCTGTAAATTTTGCATCTTCCTGATGTTGTTATTAATACCACTTATCTTATCAAAAAAAAAAAAAAGCGCAGTTGTCGGGGATAAAAGATAAACCAAAAAGCAAAGATCATTTCATGAGACGTCTCTTTTACACAGCCACCTCTAACACCCCTAGTACTTCATCATTTTCTTTCAAATGCTATTTTATTTTTTTTTTTTGATGACAAGGGAAACCCGCAGCCGCTACCCTTTAGGTGCGCACAGGGTAAAACCCCCGCTCCTATGCAATAGCTCGCAAACCACATAGGAGAGGTAACCCGCACTAGGCAAGCCTGGCATGACGAGCTCGACCCAGAAGGCAAACCCCTTGCTTTCGCTGGCAAGGGGTTTCAAACTTGAGACCTCCAACATGGAAGTCCCAAGCCCAAACCACTTTTTGATAACAATAAAGTTCTATTTTTTAAAAAATGCACTCAGTACAGCAGAGAGATTCTACTTCTTTGACTAATTAATGTGAAAAAATTGGAAACGGTATCTTGGTATTCTTCTTTTCTTAGACATAAGCCACAAGCTACGTGATGCATCAACTTCACCAGAATATAGGTAGGGGTTGAACATTACCGGTCCACTCTTTCCTCTGGCTTTGTTTATAATCAGCTCATAGAAACTGTGTTGCTGAACATTCAATAAAATTAGTTGTAAGTTAGCCAATATTCAGCAAATTAGAAGGTAATACATGAATCACACAGGTAAGAAGAATCTTACATGAGGAATGATTAGATCTTCCTTCACATAAAGAAGATTCTCCACTGAAGTAGTTCGAACCTCCCGAAACTCAGGTGCAAGTTGCTGCTGAACTGCCCGAAGAAACTCTCCTATGCTATCACCCTTCTGCACCTGGAAATGTTAGAAGTACAAGTGAATCCAAAAGTTTGGAAAACCTTTGGGATCTTCATGCCTAGTAGTTACTGACCTGGATCACCCGTCTATGGCCTGTTCCATCCCAATAGCTGTAAGTTATCTGTAGAGGCTCATCTAGAAATATTGCAAGAGAAACAATCAGAACCTAAGCTTCTTCAAACGCTTCAGATTTCTAGGAAGCTGTTTCAAAAGACGGGGTAAGGGAATACTGGAAAATGTTTAAACAAGAATAATATACTTACTTTTGATTAGCTCCTGCTCGCGCAACCACTGTTTCCGGAGCCTTTCACGTTCGGCTTGTTCCTCAGCCTCCCTCTCACTGAAAAAGTGCACTTTGAATTCCAAATTACATTAATGAGTAAAAAGGCCAGAAGAGAACACGATAAGTAAAACAAAAGTAGAAAGGATTTATTTTGGGGGAGGCAGATTATACGAATGCCCAACCTGTCCGGCAAGAAGCTTGTCTCTACTGTAGGATCTTTCCCAAACTTTCTCCACATGCGCTTGTCAGATTCTTCATTCTCTATATAATAGATGAAAGTGAATGGAACTATAAGTACCATGCCATCACAATCTGAACCCAATTTATATCTTCAACTATGTCAGAAATAATAGCTAAAATAATTGTTTAGACATGATCATGTTGTGGATGGCCCTGCACGTACATATGCATATCTGGTGACACTTGATACTTGATAGTGTCATAGTTGCCCGCAACATAGCAAACATACTTAAGAGACTAAATCTTGATGAGGAAGAACAGAAAAATTAGAGTGAGGAAGAGATGATAGATGAAACAGGATTTTCATTAAAGAAGTCATGAACTGTAGGATATCTACTTTCAGAAACTCCTGAATCCCAAGTGCATTTACCTCCAAAGCTGAAATCATGTCAAACTGCAGATTTATGTGATCGAACAGACCAAGCAGAAAGTTCTCTCACGTTTAATACTGAGATAATTGTGCCATGCACATGTCAGAGTTCCAAAAAAAGAGATGTCACAAGCCGTGTACCATCTATGATCTACCTACTAGCAATATCCCCAAAATCCTTATCCCGACAAAACTAAAAAATTGAAAGCATACAACAGCCATCCCCTCCCCTTCTAGCCTAATAGTAAAGGAGGGAAAGAAACATCTCACTCTAAGGTAGATACCCAAGTGACGCTGAATAATGTGTTCTGAAACATGGCAAAAACAAACTAATATAAAGAACTGAGAAGACTGCTAATTATTCAGCTTGTTTGGGAACCAGACTGAATGCAACCTCAAGAAAGTTACCCAGTCTCAGAAAGAAGATTACATTCTTAAATTAAATATCGTAATCACGGTTTCCATAAATTCACTTCAAAAAGAAGCATGTAAATGAAAAGTCCCGATTGCTCTGGAATACTTCAAATTTCAAGACTAGATAAGAAAATTATTTCTTACTATTTTCCTCGTCTTCATCTTCATTGCCATTATCCAAATCATCACAAAAGGAGAGTCGAGGGTCAGCCTTAATCTTCCTCTTTTTAAGCTTTTGTAACTGTAGCTCTTCTTCCCTATGATAGAAGAATCAGTCGACAAATTTAACATACATCACAACAAAATTCATACATATTACAATATTTCAGCTTAGCAAAAATGCCACAGTAAGTAGGAAATACTCACTCTTGTTGCAATTTCTGAAGTTTCTCCTTTTCTTCCTCTTCAAACTTGGTTTTGATAGTGACCCTCTACCACACGTGAACCGAAATACAAGGAGCAGTCAATTTAAACCAAAGATGAAATTGAAAAATAAAGCAATGCTTAAAAGCAAATGAATTGGCTCACCTTCTCAACATATTGCTCCCTTGTAACAAGACCCACAGTTTCCTTTTTAAAGGCAGTCTCAAGAATCTGAAACAACATATTTCGACAATAAGAACTAACCTAAGCAACAATATCTAAAAAATACATCAACTTGTCTATTCAGTGAGTCAACAAGTTAAGAAAAAAACATAATTACCACTCTTCCTTGCAACAAGAGATTAGAGAAGGAGCATGTCTAATTCTCTATGAGCAAAAGGTTGAATAAGCCCAGGAGTTATAAAAGTCAAATCTTGTGAGTTACATTTCAATAGATAACAATTTATCAACTAGGCCTTAATCAACAAGCTAGTTGAGGTCAGACTATATGAACATTTATATCTATTCTGCTCTATTGGCTCAATTTCATACCAAATTAGTAACTCTCCACTCTATTTGGACGCATTATATGCAAAACTAGATACTTTTGCCTATCAGTTAAAAATAAAATAAATAAAAAGAATGATCTTTGGATGCAAATGTAATCAAAACTTCGGATGCGCAAAGGCTGAAATAAGTTAAGGTGTGACAAAGTCCCAGAAATCTGGTAAGTTATTTATTTATGTTTTGATAACCATGGGTCCGGACCAGTTTTTGCGCACCTTTACTAATAACTCGGGATACCTACCACCTCCCATGGGTACCAAAGGACTACGTCCAGCAAGGCTATGAAGAAATCACCTAGTGTTTTTGTCTCGGCTGGGATTTGAACTTGAGACCTCATGGTTTTCATTCCACTTCATTAGCCACTAGGCAAGTTAATTTCAATACATAACAATTGATCAACTACACCTTTATCCCAAACTAGTTACGCCAGCATATCAGTTAAAAGGAAAATTAAATAAAAGAACGAACTTTATATGCAAGTGTAATGCAAACCTCAGATGTACTAGACCCAAATTGAAGAAGCCCGGGTTGACCTTTAGATGAAGCAGTCTTGTTCTTGAGCTCCTGAATTTTTCGCCTCTCTGCTTCTCGCTGCTTTTCAAGCCGTCGGATTCTGACGGCGTCCTGGGCCGTGCCCACATAACCATCTCCCATGCCCGACATTATTCCTTGAATTTCTTATTCTAGGGCACAAAGATTTGAATTTGAACAATGGATTGTTCTACAGGAAGATGATTAAGGTTTATTGGTGAGCGAGGGAAATTGGGGGCGTAAGTCGGTTCACAATCTTAAACCCACTGCAACAAAACCAAGTACAGTAAATGTAAGTATTGGTTAATGAGAAAGACCTACCTGCAGATTTCTCTTAATAGCGCGTTATCTTCCTCATAGTTTTATATATGTTACGCAAATCCCTCTTGTTCTAGTTCACTTTTATTTGTTTCAATTTAACTTATTACATTCATTAAAAAAAATAAAAAATCCTATTAAATAATTTAAAAAATATGTATTTAATGTTAAGGCCTAAGGGTAACACATAGAAAGAATTATTGTCTTTTCATATGTCAAAAATAACAAGTAAAAATGAAAATCTATTTTAGGAATAAGTGACAAGTAAAAAATGAACAAAATTGGTTGATTTTATTATTTATTTATATTCCTCATAACTTAGAATTATTATTTTTTTATATATCAAAAGTGACAAGTAAAAACGAAAATCTATTTTAAGAATTAGTGACAAATAAAAATAAATAAATTGTTTAATTTACATCATTTATACTCGTATGTTTTCCATTTAACCACAAAATATTTGTTCTTTAAAATGTATGTAGATCTTATCTTATCTCAAGTATGTAAAAAGGTTGTTACTGAAAGACTCTCGATTCAAATATAACAAATCAAAAATAAAATTAAAATAATATATACATACATATATATATATATTTGGAAAAAGGAATATGACAATGAAAAAAAGCATGTCTATTAATAAAGAAAGCAGAATATAATTCACAGGGAAAAATGTAGCAATTGAAACACAATAGACAACATACGATAATAAATATCAAAAGTAAAAAATTACATGTGTAAACCTAATATTACGACAAAGATGATGCTCTCAAGTTCACACCGAGTTTAATCCTATCGAAAATGAGACAAAGTTTAATTACCTACTAATTTTATACCCTAATTCGTGATCCTTATACCTTTCTAATAGTTGTGTCCTAAGTAAACTAAATATAAATATTTAGAGAATAGTAGTTTTATTTTTATTAAATTTATATTTTTAATTAAAATATATTTTAATACATTTATAAATAAATAATATACATTGAGATGTCCATTCAGATTATATGTTGTATTTCATAATGAGATGTAAATCCAATTTGGACATGACATTCAAATTGACGAAAGGTTCAACTTTCAAGAAGGTTAAAAAACAGAGAAAATGCAAATATACTCCACAGGGTATACGTGCAACTATCCTATTGAAAGAAAGTTGAGTGTTATATTTTCAAGAAAGAAGTTGATAACGAAAGGGAAAATAAAAATTTACTAAAATAAATATAATGGATAACATGAAGGTGGAATCTCGCATCGGAAAGCACTGCGCAAAAAGAGAAAAACAAAACAGTGCATAAATTGTTGTTCTTCGACTTCAAAACCCTAGTTTCCCGATTCAATTCGCGGCCACATACTGCAGAAAATGGATCAATTAAACCACGGCGGCCTCTATCAACCGAATCAGCTTCCAAATCATTGTTTAACAGAGTTAAATCAGCTTCCTTCTGATGTTTCCATGCCTCCCAATGGCTTGCATTCTGAATCAAGGTAAAATTTTATGTATTTCTAGCTTAGGCTCTGATTTCTGAATCTAGCATGTTTAATTGATGTATCTGAGTTTGTCCACATATTTTATGCTATTGGGTTTTAGTTATGCTACTTCAATTAGTATTTTTTAGAAGTTCCATTTTTCAAAGTAATAGTGAAATCCAAGAGATAAAAACACTAGGTGATTTTCCCATTTGTCACAGCTTTAATGGACAGAGTTAGCTAGTACCTGTTGATAGTAGGAGGTGGTAGGTATCCCGTGAAATTTGTGAAGGGGTGAGAAAGCTGGCGCAAACACCACAGTCATAAAAGAAAAAGTAATAGTAAATTCAATGGAGGAAGTTGAATACAGAACCAAGTTTAATTAATCGAAATTCTAATTGATTGTAAAGATCTGTATCTCATTTAAAGTGTTTTTTCCACATTTGCTGGTAGAGAAAGCTGCAGCAATTGGTATGTTGCTAAAATGGTGAACTCTATGTGGTTGTGTGGTATTATAAGGGTGTTCTTGTCTTTGGTCAGTGTGTAGTGGGATTCTCCATTTCAAGATATGGTAGGAATTTGAGTTAAGAAGATACTTGCTCTGGAGTTTCTTTTGGGGTGATCTGAGAACATAGAAAAAGCAAGAAGACTTGTAAACAGAGTTGTGACTCATTCACTTCAGTCCTCCACATTTGCTGTTTACTTTTGTGAATTTTTTGTCTATTATCATTCTGAGATGCAATGTGAAAGTGGGCAGCTCAGAATCTGATTCTCTTCCAACTATGTGGGGCAATTCTCAGGCACAGCAAGTGCTGCTACATTGTGTCATTGCCAAACTTAACTGTTTTACAAGCATGACAGAATAAATATCCACAAAATGATGCTGCAATCCAGAGGCAGAACTAGGATTTTAAGTTTATGGGGTTCTGGATTCTAGAAGAAACAGTTTACTGCATTCTGAATAAATTATTTATACATGTTAAGTAGATTCTGGGCCAAAGCTACTGCATTCTACCAAACCCGTAGACAGGCTTGTAGCTCCGGCCCTGCTGCAATCAGGCAAACATCCAGTTAGCTACATGTAAGGAAAAATACTAACCGAATTCTGACAAGTATCTAGGTTAGCTGCACGTGCAATGGAGTTTTTTTTTTTACATGTCCTTTTCCTTGGCACTATTACAAAGAAATATAAATGTTGTTTCAATATGAGTTCATTGAAACTCTCCTGAACTAATTGAACTAATTTCATGTACAGCAGCAAACAAAAACCTGAAGCAGAACTCAAAGACTCTATTGCTGCAAGAAAAGTGCAGAAGGCAGATCGAGAAAAATTAAGGAGGGACCGCTTGAACGAGCAATTTTTGGAATTAGGAAAGACCCTTGGTAAATTAGCACATCTTTGTTTGATATACTTCTCTTGATATGTTTTGTTTTCTCTAACCCCGTTGGCACATTTGACTGCTGCATGTTGTTTTACCTCATTGAGACATGTTACTTTCAATTTGAAGCTGCACATTGACCTTTAGTGTTCTTGTTTTTGTATTGCACTATTTTGTTATATTTAAGTTTTAAATCAACTCACTATTACACTCATCTTTTTGAGTAGGGATCATATTTGATTTTGTAGGTCCATGGTGTTTGATTCTGCAAATGTTTTCATTAGTTGTATTGTAGGGTTCATTTTGTACACTGATAACAAAATATGGTTAGTTTGGTTTGCAATTTGAATACCTTTTTCTTGTTTCAAATTTAGCTAAATTTCTATCTTTCACATTGTAAGGGGTTTAAAGTCATTTGAAGGCCTCACATGGCATATTGACAACACTATCTGTTCATTGGTATGATGTTTGTTAATTCGCCAATTGTTAATACAGAGTACCAAAGGGCATACTAAACACCCAATTATCTTATACAGTGTCCAAACATAAATTTGGGATGGAGTTCCAAATGATCTCATATAGTTAGTTTTTGTGCACACTCTATGTATACATTCTTTTAGAATAAAACAAACAGGCTTGTAGGAAAAAATAGGTTCAGGAATGAATTCTTATGCAGTCAGAAATTTAATATGCAGATCCTGATAGGCCTAAAAATGACAAAGCATCCATCCTAAGTGATACTGTTCAAATGCTGAAGGATTTGACTGCTCAGGTCAGCAGATTAAAATCTGAGTATGCTGCACTTACTGATGAAAGCCGTGAGGTCATCTCTTAATACATTCTGAAAGTAATGTTCTACTTTCTCATTTCATAGCCATAGAAGTTCTTATTGTTTTGTTTTGTTCTCAAGCAGTTGACCCAGGAGAAAAATGATCTCAGAGAAGAGAAGGCGTCTCTTAAATCTGATATTGAGAGCCTTAATGTCCAATATCAACAAAGAATGAGGACTATGTATCCATGGGCTGGGATGGATCATTCTATGGTCATGCATCCGCCTTCATATCCGTATCCAATGCCCGTTCCGGTTCCAACTGGACCAGTTCCAATGCATCCATCTCTGCAGCCCTATCCTTTCTTCGGCAATCATAATCCTGCAGTTGTTCCAAACCCTTCATCTTTTGTTCAATACATGACTCCCAATACATTGATTGAACAGCAACCGACTCAGTATATGTCTCCAATTATTCAACCAGGTAGTATGACCAGACAAGAATCCAGGAACAAGTCATCAGATCAAGGAGAGAGCAGAATTGAGAAAAGTGAAGATTCCAATGAAGTGGCAACAGATTTAGAGCTTAAGACACCTGGATCTACATCTGAGCAGGTTAGTTAGCACTGCTGATTTACTTGGCCTACTTTCCCTTTTAAAATATCCCAACTTATTTGACCTATTTCTTAAATGGCCAAATATCTCCAATCATTCAAATTAATATTGATTCCACCTTTTTTTTAACCTTTTTGAATAAGGAAATTTATCAAACTATTCAACTACTCTTATTTTACTCTAGCATTGCCTCATTTTCACTTCTACAAAGCTACTTCACTTTTATATATTTCAACTAGCATATATTTAGTTATTCTGTAATAACGATTCTCATGACCCTTCAAGCTTTCTTTTCTTAATGTATTGTCGGTGAAAGAGCGTTAAATAAAATTGGAGAACAGAGTATCTTCTATGGCCTAAAGGATCTTTGGCAAATTAAATATACCATCATGACATGCTTGCAAATTCTGCAGGACCTTTCATCTGGACAAAAGAAATCCAGAAAGTTGCCAAGGAAGGATAACTGCCTCACCGATGGAAGTTCCTCAAGTAAATGTTCATCATCCCATAGTGTACATGCTGTTTCTTCAAATAGTGTAGTTAGGGGAACAAAGACGGGTGATTGACGTTTGAAACCGAATAGGAACCAGGTTATTACCATTTTAATTACTTTTCCTTTCTAGCTTCTTCTGCTCCATCTGTTGTATAAAAAGGTTTACAGATAGAGAGTCAGGGAGCTGTTGCTAATGCAATGGGTTTCGAATTTGGATATTTCTCATGTATCCCTAACAGTTCTAAGGGGCCGTCACATGGGAGACCAGAACGTTGTTCATATAAGAGAAATAGTGAATGAAAGGGAAAGCTAGCTTCCCTCCATGAACTAATGGTGATACTTAGTGCCATAACATCCATCGCCTCACATACCTAATCCTTAAACATATCTACAAAATTGTATCCCTTTGGGGTGTGAATGTTTTGATGAATTAAGAAGGGTTAGTTTTGTTGTTAATAACTATTTGAATCTTGGACTCTCACAAAGACCCGCCTAGTTGTACTGGAACTTTTAGTGAACCTCACACTTGAAGGCCCCAATGCATGATACAAGTATAAAATAGGTTTTCCATTTTGATCTACAGGGAAGATCCATAGTTGCCTGTAAATGTGAAGGATTCATCATTGGAGTTTATGTTTACTATTTCAGGCAGCTCTTTGTTGCCATGGGAAAAGCTAACTTCTTTTATGCAAGTTTTCAAGTCTAATTTCACGTCCAAACAGAGGAATGTGATTTGGTGTAATATACTAATTTGACCGATATTAGTAGATAAAACGAATTCCCCCCATCTAAATCCCGAACAATTTAGTTAGGAGAATTTCAACTTTCAAATACTCTATTAGTTTAACTTACCTTTATCTTAGATCTCAATTTAATCATGCCAAACAACTTAAGTTTGGCAAAAGTTTATTTTAAAAAAAAATTCTAGTTACTCCTCCTACTAGTTAATTTGCTACTATGGTCTGCTAAACGAACCACAGAGGGGATAGATAAGAGGTCTTTTCTATGGTAGCAAACGTGTGATTATCAGGACCTTGGAAAAAATATCCTTGAGAAACAAATAATAAATTAATTTTTTTTTTTTTAAAAAAAAGAAGTTAATGACTTGTCACAGAGAATCCGGTCTTTCGGTTGGTGGATGGACATAGAGAAAATGACGTCTTTCCTTCTCGACTTCGCCTGCTTATTCCGCAAGACAAATAAATTAAAACTAAGAGATTATTTCATATAACTTTTGTGATGATTTTAGAAGTTAAATTGAATTGCATTATTATAAATTATTTATTACAAATATGTTGTGAGAGTAAAGTTAATGTTTTTTAAGATAAGAATGTACGATAATTTTCTTGAAATAGAAAGAACTATAGGATAAAATGTACATCTAAGTAAATGTTTCATCCTATTTCTATTTATGTGAACAAGAAATCAGGTAATAAAGATAACTTTTTTGGTACAAATTATACTTTGAATTTCAAACAAGCATGAAGAGATTAATAATAATACAAAATTAATTATTTTTTGAATTGTTCAACATTGTGTTGCTACATGAATCAATCTTAAGTGTCACTCCTTAGATATTGAAAGTCCAGAAACGTAAAACATCACTAATTTGTATTTGAACTTGTTTAATATGGGGTTTGTGAAATTTAGTCTGAGTAAACAAAAATCATCTTACTAGATTAAATATTTTTAGGTGATCGATAATAAAATAAATATCATAAACTTTTTAAAAAATATAATGTAAATTGGGTACGAAAAAGAGATCACCATGTAAATTAGGCACCAAAAAGAGACCATTTTTTAATCTCGATATTGTGAAAGGAGAAACACGAGCTCGTTGTTGTTTGATTCCTTCCAAGTTCCAACTAACATATTCGTTTTTATAATTCACCAACTCCATTTAAATCATTAAGTGTTGATTAACCAGTAATAAATGAAATACAAGAGAATGCTTGATTCTAGTAAAAAATAAATGCAGCTAATACGTGAACATTAGGATAATTGACATGTGATTATTTATCATTTGGTAAAACAC
This sequence comes from Solanum stenotomum, assembly GCF_019186545.1. Classification (NCBI taxonomy): domain Eukaryota; kingdom Viridiplantae; phylum Streptophyta; class Magnoliopsida; order Solanales; family Solanaceae; genus Solanum; species Solanum stenotomum. The sequence goes on from NC_064282.1 coordinate 1,237,932, forward strand.
TTCTATCACCAAAATAGGCAGAAAGTGAAAGGTTTGAGCAAATGATTAGCAATTGTAATTACAAGTCATTTTTTTTAAGGATGGGTAAAGGAAAAAATATTTAAAGATATATTTGTAAATGAGTTTTTCAAAATAATATGAATAAGATCGGCATATGTTTTTATTATTATACTAATGTAATTTAGCTCATTTATAATTAATTAAATATTGTTATAATTAGGACCTATTACCTAACTAATGCGTTCGATTTGTAATTAGATGATAGCAAAGAAACCAGCCGTTGGATCCTCTATTCCCCTCCCCTCACCAACCTTAATTTAAAAATAATATTACAAAAAACTCACCAACCCTTAATTAGGTTTAACCAGTTCGTGTGTTCGACGCTCCGAAACACGGGTGTGAATAGACTAAACATAAATAGATATTGGCAACACCGGCACTTTATTCAGGCGCACAATAGAAGCACTAACAGAAGAAGCAGGTGCCGAAACAGGGGATATCATCATTCATCAGTTGCTGTTGAATTCCAAAAATGGCGGTAGCATCAACATCTCTAGCTTCTCAAATGTCTGGCCCTAAATCCGCCACTTCCATTTCATGCCCGCAATTCTCTGGCCTCCGGAAATCTTTCTCCAAGCTTGATAACTCTGTTTCCTTCTCCACTTCTCAAGCTTTCTTCCAAACCGTCGATTCTCACCTCCGACTTTCTGCTGACCGGAAAGGTTGTAGGGCCGTTGTTGCCATGGCAGGCTCCGGCAAGGTGACCTTTTTTACCCTTCTTTTTGCATACCTACTACTTCCTCTTCCTCCGTAGAGGAAAATGGTCATCTTTTATCTAATCTTACATGTTGTAGTAAGTCATCATCTGTTAATTAGAATTTACTCGAGAAATAGTAATCTAATAGAAAAATTGTTTGATATTTCTCGTTATAGTATTGTGCTTTTTAGGATCGAGGATGTACATTTTTAGATCTGTTGTTGGTTTGTTAACTTTTTTGTATTTTACTCTCTCTTCTCTCTCAAGTTGGAGGAAGGAAAAAAATGGCCTTCTGGTTTTTAAATTTTACTTCTAATGCTAGTTGAAGAGTTTGAACGGTTTAGAGTATTGTTTTTTATACTCTTATTTAATTATGTTAACTTCTACGAGTATTATAGTATGCCTTGTGAATGAGTCAACTGACAGTCTATGTGAACTATTTGGATACTTGGAGCAAGAATTAATCAGCTGAACTTAGTTGGAACTAGCACTGTTTACCTGTTTAAGCATAACACCTTTTTACAAAAAAGAAATCTTTGTACTTATCAAAAGCAGAAAACACCCCGTTGTTTTCCCATGGCCCCATCTTTTTTCCTGAATGTAAGCTGCAGAACTGAAAATATAGCTTTAGTACCCTGGGATGGATCATCAGCATGACATTGGCCTGCACTCCTTAGACTGATTGGATTGAGGCTAGTATCATCTTCAGTAATTGATGAGCATCCAATACAATGTCTGCACTAAGTTTGCCATCAGACACTAGAATTTTCCCACAATATGCATGATCATATGCTTTCACCTTCTTTCTCAATGAGAATTCTGAAATAGTCGCTTAAGCTGATTCATCCTTTTCCGTGACTGCAAAGTCCTTTTTTGGGTCACGAGACACATGAAACTTTGATATTACATCCTCTAACCGATAATAACAGAGTATTATAAATGTTAATGATTATTAGAGATATTGCTACTATTGTGTTCTTAAATCATTGACAAATGGATTATTTATGAGATTTAGAGTTTTAGTGTGAAAAAGTTAACTGCTTGGCCTTATTCATATTTCCATCGATAGCATTTATAATAAATTTGTGATTTCAGTCTTGACCATTCATTTTAACCGTTGGTCCCAAAAAGGCTAGCCTTTACATTTTCTTCAAGTTGGTGATAATTGCTCAGTTGCTAAACCCAAGGAAGATTGAATCCTACAAGACTAATAAACACATCTAAGTATGGAATAACAAAGATAACTTGTTACTTGTTGATCTGAAATGCTTAAAGTATTATTGCATAAAAGGAAATCCATCTCATTAACCAGGCAGAAAAAAATGTTGATAAACAACAAGAATTTGAAGACAATCGCTGATTTCTTGTGGCCTAATTTGATTTCGAGAATTGGTATCTTAAAAGCGGAAGTATTGAAACTGCTAAATTAGAAAAAGGGAGAGATGAAATTAGGTGCAATGGATCAGTCTAATGGTCTGTTCTTTTCAAGGCTTCTATTAGTCCTTTTTTACATGTTTAAATTATTCTCCTTTTCCAATTGGGTATCTGATCTCGTCTTCCTACTTGCTTGCAGTTCTTTGTTGGCGGAAATTGGAAATGTGTAAGTATCACTTCTTTGTTTCCCTGTAAATTTATTTAGGTGATATATATTGTGATATTTATCTATGTCTGGTCGGATTTACTTTAATATATTGTCCATGTTCTCTACTTTCATCAACGTTTCTACCAGAACGGAACAAAGGACTCCATAAGCAAGCTTGTCTCTGATTTAAACAATGCTCAGCTCGAGTCTGACGTTGGTGAGTTCTTCTACATTGCTATCATATCACCTATAAAATGTATCTATATATAACAACATTTCTAGGAAGGTTGGCAACTGGCTCTGTGGCCAATCTAGAATTTAATTAGTGAATGGCTTAAATGATCTTTGTGATCATATAATAGTTTCCAGGGCATTTGACCTTGGTTACTCATGAATACTTCTCAATCTTCATTCGGCAATAGTTGCCATGTTCTTTTTGGAACAGCTCAAATGATCTCCGTGATCAAACAATTGTTGCCAACACTTGACCTTGGTCTTCTCAGTCTTAGATTCTTAGTTTGACAATAGTTTTTGCCATTCTCATTCTGTTATCCTTTACAAGATGATATTTGTTTTGTTCTCCTGACTACTCAGATGGCATTGCTCTTTTATATGTTTGCATTTATATATATGTGTGTGCGCGTGCTCATGTTGCAATTTTTGTGGCAACATTTCCTTTTTAGTTCATTTAAAAAAGAATAAGAACATCTTATATCTCTTACCTCAGATGTTAATGCAAGAATCTGCTTTTGGAAAATTTCCAGATGTGGTTGTAGCACCTCCCTTTCTGTACATTGATCAAGTAAAGAATTCACTCACCGACAGGATTGAAGTTTCTGCCCAGAATTGTTGGACTGGAAAAGGTGGAGCTTTCACTGGTGAAATCAGGTACAATTCCATTTCCCCAAGCTTAAGACTAAATTTATTCTCATCTAATGGCTGGATTGATTAACACTCTTGGTATGAGATTTTATAATGATGATTTGAGAAACTTATAATAATGATATTAAATTTAGAAGGCTTGGTTTCAATAAACTCTTAAATCAGTAAAGTTGCAGTCTTCCCAACTTCTGAAAGCTCAGATCAGAAGATCTTGGATAAATAATTTACATTGCACAGTGTCTCTTGTTAAAAGGGCTCATTGCTATGCAATGATAAGATACGAGCTCAGTACGATAAGATACAGGCAGTTGGTTAAGTGATTCTACCACAGTAACAGAAGTGTGTCCACGATCTTACTTGCTTAACCTGACTCCAGGTTAAGTTTTAATTGGTTTGCTTCTTTCCTTGTTGCATCAACCCTCTGTTCTTGTCTGTTTATATCTGAGAGTGTAACCAGGACTTTGGTTAACATAGTCACTGCATGGCTGTATTGGTTAATAATATGCACAGAATATTAGGTAGGGGTCTTTATATGTGATTTCTGTCACATACTTGATTGTTATCTTTACGACAGGTTGTGGAATTTTTTACCTGTATAGCATCCTTAGTTGATATAACTTTTTATTTTTTAGATTCCTTGTTGTATATTGTAAAATTGATATATTATGACTTTGTATTTTGCCGCAATAAAATTCCTGTCATTGCTGAAGTGAAGGGTCACTGATGGCATCCAAGGGTGTGACCTAGTTGTCAATGAAGTGGGAAGAGAACCGTGAGGTGTCATGTTCAAATTCCGACAGAGGCGAAAAACACTAGACAATTTCTTTTCATCTGCCTAAGATTTGATGTGTAGAGTCACACCCGGTATGTGTGTTGGTGAGATGAAGCAGGTACCTGGTGAAATAGTTGAGGTGTGCAAGTTAGCCTAGACACCACCTTCATTAAGAAACAATGAAGGGTTATAAAAACCATTATTTTCTTTGTTGTTTACTGTGTTTGCCTGCAAAACTATTGTAATGGATCTACTTTGAGTTCGCAACTGTTATCCTTGTTGTGTTGTTCTCCACTCCATGATGTTTGTCCTTCCATATGCAGTGTAGAACAAGTGAAAGATCTTGGCTGCAAGTGGGTAATTCTTGGTCATTCAGAGAGGAGACATGTAATTGGAGAAAATGATGAAGTAAGAGTTATCTGGAATTTTTGATTTGTTAATAGATATAACACTAAGAATTTTGATCACAAGTCAAACAAAGAAAAATATGCAACATCTGCTGATTGTGAGTTAGAGCTGCGTAAGGACTTAACCAAACCATTCTTATGCAGTTTATCGGCAAGAAGGCTGCTTATGCATTGAGCCAAGGCGTTGGCGTTATAGCCTGTATTGGAGAGCTGTTACAAGAAAGAGAAGCAGGAAAAACTTTTGATGTCTGTTTCCAGCAATTGAAGGCTTTTGCAGGCAGGTTTTTCTGATTAATATCGTCTCCTTTCTCTCTGAAACATTTTTCTATAGACAAACAAGATTAAATATGATTGATTCTTAATAAAGACAAAATGTGGAAAATCTTAGTAGCCAGTTGGTTGGTTACTATTTCACCTTGTTGGTAGAGGGTTCGATTCCCACTTGTAATCCCCTCCTGTTTCCTTCCACTTCCTAGATATAATAAAAAAAAGTACTTGCTGAGGGCAGATATGGGGTATTCGCTTAGGGTAACTTGCTTGAATGAGTTTATCTGATATGATAAACACAATGCACTCAAAAGCTTTATTCCTTCAGATCTTTTTAATTATTGTTTTTTACTGCACAGATGCTATACCAAGTTGGGATAATGTTGTCATTGCGTATGAGCCTGTCTGGGCTATTGGAACCGGTAAAGTTGCCTCGCCTGAGCAGGCTCAGGAGGTACATGTAGCTGTCCGTGATTGGCTTACTAAGAATGTTTCAGCTGAAGTTGCTTCTAAAACACGCATTATATATGGAGGTATTTTAGTTCATATATAGTACTCCTCTTCCATCTTTTATTCACAAGATAGCATGAGTTGTTTGGGTTGAATTGCATTTATATGTCATTTAGACATTGTAAAGGTTCCCTTGTTCGCTTGAGCAACATGGAACCTCTTTGTTAGAAGTTCAAAAGGAAAACCATGCACCTTGGTAAAATCAATGGCAAATGTTATGCTACAGCCAATGGATTTCCCTTGTTCTTTATATTTTAGTTTTGTCTTTTTGAGTTTTCAGATCAGCAAATGCCTTGTTAAATATGAAGAACCTGTCTTTTATATTGGAAGTGCTTTGGTTGTACTTGTTACTCTTTTCGTTATGTGAATGTGGAAATACCATGTTTCAGTGTCATTGACTGTGATTACTGTGTTGCCTAAAAAGCTGAAATGTTGTTGGCAGGCTCCGTGAATGGAAGCAACTCGTCTGACCTTGCAAAGAAAGAAGACATTGACGGTTTTCTAGTTGGAGGTGCTTCCTTAAAGGTAATCTAATTATTGTTAATGTGCCTGTCTTACTAGTCTAAGCTACAGTTCTTCAAATCCTTGGCCTCTACAACATCATCAGTTTTTGTCCACTATGTTGAGGAGTTTTTCTTGGACGAAGACGTTCTGGTAGATCGATGCATTATACCAGTACATGTGTGAATTAGTTATTTTCATTTTAAGGGAGATAGGGGAGTATAAGCAATAGTTAGAAGTTTGATGCTTTTTATGGTCATGGTTAACAAGAGTGACAAGATCTCGAAGCTAGATAAACAGTCTTGTTTATATGGTAATGTTTAGTGCAAAAATAGCTGTATGGAGATGCTGAGCTGGTTCTGAACAGGAGTAGTATATGAGTCATGTTTGAAGATCCTTCCCTTGTAGTTGTGCTTGGTTCCCGATATGGGGAAATAAAAATTTGATAGTTGATGGAACCTGTGAGGTAGCTTCTTGGAGATAAAGGAAGAGAATGGATAAGTACAGAACATCACCGATTTTGTGAAGTGTTGCTGATCTGATGTCATTTATGACTGATCCTTTTGGAGCAAGAAAGATGGCGTGCAAGGTGTTAGTTGGATAAATGTTCTACAGAAATGACATGGAAAAGACCGGGGTCTTGCTATGCTTGTGTTAATGGCATGAAGTGACAAAAGTAGCCTGCCTAAGTTTGATTGTATCTAAAGATTTCTGAATGGAGATGATCAATATATGTTGTTTTTATTTGTGTGTACAACTTCAGCTGGTTGGTACAGAGAATGATGCTTGATATTCTACATTGCAGGGTCCCGAGTTTGCAACCATTGTTAATTCTGTGACTGCCAAGAAGGTAGCTGCTTGATCATTTGTCATAGGTTTTCATCATGGAGAATAAACAGCATAGAGAAACACTAGACAATAAACTACTGGTTCAGTTTTGTGAATTGGAATTCTGATGAGATTCCAACTCTTCCAGCCTTTGTACCATGTTTTTCCATCCATCTCCCTTCTAATACAAGCAACATAAAGAGGTTTATTATTTTTGGCTGCTTGTATTGCGGGGTTTGTACTGCTTGCTACTATAAATTTTATACCCATATAGTTATGATATGTTCGATTCAAGTTTACAAGGTTTACAGACTTCTTACCCAATCTTGGGATCTCAACTAACTTCTGGAAATAATTAGCACATATACTGCTGTTTTTTAAAAATATCCTTCTCCACTTGAATACCAATTTTTTTTTTGCAAATCAACCAAAGTACAAATTCACTGCTGAAAGAGGACCAGGGTGTGGGGGTTGGGGATGTAAAATATTTACATTATTTTCCCTTCAATTGATAACCAGGGATTGTGCAGGCAAGAAAAGTCAAGGATTTCAGACTTCTATGTAAGATATACTAGTATATAATAATAGTCTTCTGCCACACGCTATATAATATTTGTTGATCTACTTCCATTGAAGGAGTCAAAACCAAAAGCAGACCGAAGTGGCTTAAAGTAGCATGGAGTGCAGTACCTGTGCCATAACTTTTGGCCAACTCCCACTACTCCTGCTTAGTTTCAGGGGACCACCACCACACTGCAAATAATTACTATGTAGTATTACGTAGTAATCGATAATCTGATAAAAATAATAATTAATTTTTTTAAGTGGATTAATATTTATTTTTATTCATAGCAGATACAAGAGTTCCGTTATCATTTGTCTTTTTGCAACTTTTGGGTAGCATTAATTAAGATTCGTAATTGCCAGTTTCCGGGTTTTATGTCTAGTACTCTCCATGTCCTTAATTATTTGTTTATCTTTGAATTGACACACCAATTAAGAAAAAGTAATTAATGACATAGTGAGTTTATTATTTTACTTCTATTAATTATGAAGTGGATGAAAAATTTTACATTTTTCAAAGTAATTAATCATTTAATTGAGGATATAATAGATAAAAAAAACATTGTCCTTTCTTGATTTGTTAAAATGGACAAGTAATTAGGGACAGGGGGAGTAAATCTTACTACTACACCAAATAGTCTATGCACTATAATTTGTCTGTTTTTGCCTTTTGATAAACAATGTGGCTGGTGGAACGATACTGATTAATCAAATCGACATTCAATTATAGGATAGATATCAAACCTCAAATGTCATTTTCAGGCCAAATAGGGTCTTTGGCACCAATAATTGCCCTTGGAAATTCATATCCTTCATGATTTCGATCGATAATTCTAAACCCCAATTGGTTAAATAGGAATTTTGGGAAACATGATTAAAGCTTAAAACCTAAGAAATGACAACACTACAAGTGAATCCATTTTCCACTTTAGTTACTCGCTATTTAAGACCTTAAAACATGTTAAATGACCTCCTATTTGTTTAAATAGACCTTTAGGATTTGTCAGAAATTTTGGAAAATATTTTCTCATTCTTTAAAAATGAAAATCAAAATGTCTTCCGTTGTGGCCTATGGGAGTAGGAAAAACAAATTCCACCAGTGACAAGTCCCATTGATTGTGTTCTCTCCACCCTTCAACACACCTCATCTTCTCCCCCATCCACCGGCCACCATTGCCCCTATCCCACCACCCAGCACCTACCACGCCTCATCCATCTCCATTCTCCATAGTATTTGTCAGGATTATATACAAATGCTTTTAAAAGTTCATATTTTTTGTTCACGTACTGAACACAAGAAAATAAGTAAGAAACTTATTTATCTTCAAGAAAACATTTTTCTTCATACCAAACACACTAACACTATGCATTACCGATGTTTATATCATACTTTTTTATGGGTGCGATTCTTTTCCATTTTTATTTGAACATGAAATGTTTTGTGCACTAAAGTGTTTTTTCTAGTACCCTTAAGAGGAGTCTCCCTTTCTTATTTCTCACTCTTGTTATGTTAAAACATTAACCAAATTATTTGTCGGTAGAAGAGAATGCTTGACTCAACCACTCATAAAACTTTGCTTAAAATTTGAATTGAGTGAACAATTTACTCTTTTGGGTTAGTAGTTCATCTATCCTCAATGAATGTAAAGCTTAAAAAGACCATACCAAATAAATGAGAGCTAACCACCACAAGTAATTATCTCAAGATTGTGGAGTTTTATGTCTACCCTACCATCATGATTAATCATCCATTTTAAACACAACATATCAATCAAGTATATATATATAGACATATAGATATAGAGTAATATAAATGACAAAGTAAGCCAATCAACTTTATCTTTAGTTCTAGTACATTCCACTAAATTAAGTACGCGGTTGCCCGTAAATTTTAAATATTATTATAAAATTAAAATTGCGTTTGATTATTATTATTATTTTTAATAAAAAAATAAGATTAATCAGAACGATAGACTTGAAAACAAATATAAAGTAGTAAAATAAAGGTAAGAGTTGGAGATAATTATAAAAAAATTCAGTAATTTGAATTCTTAATTAAAATAGTAAAATAAAATGAAGAACTCAAAGTACTGAATTCTTGATCTATATGGAAATCACTTTACTGAAAATCTTGATCTTATCCAAACGAAAATAATAATTCGATAAATTACAAACAATAGTTACATATTTACACACTTAATTAATTCCTCTATAATTATAAAAACCACATATCAAGAAAAGTAGACTGATACTGCAACAATATTAGTAACAACACAATTAAAGCAGCCACCCCCCATGGTGAGCTTCCTTCCGACGGCATTTGATACGTTCTTCGCCGTCGATCCCACGGTGACCCGCCAAAAAACCAATCTGGCGGGTCCACCGTGGATAACCACTTGACGGCGAATAACAAGACAAGTGGCACAATCATAAGTATCCAACCAAAACTTTCTTCAGTAGCTTCCATCACTTCTTCATAGGAAACAAACCATTGAATACCAAGAAATATAAAAATAACAGCTAAAAATAATAAAACTGGATATGGTAAAGGATTTAGTGAAAAAAACTCCAAGATTGAGGAGGCTGTATTTTTTCTATGTGGATACATGAAAAAAATAATATTAAAAAGGGTATAATATAAAGTTTATTTTTTCTTCTTGAAAATTAGAATTTGGACAAGTTCAAGTGAGTAGCTGAGACAGAATTGTTAGGCTCAACTAATTTATATAGCAAAGGCTAAAGCTAAAAGCTATGTGTTGTGTGTGACAATTGTCACTCACTGATTTGAAGTTGTATCAAGGATGTTTTATAGCCGTTGGATTAAAGTCTCATTTTGGTTTGACTATCGGAGCGCGGCACCAGATGCGAATTTAAGATTTAAAATTTATAAATTTTTAATTAGATTTCAAGTTAATATACAATAATAATTTAATACGATTTATACTCCCTTCATCCCATATTAACAAGTAAAAATTATCCCAAAATAATTACATAATTTTAGGAACTCAAGATTATAACTGCTCGAGTGATAAAAGGAGCAAAAGAAATGAGAGCCGGGAGGGATAAAAAGAAAAAAGACTAAAGTTGATAACTATTTTGAATTATACCGTTAATATTAATAAAAATCTAAATATTTAAGAGGAAATAAAATAATCAATCTATTTTTATCAAACAAAAATAACTTAATAAATTGTACTTTATATTTATTATTTTTTAACAGACGTAAAACTTAAAAGAGCTAAAATGATAGATAAATGAGGCTGAGGGAGTATTTAAAGATACCTTATATATTTGAGCAAAAAAATATAAGATTTTCGTGAACTCATATATTGTACTTTAAACTTACCTCTAAATTCAACTAGTTCAAGTTTGTATAAAAAAATCTCACTTCAAAATACAAAGTGTTTAACTTTATTTTCAAGATTCGAACTTGTGACTTGTAATAAAAAAAAAATGAAAGGATACGTATAACAGCTTAACCTTTAATAGTGACATTATTATCTTTAGTTACATGTGAAAACTTTGTTTAACTTTACTTCCTGGAATTTCTACTTTAAGAGATGCCAAATGTTTTGCAAAGAACAAATCTTTTTACAGTGGCTTTCTTTTTAATTTGTCACATACTTTGATATCTACATATCTCCGATGACCGATCGATCCAATTGCTGAAGTCTGAAGATGAAAACAATTTGTTTTGTTTTCTACATAACAACATTACTAGTCATATTTTGAACCAAAGAGCAAATTATATACTTTCTAGATGGTTCTAATTTCAGTGAGCACAAATTTTAACGTGATACTAATAAGATATACATAAAGTTAATGAGAATAATATCTTAATCGTCAAAGGAGACAATTATTGTGAACTTTGGGCTACTTTTTCTTCAAAATTAGGTAAAGCAGATTATAACTTGAGAATCAATTTAAGAAATCAGATACATATAATGTGTGTGAGAGTTATGTTGAAATTTACCCAAGTTTATATGCTGACTTTTGAATGTAAAAGCTCCAATACAAAAGAAAATTAGGATACGGTGTAAATTAGTGGTCAATGAAATAAATTAAAATTATAAAATTTAATTCGAGTTTTAGCTGAGGCGACAAAATTATTGGATACTTGTGTGGCTGCCGAGCTGGCAATCAATTTTACAAGTAGATGATCAACTCCAGGTAAGCCGTTTCGGCCCAATCAGTTTCCAGAATATGGGCTCAAACGTGAAAGTGACACCAGAACCCAATACAAACACAAAGATTGAGGGCCCAAATTAAGGCACCCAAACACCAAAGTCAGGACTATTGAAATAAGTGGAACTTTCACATATAGCCACTCAAAAATAACCTAATTACTCTTCATAGCTATAGTTTGATAATTACAATTCGTAGCTACATGTTATAGGGAGGAGAGAGGCGAGCTAGAGAGGGCAAAGAGTGGAGAGAGGTGAATTGTATATGTATATCGGTTAGATAGTTGTATATTATACATATGTATTTGTATATATGGCAAGCGAGATTGAGAGGGGGAGGAGAGAGGCGAACGAGATTGGGAGAGGGAGGAAAGAGGCGAGCGAGATTGGGAGAGGGAGGAGAGAAGCGAGCGAGACTGGGAGAGGGAGGAGAGAGGCGAGCGAGAGAGGTGAATTGTATATGTATATCGGTTAGATAATTATATATTATACATATGCATTTGTATATATGGCAAGCGAGATTGGGAGAGGGAGGAGAGAGGCGAGCGAGATTGGGAGAAGGAGGAGAGAGGCTAGTGAGAGAGGGCAAAGAGTGGAAGAGAAGTGAATTGTATATGTATATCAGATAGATAATTGTATATTATGCATATGTATTTGTATATTCTGGCAAATTATACATATACAAACATGGTTAATTATACAAACTGGAAGTCAACCCCACGTAATTAATGTATAATATTAGTTGCGAGTGGTAATTATAGAAAATTATAGCTATGATGAGTAATTAAGTGATATAAGTTTGCTTAACCGCATAGTTTTCTTTGAAATAATAATAATAATAATAATAATAATAATAATAATAATAATAATAATGAGATTAATTATTTATGGATAAAAGTGATAAAACTATAGAAACGACGAAAGTACTCTAAAAGTCTCTCAAATTCTTTTTCATTAATCCCTCCATTTATATTTAGGAAAAATCCTTTTAGCCATAAAATTTGGTCAGAATGGTATTTTACTTATGTTATTTTATCTTTTTGAACATTTTTACCTTTTTACTTTAATACCTTTTAATTAAAAAAAATGGAAAAAAGATCAATTTATTTTAAAATTAAAAAAAAATTATAAATTTTTAAAATTTCTGGCCAAATTTTCTGGCCATTTAGCATTACCCTTATATTTTATATGTCGTCTTTATTAAAAATAAATGTTTCTTAATATTTGTCATTTCACAAAACTAATACTACATAAATAACACTATTCTTTCTATTTTACCATTAAGAGTTATTAGCCTTGAAAGTATAAATTTGACCAACATAGGAAAATTAAATGATTAATTCATGTTCATTGGTCAATTCAATTAATCAAAATAAATTAATTATGTTCATTTATTAAAAACTTGACTTCAAGAGAACGCTAAATAAAGATATAATGATAAACTTATCTAGTTCTTAAGGAATATGAAATCTAAAATAGAGTACATTTTGTAAACATGCAAGTAATAATTAATGCGATGTACATTATTTTTAGGGAAAATGCTCAAATATGCCATCGAACTTTCAAAAAAGGCTTATTAATGACATCTATTAAAAGTTTGGCTCATCTATGCCATTACCGTTTAAGAAAAGACTCATTCATGCCATTATTTTTTAACAGTAATTTTGTAAAACCATTTTTTACACGTGACAAATTATAATTCGGCCACGTCATTATTTTTTTAATAATAAAAAATCAAAATTCTGAACAAAAATTGTTAAAATAATTCACCCAAGTAAAGACCCACCCAAAATTTTAAAAATCCCTATAACCCATCAGTAACCTAATTCTTTCATTCACTTTTAATCTAAAAAGCCCTTAGATCCAATGCAGTCGCTGCTTCCCAGAGCCCCTCACTTCTGGCGATGAAACCCAATATGAGAAATGGATAAGTATAAATCGACATAGCTTCAACAGCAGCTGGGAGTACAAAACGTCTTACACCCAAAAATGCAAGCAATTTTTCGATGCAGGAAAACAACAAATTGAATGAAAGAATTGGGTTTGGATTGAAAAATTGAATGAAAGAATTGGGTTACTGATGGGTTATAGGAATTTTTAAAAATTTGGGTGGGTCTTTACTTGGATGGGTTATTTTAATTCAATTTTTATTCATAGTTTTGTTTTGTTTTGTTTTTTATATAAAAAAAAAATGACGTGGCCGAATTATAATTGGCCACGTGTAAAAAATGGTTTTGCAAAACAACAGTTAAAAAATAATAGCATGAATGAGCCTTTTCTTAAACGGTAATGGCATAGATGAGCCAAACTTTTAACGGATAACATAAATGAGCATTTTTTGAAAGTTAGATGACACATTTGAGCCTTTTCCCTTATTTTTAATGGCTGAGATAAAAAGTAATTAATATCAACTTTAACTTATCGTCAAATCAAACAATCTCACCTAACAAATTAATTCGAAAATTAAGATAATTTATGCATTACAAAAATCAAAGAGTCTTTTCTTATTCCTAACTCAAGGTTCAATTTTCAAAGAGTCTTCGCTCTTTTCCTTTTGACTCAAACTGCCTATAGCAATTTTCGGTATTTATTGTACCACAAATCAATGGATTAACTAACTTAAAGTCCCGGATTCTTCAAGAATCAAAAGCACGATATTACTTTTCCCTTTTCAAAATAAGTGTTATTTTTAGCTCATTTTATACTTATTAAGAAAAATAATAAATATACAATATAAAATACTCTCTTTTTTTCATATTGACTGAATTTGTGAAACAATGCACACATATTAAGAAAAACTTAAGGACATAACGTAAATTATAATTTTCACTATTGCCTTTGTGAAATAATAAGTATACGAGTAATTTTGTAAGTAGTGTAATTTATCTTCTAAAAAAATATAAAACTTTAATAAATGAAAAGCCAAATATGAAAAAAAAATCAAACATCTATTTTGAACAATGAAAAAAACCTCAAACATTCCCTCAATATAAAATAAAAGAAATATTTTAGTGTATATTACATTATGGGTAGGGGTGTTCGTGGTTCGGTTTGGATCGGTTATCGATTAAAATCAAAATCAAACCAATTTAATCGGTTTTTGAAATTTCTAAAATCAAACCAAACCAAACGAAAAAAATAACCGTCGGTTTGGTTCGGTTTTTCTGGCTTATTCGGTTTGAAAGTAATAGTAATTTTTTTGAGGACTTCCGTCGATAGACACAAACACCTAGCACATGAACAATTCACAGAAAAGCTATTGTTGGTTCAATTAAGCAATTAAGCAATACTAGAGTTATTATTACCCAAACAAAATGTTTCAATTAAGAGAGAGTGTGACTATTTTATGTGAAGTAGGGTAGGTAAGACTAAAATGAATTTTGATGGACTTGGACTTATGATTGTTATAGTTTGACTCAAGTGTTTGAGCTTGAGAAAATTGTAAAGTTAAAGACTTAAGTTAATTAAAATTTAACAAAATATTTATATTTTATTTATAATTAATATATAAATAATTATAAATTTTATATATCTAATTTATCGGTTCGATTTGATTATTTTTGCGATTTTTTTTTTAGTAAAACTAAAACCAAATCAAATAATATCGGTTTTCAAAATTTAAAACTAAACCTAACCAAAGAATATCGGCTTTCAAAATTTAAAACTAAACCCAACCAAATCCAACCAAATATCGATTTGGTTCGAATTGCGGTTTGGTTTGATTTTTTAACCATAACCATGAACGGCCCTAATTATGATTTATGGGTATTGCTGAATGGCCAGAATTTAACTAGAAATTTTAAAAAACTATAATATCTTTTTTATTTTAAAATAAATTGATTTTTTTTTCTATTTTTTAGTTAAAATGTATTAAAATTAAAAGGATAAAAATATTCAAAAAGATAAAATAACATAGAAAAAAATACTATTCTGATCAAATTTTAGCAAAACATTCTGACCATAAGGATTTTTCCCTACATTCTTATATATTTGACGTTTCTCGAAAATTAGACATTATTAAAAGGAGGTAAATAGTTAAGTCTAATAATTACTTCAATTTTTTTAGTTTTGAATTCCTAAAAAGACACATGTTGTAGGACAAAACATTTTTGCTATAGTTGCATGCTTTTTGGTAGAGTCCCCACCTCTCACATGGCGCAAGACTGAACCAGAGCAACGTTTTCTCACATGGCGCAAGACTGAACCATACATAGTAATAACCAATGCACAGAGCATAGCATTGTTATTCTTAATTTTGGGAGGATGGAAATTAGTACCTTGTCTTATTTACTTATCCATTTTTGACTTCACAAGTCTATTAAGAAAATAATAGTGAGTTTATTATTTTACTTCTATTAATTAATATTAGAATTTCAAAATCAATTTACTTATTAAAGATGTTCTATCTTTTTCAAAAAATATTAACTATCTAAATAATTGAGGATATAATAAGTAAAAAATATTACTTCATTATTTCTTGATTTTTCAAAACTGACAAGTAAAAAGTCAAATTTAGATAAGTAATAGGTCAAACCCATCGGTTGCCCCTAAAATTGACAACAATTTTCACTTAGACACTTTAATTAGACTTTGTTCGTTTTAGACACCTCATATCAGACCCCGTTATTTCATTTTGACATTTTTTTTCTCAAGCACATGTTGACTCCAAGTGTGTGAACACCAAGTGACGTGACTTAGATGTCCAATTATATCATGCCAACTCATTTAAAGTCTATCATAAAAAAATAAGAATCAAAATATATGACAAAGTAACCAATGAACAAATGACATGTGGTCTTTTTTCCCAAAAAAAAATTAAATAAAATATTTTCACAAATTTAATGAAAAATGCAACACCCCCATAGCTTCCTCAGTCGTCTTCTCCATTCCATTTTTATTATTTGTTGGGCCTTATTTTTTCTGCCATAAACTCACCCACATAATCTACACTATCATATTCCTCCATTTTCATTGTCTTTTCCGTCACACCAACATCCACACAGTCATATTCTCCATTTTATTTCTCTTTTTCATGGTTTTTTTCAGCCATATTCATCCGGATTTTGACCGTCTTCTTCACTGCACCCTCTGTCACATTTCTTCATTTGATTTAGGGCTAATAGGTGCTAATATATAACAATAATGATTCATATTTTTAAGAATGCATCTCTTTTTCTTTAATTTTATGAAATTTTGAGTTGTTGGGTTGTATGTAAGGGTGGCAATTTCAGCCCATATAAGTGAAATGAAACCATTTTGTCCATATTAAATTAAATGGATCACTCATATTTTCTTTCTTTTTTTTTAAAATGGGTTAATATGGTCTTCAACCTATTTAAGCTCATACAAATATGAATAAAATGGGTTAACATGAAAATCCATATCCAGCCCATATAAGTGAAATGAAATAGATTTTTTTTTGTTATTGAAAAACAAAAAAAATTAGGAGTCGGTTGGTGGAAGGTGGGGGGTTCCCGAGGGGAGGGGGTAAGTTTTTTTTTTTTTTTTTTT
>NC_064282.1:1254879-1398593 GCF_019186545.1 Solanum stenotomum
GGGGGCGCCCCGGGGGGTGGGGTTATCCGGGGGAGGGGTAATTTTTTTTTTTTTGAAAAACAGATTTTTTTAAATGGATTAGAACCATTTTACCTAAACCATATTTGACCAGATTCATATTTGCCCATATTCTATTTGGGTGAATTGTAATCCAAACCATTTTTGCTCAATCCATCCAAATCCGATCCAATCCAACCATTTGCCACCCCTAGTTGTATGTGGGCAATTGTGACCATAGATACACTTAATTTGAAGAATCATTTTTACCTTTTTCTTTAGGATTATTGTGGTTGAATTTTACATGATTTGGGGTGTTGTTGATATGGGTTCAATTTCTTATTTCTTTTTGGGTTTACCTAAGCTTGCAATACGAAATTTAAATTGAAATTATTATAACAAAAGATATAACTTCCATTGAAATATTTTAAGCTTTGAGAAATAATGGGAGAGATAATGACTATAAAAGAGGGAAGAAGAAGAGAAAAAATAAAACAAAATAGGCTAAATAAGCCCCTCACGCGTCAATAGCGAGTGTATCACACTTACTTTGCCATGTCAGCAGAAAGCGTCAAAATGACACACTATACAACCTGACATGAAATGCCTAAAATGAACAAAGTCTAATTAAAGTGTCTAAATAAAAATTATTATCAACTTTAGGAGGCCACCAATGGATTTGGGCCTAAGTAAAAAGAGATCGAAGGAGTACTAGCTATATTAGGTATATACTCGCTCCGTTCCTATTTACTTGTCCATATTTTTTTTTTTAGTTGTCCCTATTTAGTTGTCCATTTTGATAAATCAAGAAAGAACAACAAATTTTTTCCTATTATACCCTTATTTACACTTCTTGAAAATTGTAAAAGTGTATGTTGTTTCCCTCCAATTTATTTCACTTGAATTCAAATAAGTGGTTGTAATTTTGAAGTGAAAAGTTGTCATAAGAGTAAAATTGTAACTTTACTGTGCTAATCATTGTTGCCTTAATCTGTGTGCCATTTCTAAAGTGGACAACTAAAAAAGGACGGAGGGACTACATGTCATGTCATCATGTACTGCTGGAGTACTGGGGAACACAAAACTTCTTTAGTAAAGTTTTGAATCAAACCAAATTGTAGTGTAGCTATATCTTTAGACCTCTCGTTAGGCAAACTGGTTGGTAGCATATTTGAATTTGAAGAGCAATGTTGTTCCAAGCTATAGATTGCTTTGCTCGCATCTCCAATCCAGTTCTCTATTTTACTCTTCAAATATAGAGTTTTCTATTTTTTCAGACAATCAACTCCAACCCAATTCTCTATTTTACTCTCTAAAAATGAATCTTTTCTCTCTCCTCAATATTATATTATTATTTCTATTTCATTCTTATTTTCTTATTTCATAATATAAATCCTTTATTTCTTTTTCCCCAAATAATTACTTTATATAATTTTTAATATGATATGAAATTATAATTTATTCTAAATTTTTAAATAACATAAATTGCAAGAAAATATAATATAATACATAAATTAGGGGACAAATTCAAATAAAAGTGACATACAATTACATAAACACTCAATTTTCAAAATTATTACGTTGCTCCCATAAATGCTCTATTAATGCATTACGGAGTTCAAAATGAGCATTTTTGTCCTTAATTTTTTTATGTCTAGCTACAAATTGCTCAAATCAGAGATTTTCATCTACCATCATTTATATAGTTGGAGTTGGAGCCTCTACGACATCTTGAATTGGTGCATTGAGATCACGTTCATCCTCAATTATCATGTTGTGCAGTATAATACATGTAGTCATTATATCATGTAGCACTTTCTTTCTCCAAAAACGTGACGGTTCTGCAATAATTCTAAAACATGATTGCAAAAAGTTCGAGGACAAGGCTCTACTTTGCAATCATCGAAGTCTGAGGCTCCTAGTCCTACATCACCTATAGTATCATCTCCTAACTTATCATCTTTTTCACTTAATTTAAATGAGAAATTTTCAGGTCATTACACTTCATCTGAACGACCTATTGGGGTGAAGAAATCAAAATTAAAGAGATCAAAAGATGAAGGTCTTTCGTCAGCTATGAAACTTTTCGAAACAAAAAATAATCGACTTGAGAAGATGTTATCAGAGTCTGCTACATCCAAACAACAGGACGGCGATAGGCTAGATAGATATATCAAAGCCAAGGAATTTAGAGACGAAACTAAAATTTTAATAAACAATTTAGAAACTATTAGTGATCCAAATGTTCATGATTACCTGCAACGAGAACAACAACGAATACTTGAAAAAATAAATCGACAATCACAGCCGCAGTCACAACCGCAATCACAACCACAGTCACAACCGCAATCACAACCACAATCACAATAATTCTCGGAATCATATCCTAATTTTTTTTCGAATAGTGCTAAATCTGGAAACGACCTACCTGATTACTAAATTATTGTTGTGATCAATTAATTATTATGTTATGTATTGCATTTTATCTTGTATTTAAATTATTATGTTATGTATTATATTGTATTGTTATCCTGTATTTAAATTGTTATATATTGTATTGTTATCTTGTATTTAAATTATCAAATTATGTATTGTATTTTTAAATTAAATTTTTTCATCTTGCCATTTTAAGTTTGCGTATTCTTTATAATGAAAATTAATAATAGAATAAAATTTTATTATTCACGAAAATTAGAAAAAAATTAAAATACTATTAATTTGAAATTAAAATAATATATATTAAATAATATTTTTTAAAAATATTATATTACATTTAAAAAAGAATTATGAATATTAGATCTTTAATTAATGGAATTATATGTAAAATAACATGTTAATTAGAAAGTAATAGAAATAATAATAAAATAATGAAAAAGTGAAATAGAGAGTGTGAATAGTAGTTCTCCAAATTTGGAGAACTACTATTCAACTCTCTAAATTTGAAGAATAGAGGGTGATTTGGAGGTGGGTTGGAGTGCCATTCTCTATTTTACTCTCCAAATATAGAGAATGGAGAGTAAAATAGAGGTGGGTTGGAGATGGTCTTAGATTCTTACTCCATACATTTCATATTTACTAAATTTTTTAGATTTTTTTTCATCGTTCAAAATAATTAAATTGTTCAAAGTTCAGAATGAATGTTTGAATTTTTTTCCTTCATATTTGCCCTTTCTTGTAAAGAGGTTTGATATTTTATAGGAGAGGCATTACTTGCAAAGTTACGGAGTAATACATATTGTCAAATTTGCGTTGTATCTTTAAAAAGTTATATTCCCTCCGTTCAATAATAGTTGTTTGATATACTAAAAATAGTTGTTCAATAATACTTGTTTAATTTTAAAAAGTCAAAAAATAATTTATTTTTTGTGTCTATTTTACTCTTGTTATTAAATGATATTTATCATTTAACACATTTCTCAAAATATTAAATTTAATAAAATCAAAGGATAGTATAATAAAATTATCCCTATTATTTATTGTTTCTTAATGGTTATATCAAGTCAATAATGAGCAACCGTTATTGAGCATAGAGAATATTTATTTTTGAATAATCCAATATAAATGTGAGAGAATTTGAAGTAACATAGATTCCAAGAATGCTATAATTAACATCTTCACCTGCAATGTAAAATCAAAATTAGAATCTTTAATAAAGACAAAACAATAGTAGATATTTAATTTCTTACCAATCCTTTAAAATTTTGAATAATTAATTATGTTAACTTGCAATTACAAAATATTTTATGTAGTTTTTAAATATATTAATTTAATTTTAATTTTTTAAAAAAGAATTTAATAAATTTTATTTTAATTTTTTTAAAGAATTTATACACTACTCTCGTGTACCCCGAACCCCTTTATATATTGGTAGAGACTAGAGAGGGTGGAAAAATCCAAATGCCAGAAAACAAGTAATTGATTATTGGCAGTTCACATTCTCTCCGTGACACAGCTATGGATGGTACGTACACAAATAATGCAGACTCGCAGTAGCACAAGCAACGATCCAAAATCCATTCCGCCATTCATCTGTGAGTAACCTGTCACTTTCCCATTACTCTTTCTTTCTCTCTTCTTCTTTTTTTTGTCCGCCATTGATGATTCATGCCAACGCTCTTTCTTGCTTTTTCATCCGGTTTCGGTCGTCGTATGTGTAAGTTGCAAATGCCCATTCAAGAACATGGTTTCTTTATTGTATTTGTGATTTCTTGTTTATATTTTTGGTGAAATAGATTCAAACAGTGCGTAGTGGAATTGTCGATAATATCGATAGTTTATAGAATCGATCGACCCCTAACTAGTTGTTTTGTCTTCTTCGTTATGTAGCTTTCTGCGAGATTGTTAGTAGTACGTGCATGCATTGGATTGGGTTCCGTTTGAAATTTTGATATGGGTTGTCGATTTTTATACATCTGTTGTGATGATTCCCCTGTTTGATTCGAAAGAAGAAAGAAAAAATTAAAGAAAGAGAATCTTGATAGTTGAATGTAAGGTGCACTACTTTTCTTGTTTATATGTGAAATGTGTCCAAATAGAGCGTAATGGAACAGTCGATAATAGAGATAAATTTATAGAATCGATTGACACCCAACTAGTTTGTGTTTTGTCTTCTTCATTATGTGGCTTTCTGTGAGATTTTTAGTAGTATATGCATGCATTGGATTGGGTTCCGTTTGAAATTTTGATATGGGTTATCGATTTTTATACATCTGTTGTAATGATTCTCCTGTTTTATTCGAAAGAGGAAAGAAAAATTAAAGAAAGAAAATCTTGATAGTTGAATCTAAGGTTCTTGGTCTGTTAATTTGGGTTAATGCTTCTACTGTTTATTAATGAGATATCAAAGGGCCAAAGTAGAAAAAGGGCTATGATTGATTTTCTTGGTTCGTTTAGTCTCTTCAAGCTATGCCCCTCAACTATCACGATTCTCTTTCTTTCTTGTACTTTTTTTTTTGGTCCGCCTTTGATGGTTGGTGCCTTCGCTCTTTCTTGCTTTTTCACCCGATTTCGTTCGTCGTATGTGTAAGTTTCAAATGCCCATTCAAGAACATGGTTTCTTTATTGTGTGTGTGATATATGTGAAATGGGTCCAAATAGAGTGTAATGGTATAGTCGTTAATAGAGATAAATTTATAGAATCGTCTGTCTTCTTCATTGTGTGGCTTTCTGCGAGATAAATGCATGCATTGGATTGGGCTCCGTTGGAAGTTTTGATATGGGTTATCGATTTTTATATCTGTTAGATGATTCCCCTGTTTGATTCGAAAGAAGAAAGAAAATTAAAGAAAGAGAATCTTGATAGTTGAATCAAAGGTGCACTCTACTGTTTGATTAATGACATATCTTGATACATCTGTATGATGATTTCTTGTTTTGTTAATTGGGCTAATGCCTCTACTGTTTGATTAAAGACATATCAAAGGGCCAAAGTAAAATATGGGTTGTGATTGATTTTCTTGGTTCGTTTAGTCTCTTCAAGCTATGCCCCTTATTTCAAACTTTTATCGGTATGCATGGTGCTGACTTGTGATTTTAATGCAGATTGTTGAGCCTCTGAATAGTTTGTAAATCCATAGAGGCTTCAAGAATGTCAACGCATTCCGGGGATGTATCTAACAATGATAGTAGTATAAAAAATATTGATTCATGTAGTAGTGTAACTGAATTGGAAGACATTGATTTCTCGAGGTTACCTAGGCCAAGAAACTTGAACATTGAGAGGCAAGGCTCATATGATGAGAAGTCCCTTACTGAAACTCAACTGGGGTTCTCTCCTCATCCCCCTTCTAGAGCTGAAAATTTCTTCCGTGCTTTGGAGCATTTTGATTGTATATTTTCTCCATCAAAAAGATCTGAGTTCACTACTCCCAGGTCACCTTTTGGGCAAGGGCCACATCCTATGGTTGCTGAGGCTTGGGACTCTTTGAGGCGTACGTTGGTGCACTTTCGTGGACAGCCTGTTGGGACAATTGCTGCACTAGATAATTCAGATGAAAAGCTCAACTATGATCAGGTAAAGCCTGTTATGTTGTAATTGTTACATTGTCAATGGTGTGTGCATTGTTGTATTGAGTAGTTAACTTTGTCTCTGTCACTGGAAGAATTTTATGCTTGCTTAGTGTGAATCATTGATTTCATAATTTGGCATTTACATACTCTGCAGTTGCTATAGGAATTAGAATTACCATTACCTCGTGTAAAGTTTATCTATAGTTGATTTGATTGAATAATTTTTGCACTATGTAACAGTACTACAGTAGAAAACAGCTTATACTTGATTACTTGTGCATGGGATAATTGTATTCTGTAGTATAGTAATCAGGTCAGTTTAGTTTTACCATTGGGAACCATGTACTATTACTCTCTTATGCTTTTGGTCCAAATACGAAGTGCCCTTTTATAATCATCTACTGCAAGGCAATAAATTTATTGGTCAACAATGTTTGGCTCTTAATAAATTATGCTAATTGCCAGAAGATCACTATTCAGAGGGGAGTAGAGATGCCATCTTATTCCTCTGAGATATTTTTGTAGGCTTTCACTTAATGAGTTCTAACCTTTTATCCTTCCATAATAATGAAAGTTTCCATGTTCAATTGAAAGGGTCAATAGTTGGATATAATTGAATGCCAATTATGTGTTCTGGGCACTGTATTCCCCAACTCCAAACTCCTGATTTACTGGGATCTCCACTCTAGCTATCTTCTAGATACACTAATTTCTGGACAGGATAATTTCCTTTGCTGTTAGAAGACTCGAAAGAAAGTCAGGTCAGTGAGCAATTGAGTTGTATTCTTGCAAAGTTCATCGGTCAATGCACTTGTCTGGAATATCTCTTTCTTGTAGTTGATAAGTGTTTCTAAAGACATGATGGAAAAAGATTCTTTTTGTTGTACATGGAGGAGGTAGTTGTACAAAAGTTCTGTAGTGGTTGTTATTCATGATCAGGATGTTTGTTAATAGCCATCTTTAACTTCAGGTGTTTGTCAGAGACTTTGTTCCAAGTGCGCTGGCTTTTCTGATGAACAGGGAACCCGAAATAGTAAAGAATTTCCTCTTGAAAACTCTTCGTCTTCAATCATGGGAGAAAAAGATAGACCGGTTCCAACTGGGAGAGGGTGTAATGCCAGCTAGTTTCAAAGTACTCCATGATCCGGTTAGAAATACCGAGACATTAATTGCAGATTTTGGTGAGAGTGCAATAGGAAGAGTGGCTCCTATTGATTCTGGATTTTGGTGGATTATATTACTTCGTGCATACACAAAGTCTACAGGGGACACCTCCTTGTCTGAGCTGCCTGAATGCCAGAAGGGTATGCGCTTGATACTCAGTTTATGCCTTTCAGAGGGGTTTGACACATTTCCAACTCTTCTTTGTGCCGATGGGTGCTCTATGATAGATCGTAGAATGGTGAGTTTCTTCTTTTTTAAGCTTGTTCTTACTGTTCTGAAATGATATACATACTCAGTATGTGTCCATATGTTTGATATACTGAAAATTTATGGAGGTTGTAAATTTCAGTTACTCTAATTCCCCTTCGGATAGGGTTGTCATATTTTCAAACTCATATTCTTTTATAGTCATTGTTCATAGACATGCTGCTTGTATATTGTGGAGTTGAAATAATATATGCTCTTTTGCCATGACATAATTGGTTTCACCAACTTGAGATAGGCTGAATATTGTACTCTTATTTTACTAGAAAGATAGGACTCTCATAGCTGTAGTACATCTCTTCATGTAGCATGAAATGTTGAGATTAGGTGGAAATTTTTTCAAGTGGCATCTCTTTCTGTAGTTCCCTAAACATTTCTTGTATACATGTCTCTCTTTATCTCTCTTCTTTTTTCATATCAACCTTTACATTCAAATACATAATGTGCAAGTGTTTGCTGCAACTAAAAGAAACTTGCCCTTCTGTATCTTCTGTGCTTAAGTATGCACTTATATTCTGCAGTTTCACTGACTACTTTGTGGTAAACAAACATATCAGGGTGTGTATGGGTACCCAATAGAAATACAGGCACTATTCTTCATGGCTTTAAGGTGTGCACTTCTTTTACTCAAGCATGATGCTGAAGGGAAGGAGTTCGTAGAACGGATTGTGAAGAGACTGCATGCGTTGAGCTACCACATGAGAAATTATTTTTGGCTTGATTTAAAGCAACTTAATGACATTTACCGATATAAAACTGAAGAATATTCCCACACAGCAGTCAACAAGTTTAATGTCATGCCTGATTCTCTTCCAGAATGGGTTTTTGATTTCATGCCAGTTTCTGGTGGTTATTTCCTTGGAAATGTTGGTCCTTCAAACATGGATTTCCGTTGGTTTTGCTTAGGCAACTGTATTGCAATTTTATCAAGCTTAGCAACCCCCGAACAGGCAACCAAGATCATGGAACTTATTGAGTCACGCTGGCACGAATTGGTAGGAGAGATGCCCTTGAAGGTTTGTTATCCGGCTATAGAGGGTCATGAGTGGCGGATTGTAACAGGATGCGACCCAAAAAACACTAGATGGAGCTATCACAATGGGGGATCATGGCCAGGTACCTATCTAACTTGTTTTGTTCCATGGTTTTAACTGAATTTTGGAATATAATAGGGATGAACTGATTGATCTGCATAATTTGTTTGGGTTATTGAATCACTCTTAGTTCTTAACAAAACAAGCCCATGGACTTCAGAAACTGCCTAAAACTGGGTATTAAATTCTCTAGAAACATCATTGACAGAAAGATTTTGTCATGAATGTGTGCCGCTCAGCCCATGTATAGTATTTTATAATTGTGGTTTTCGTTGTATGGCCTACTATGATAAAAAGAAGTGTGTAGGTCCTTCTCATATTTGATTGTCTCTGGCTACAGTGCTTCTATGGCTCCTCACAGCAGCATGTATCAAGACGGGGAGACCTCAGCTTGCAAGGCGTGCCATTGAAGTTGCTGAACAACGCTTGTCCAAGGATGGGTGGCCTGAATATTATGATGGAAAACTTGGCCGATTCATTGGCAAGCAAGCTCGTAAATACCAAACATGGTCAATTGCTGGTTATTTGGTGGCAAAGATGATGCTTGAAGATCCATCCCATCTGGGAATGATTTCACTTGAGGAGGACAAGCAGCTGAAACCTGTCTTGAAAAGATCAGCTTCGTTTTGATTAATACATTTTACCTGACATTCAGAAGTTGTTTCTAGCTTATAACATGTTGTCATATATCCCAGAATGTGGGGGAAATACAATTGAAGTCCCCAGGTCCAGCAAAAAAGAAGAAGAAAGAGGAGTAGAACTAACAAGGTTCTTGTAAGAATTAGTATAGAATGTGTAGTCAGATTTGGCTAGTCTGATTCTTTCTTTTTTTACCTGGAATTGCTATTAGTTTCTGTTTACCCAAACTTGCTATCTTGTTTCTTGAACTCAGTTTAGCTGCATTTGCAACCACCTGTTGATACTCTTGTGTCGGTACCATCATATTCATGTTGTTCGTTCCTAGAGGCAATTCAGATTCAAATGGTAAGACTATGTTCCCAAAGAGTTTATTCAGTGGTGAAGAAAACTCTATTCAAGTGGTAGAATTATGTTCACAAAGAGTGTTAATTTAGTGGTGAAGAAGTAACAAATAATTTAATTTGATATTTAAAAAATCTGAAAGGTCAAATTACACCCTCATGGCCTCATCATATTAATGTAACCTTCAATATCCTTCAAAAAGTTTGCCATATTTTACAAAAAATAAGATTTTATTTGGCAGATCTATTATATATTGAGACATTTAATTAGGGATAAATAATAGTAGTAATTTTAGAATTACAGTTGCTAAATCACATAATAATATTGGTCCAAGAAGTATATACTACTTCACAAGGCATAATTAAAGAAAAATATAAATAAATATATCCACCCACAACGTATGTAGGTAGGTGCATAGTTAGTGGTGTCCCAGTCCAACTCCAAACAGGATTCCTAAATTACTAGTGCTATTTTTTTCATTTTGAAGTTCCAATATTTCAGTCTTAGATTTCATCGTCGAATTTCGGGTAAATCCACAAATCGAGAAAAATCAGTATGAGGACGACACGGAGGCCGATCCAAGTCGTGTCGACATGGGTCCGCCGGCAACCGCCAAAGGTCAAGGCTTTTCTGGCCGTCATTACCGGTATGGCGGCGTTGGTGTTGCTACGCGCCATCGTCCACGATCACGATAATCTTTTCGTCGCCGCTGAAGCTGTTCATTCAATTGGAATCTCCGTTCTCATCTACAAGCTCATGAAAGAAAAAACTTGTGCCGGTAATTTATTTACCTCAAAATCTTCAAAAATGCCTTCCTTTTATTGTTTATTGAACGGATGAATTAGAAAAGATTGCTTCTTTGACCTGAATTTCGGAAGATCTAAGTAGCAGATTGGTTTTGTTAGGTTTATTGATTGGTCATTTAGGGTAGAAACAATATGTTTTACGGAAAAAATATGCGAACTTCGTAGATTAGAGGTTTTTTGGTTCAGCTGCTGATGAATTCAAGGGTTTTGTTTGTTGGATTCGAAATTTGAAGTGAGGAAATAGTAGAAGGGTTATTACTAGATATTGTATTGTTATGGACTTCTAGAGCAGATTTTTTCACGTTTGATTGCATTGTTTTTTAAAATTACTTTTTTCTTAGGTTTTAAGAGTAGGATTGTGATGAAAAGGGGTTGGGGAATCTTGTCTGCTGTAGTCATATGCTATTCCCTTTTTTGGTTAAGAGATACATTTTAAATTTTATTGAGTGGTGTTGATTTTGTAGTATTTTTAATGTGACTAGTGAATTGTATGATCCACCAGTAAATTTTATCAACTTTGCCTTTCGGTGCCTTGTTCTTAAAGAGTGCAATCATTGTTGTAGGTTAAAATGAAGTAGCTGCAAAACTTGCTTTGGTTTTTTTTTCTTTTTCATTGCAAACATTAGTCAAAAGGAGTACACTCAGCTGTGTAAAGCAGTATGTCTTCTCGTAGTTAGCAGTTTTAGATCTGTGAGGTGACTGTAAAGAAGTGCTAGAGCACTTGCTTCAGATTTGGAGGTCTTGCTAGAGATGATGTCTCTTAACATAGTAAACATGAGTTACACTAGTATATGTGCAGTCTCTTAGTTTCTTTAAAAAAAATTGAACACATCCATTGGAAAGAAGTAAAATATGAGATGGTGGAAGTAAAAGCCAAAGTGGCGATACCTTACCATTGAACATGTTGTTAATCATTTATGGATCGCTTTCCTTTTATTAAAGACCACTCAGTAGATGGGTTTAATCTTCTTTTTGGAACAAGAATGGATCCTACTATTTGAACAAGCACAGTTTTTTTTTTGTTTGTTGATAAGGTTACTATTTTATGTATCACAAAAACCCATCACGAGAGATGATGAGGGAGATTTACATTTTGGGTTCAACTGACTTTACACTTGTCCTTGAATTCTACTAAATCATCTATATCCCCCATTAGGTCTTGTCTACACCAAAAATAGAAGAAACTGAGGCACTTCATCTTGATTTTCTGCATGTGATTGCTTCTATCTTCAAGATTTCTTGAGTTCTTTTTTCCTTCCACACTGTCCACCATATGCATGCTGGGATGCATTGCCACCAATCTTCCTCTGCGTTTCGTTTACCCCCACTCCCTTCCAACTGTTAAACATTTGAAAAGTAGTTTTGGTATTAGAGGGTTTTTGGATTGGCTTAAAAGTTGGTCAAATCTACTTGTAAGTCAGTTTTTGACTTCTGGAAGTGTTTGACAAATATAAAAAACAACTTAAAAATAAGTTAAGAAGTGTTTGGCAAGGTCAATAATGACTTAAAATAAGTCAAAAACCAAAAGTAGGTCTCCCCTTACTTTTTATTTCATTTATGTTTGTCTTTTTATTTTTGACTTAAAAGCTACTTTTTTTTAAGCCAATCCAAACGGGCTCTTAACCAGCTCACTCCAAGAATACCAAAGAACATTTAATACAGATTTACTGTTGTCTTGCTATGTAGGAATAGATGCTTATTGTTTTCTGCATCCTGTCAACATAACAGACATCTTGAGAAAATCTGCAAACCTAAACCTCTGCTCTGTAAAGGTTCAGTTAAGCAGGCTTTTCTAATGACCAACCAAGTAAAGCTAGAAACTTTGTGTGGGATTTTGAACAAGCACAGTTATTAACAGCACAAAGATTTCTCATTAAGGAAAGTGACAATATTTTGAGTTGGAACAAAAAAAGGAGTAAAACAACCTTCTTGAGATTGAGTAAAGTAGTCAAACTTTCTTTCATGACTTCCCTGCTAGTTAAAGGTCTTCATTTGAAATTGACAAAAGATTTTTCCTTGAGCTCTTTAAAAGTCATCCAATTTGAGTTATAAGAGTATGGGTGGTTTCTTTTACATTTTCAGGAAGAAAGAAAGACTTTAATCTTCAATTGATTTGATCATTTTACCATTCCTTTAATAAAAACAATGCTAGTGATACATCGGAAGCTAATTAGCTGGTAGGCAGCGCTGCCGTCTGTTGTACCATTTTAGAGAGAATTTAAGTGAAGAAACTAAACCAAAAAATAAAAAGTGACAGATATCCCTTCAACATAGGTCATCGACAGGATCTCAAAGACCCACCAAGTTCGAAAGCCAGGATCTTACAGAAAATGGTTTCCTATTCAAAGAGTGTGTAACTGAGTGGATAATCTCACACTAACCCGTCAAGTTATACATTTTTAAGGGATCCTATTAAATTTTGGTTTTGAGTTTTTTTTCTTCTCATCTATCCTCTTTCTTTCTTAGAAGGTACACATTTTTCATCCATTAGGGATCTATTTCTTGATTTCAATGTGGAAACTGAAACATTTATTAGGGACCTTGGTCTTTTATTTCTGTTTCAATCCTATGCCTCAGTTTGTTCTGATTGACTCTGATGTATATCATTGCAGGTCTTTCACTCAAATCCCAGGAGCTCACTGCTATGTTTTTGGCTGTTAGACTGTATTGCAGTTTTGTCATGGAATATGATATACACACCTTACTTGATTTAGCTACGTTAGCTACGACCTTATGGGTTATTTATATGATCCGGTTTAATCTTAGATCAAGTTACATGGAGGACAAAGACAATTTTTTAATCTATTACGTGGTAAGTCACAAACAACTTATGTATACCTTTTTCTAGTTTTCTTCTTGAGTTGTACATAGTTGAGGCTAGTTTCTCATTTGGTATTTTCATCTCCAAGAAATATCTTGTTATGTTTATAGTGTGTATATGTATGTGTGCTCATGGATATTACATGTAAGTAATGAGGCTAATTTGAGTTATTTGGACTTCAGAAGTCATTTTATTGATATAAAGGTCTATTGATTGGTTTAAGCAATTCAAAAGTATAAGTGTATTATGCACAACTAACGGTATCATTCTCTGGTCTCGTCCCTTGCAATGCTATTTCCAAATATTGATTTGGTGTCTTCTGTTTCACTGTTTGACTTATTTGTTTTTTTCTGCATAAAATATGTTGCTAGTGGTTTTTGCACGACTTTTTCATAATTGTTAATTCTTTTGATTATATGAAAATGATATTAAGTTATCAGATGCGAGGTTATTTTGCTCTGAATAATTTTTTCCATATACAAATCTCTGCATTGTTTTATATTATGAACTGGTTGCCAGGAAACAGTAGAATAGTTATTGAAACCTGTAGAATGCTAGAGTCTAAAAGGATTGCCGGCAATAGGCACTCTCTTTTATGCAATACTAGATGTACTTGGCCAACTCTCAAGTAATGAAGAATAACATTTTCTGACGCATAAAAGGTTTACATATTAAGGGTTGTTTGACCTACTACGTAATTTATATCAGAAAATCGTGCAGGTATTAACTTTTGCATGTTTTCAGTTTTGTAACATTGGTTACTATTTCTACAACATACCTAGTATAGTTCCACACGTGGGGGCTGGAGAGGGTGAGGTGTATGTAGACCTTACCCCTACCTTCGTGGGGCAGAGAAGTTGTTTGTGATAGACCCTCAGCTCAAGAAAATCATTTTTGAGGACAATTTATAGAAATGCAAGAGTAAAACGCTACAATGAAAATATTGAAAAAGGAAAAATACTCACGTGCCCTATGCCACTCACCGGGACATTTGCACTCCTCTTCTTCACATGCCCGAACCATCTTAACCTCTCTTCCCTCATTTTTGTCCACCATGGAGGCTACTCCCACCTTGACCCGTATGTTTTCGCTCCTAATCCCGTCTCTCATAGTATGTCCACACATCATCGAAGCATCCTCATATTTGCTACCTTCATCTTTTGAACGTGCGAGTTCTTGACTGGTCAACACTTCACCATGTACACCATAGTCAGTTTAACAACCACTTTGAATTTATCTTTAAGTCTTGGTGGCACATTCTTATCACATAGGACCTGCGAGCCTCCATTTCATCCACCCTGCTCCAATACGATGTGCGACGTCTCCGTTGATCTCCTTATTTCCTTTGATGATAGACCCAAGATACTTGAAGTTTCCTCACTTGAGGATGACTTGTATATCAATCCTTCAATGCAATACTAAACTTGCACTCCATGTGGTTTGTTTTAGTACTGCTCAATCTAAAGCCTTTAAACTCTAGGGTCTGTCTCCAAATCTCCAATCTACATTTAACTTCGCCACATGATATAGAGGAAACCTTCTATTCTTGTAATAACAAACCTATAATATATTGTCATAACAATGTTCAGGATGTGTAAAATGAATTTTGTGCATTTTAACATCTTCATAATTTCATAGATAACAGATCCAATAATGTTTTCGTATCGTGTCTTAGTATTTTGAACATAATGTGTAGTCACTTACGATATATAGCAGTGTTCTTAAAGGCGAGCGCCTCTCGCCTTTGGCGACAAGGCGAGGCGAGGCGAGGGGTTTGCGCCTATTTCAGGCAAGGCGTGGCGAGATCAAAAAGGCGAGCCAAGGCGAGGGGTGACGTGGAATTGGCGATGCAATAGGCGTCGCCTTTTTCTTCTTTTTTTTTAGAAGTCTGAATTTTAATAATTAAAAAGCCAAATAATCAAATTAGGGTTTTTTTTGGGTATTTTTTCAAACTTATGACGCGACTGCTGCTCCTCATTTCGCGACCGGAGACTTGAAATCAATCCCTCGACTGGAATTAGAGTTCGCGACTGCTGCTGCTGCGATTGGAAACTTGAAGTCGACTGTCGCGACTGCTGCTGCTGCGAGTTCGCGACTGCTGCTGCTGCGAGTTCGCGTCTGCTGCTGCTGCTCAGCTTGAAAAAGTACAGAGAAGAAGAAGAGGAGGAGTTTTTTCTTGAAAAGTACAGTAAAGTACAGAGAAGAAGAGAGAAGAAGAAGAGGAGGAGTTTTTTCTTGAAAAGTAAAGGAAGTACACAGCTTTCTTATCTTTTTTCAAAAAGTAGAGTCTTTTCAACTTTTCTTGAAAAAGAAAACTAGAGACAAAGAGTTTCTCTAGATAAGTGTGTCCTTTTTTATTTATAAAATAAATTATACTTTTAATATTTATTATATTTTCTCTCTTCTTTAACAATTATACTCCTCTTATTTTGTATGTAATTATATCAAAATATGCAATTCATTATTATATATATTTCATAAATATTTTTAGTAATATTTTATTATATATATATATATATATCCACTTATTTGGTATTAATTGGCGCCTCGATTCAAAAAGGCGAGCGCCTCGCCGCTCGCCTCGCCGCGTGGCGAGGCAGGCCCTTGTCGCCTTTTGTCGCCTCTCGCCGTCCAAAACACTGATATATAGCACACATTAAGACATTAGATGTATTCTTAGGCAAAATCCACACCAGCATGAATATATGTTTCTTGGTAGTGTTAAATTATTGAGATCTGTGTTATTTAGGGGATTTAAGATAATGAAAATGGTTCAATTAGTTTTATTAGAGGTGATGACTATTACTTGTGTAGTTCGTAAGTTAAATTTGAAAACTTAAACTCATTAACCAATCAAATTATGTAAAACAGAATGTGACTGAGGGAATACAATTTTTTTCATCATCATTTGGACTGAGGCGTTGTTATTGGTTTCTGTTTTATTTGCTTGTAAGCATTTTGAAGTAGTAATCTGTTCATATATTATTTTGCAGTTTAGTAAAAGCATGTTAGTGAAGTGACCAGAGAGGCTTCTTATTTTGCCTTGGCTGGAATCTTTCATTTTCATAGAATTTTCTCTGGACTCTGAATGGAGTCAGAGTGGCTTTCAGTTTTATCTAAGAATGTGAAATGGCTAGAATCTTTCATTGTAATCTGTTCTTTTTTCCGTTTTCTGCAGGTGATCCCTTGTGCTGCCTTAGCTTTATTAATTCATCCATCTACATCACATCTCTTCGTCAATAGAGTCTTCTGGGCGTTCTGTGTTTACTTGGAGGCAGTTTCTGTGCTACCTCAACTTCGTGTCATGCAAAACACTAAGGTATAATTGCATGCTATCGGTTCCCCCCCCCCATCTCTCTCCCTCATTATTTTTGTGCGGTGTGGGAACTGCCTTTACTTGCCTTTGACCACCTCTTTGTTGTTTTGTACACAGATAGTTGAACCATTCACAGCTCATTATGTATTTGCATTGGGTGTTGCAAGGTTCTTAAGCTGCGCTCACTGGGTTCTCCAGGTTTGATTTGCAAATTCGCAGTTCTTGTAGTAATTGGATTTTAAAACTCTTCAGATAACTTTATTTGAATGTCATTCATAGTTCCTGTAGGGATGCCACATTTTATGATTTAACCCAACATGGTTTTTTGACGAACAATTAACGAGCTGATATGATGTTATGATTTCATGTTCCTTGTTGGCTGGCCAAGTTGTACTGTATGGAATACCATTAGTTAGGCAGGCAAGGAGTTGCATTGTGATCACATACCAAGTACTCACTATGTTATGTGGAATTGATTAGGGATGTTCAATTATTTCTTTAATTGGTTGATCAAGATGTTTGATGTATTGGTTGGGCAAATTTTCACATATTTAGATTTTGTTAGCATGTTATTTAGCTCAAACAACCTTATGATTTTTTGGTTGCTTTGTGACAGGTTTTGGACAGTCGCGGCCATCTGCTGGTAGCATTGGGTTATGGTCTATGGCCTTCTATGGTTTTGATATCTGAAATAGTTCAAACCTTTATCCTAGCAGACTTCTGTTACTACTATGTTAAAAGGTAAAATAAGCTTCTCTCATGTCCATCTGTTTCTTATCCTCTGCCATTCCTCATCATTCTGTATTGACTATGACCTTTTACATTTTCTTCTTTATTGCAGTGTTTTCGGTGGACAGCTGGTAATGCGCCTTCCTTCTGGGGTCGTGTAACTGATGATTGTGATAGTTATGGACAGAAATTTCACATTCGTTTGTCACTTTTCTTTTGGTTATCTTGGGTTTCTCTAGAAGGTCCCAACTCTTGTCTAGACCCTTGAGGGGCAAAATCAGGCATGCGCCTTTTGTGAAGTTAGCACTATTTTAAATATATAAGCAGTAGATTTTCTTGCTATGATAGACTATTTTACTTTATTTAGCAGTTAGCACTAACATATGGCTTTTGGATATGTATTCATTTTTGTACTTATGTACTAATGTACCACAATGAATGATAAATGATTCTGACATAACTTTCCCTGAATGTACCCCTCCCCTCGCCCTTTCCCTTTCAGGATGGTCATGTAACAAGGGACATAACTTGTTCGTTTATGTCATAGTGGCATGAACTCGTAACACAAGTTTTCTGACAGTTCATCATTTCACTTCCGCCACAGAGATATTGCAACGTCCATTTCTTTTGATCTACATTTGTTGAATATGGTGTGCACTGGTGAGAAATTTTCAACAACATATTCGGTGTAATTTTACATGTGGGTGTATGGGGAGGGTAGGATTTATGTAGATCTTACCCCAACCTTTTTGAGGTTTAGAGACTGTTTCGGCTAGACTTTTTGCATAAAAGAACAACTAATGAAACCTGATTGCGAGAATAATATAACAGAAAAGATACTGGTAGCAAAGAGGCAAGATAGACAACCAATGAAGCAACAATTAACAATAAAAAAAGTAAAAATTATTCATATACTAGATGAATAGTGATACTACTGAAAATTAGTAGCAGAGGAGCTAGAAATTTGCAAGGAATTCAAAAACAGAAAGAAGCAAACATACGAAGACATTAAGGAGGATGAACCTTTGTGCCCCTAGCTTGTTTAGACTTTGGTATTCCTACCTTCGCACATTGCCTGTTTGCTGACCAAACTTCTTTTTAACCAAATGTGTCTTTGGACTTTGGCTCTATCCTTGAGTATGTAACCTATTTTCAGATATATTTCCACTAATACAGAGTCATTTGATTAGGCAAGCAGCTTTTGCTTTATCATTGTCATTTCCTTCTAAAGCTAAGAAAAAGGGAGGATAATCAAAGTTACATAGCTGCCAAGTGGACAGATATTGTTTTATGATATTTTAAAAAAATTATAGTGCTTTTAAAACAGAAGAAATCATTTTACATATATTGTATTGATGAGAAAGTTGTTTTGCTAAGACTTTTTCTTGAACAACAACATACCCTATACCATTCTCAGACTCTATTTGTGGGACTGAATTGGGTATGTCGTTATTCTTATTATCATAATAACTAACAACATACACAAGTGAGATCCCTATCTTGTGAAGGTGAAGACTGATTTCAAAAGACATTCGATTTAAGTTAGACTTTTTTTTCTTAAGCCAATAAGTTACTAGTAGTTCTATTTAATTACCATTGTGTGGTACATCATTAAAAAGTTGCCTGATCGTGAATATATATATATATATATATATATATATATATATATACGAATATGGTTTTAAATGTGCGATGTGAAGATGAAAGTGACAGTAGAGTATTATTGAAGTAAAAAATAAAAATTTCATTTTCATTGTTGTCCTTTTTCCTTTTCTTTCATTTTGTTGGCTTGCTATCATTTTTTGTTATTAGTGCGTCCAGAAGTTTCAAATTAAAATGGAATATAAATATTTGTACAGAAAGGAAAAGGAGAGCTCCAGAATACAAACAGCTGTAGTGCACACAAGATGCTAGCTGTTGGCTTATCTCATTCATAGTAATCACATTACACCACAAAAAAAAAAAAGGAAGTAGCATTAAAATTGTTGTTGTTAGGGGATGAGAATGATATGGTAGATATATGCTGAATATTATAGTAATAAAGTATATAATTTATTTACTACAAAACGTTAAAATTTTGATTATTTTATCTGATTGAAATTTTTGTATAAGTAATTAATGAATATAGTTGTTTGTATTTTTTTTTTATAAAAAAATAAATTCTACATATTTAAAGTGTTATTATGATATAATTAAATTATATGTATATTGAAATCTAACAAACTATTATACTTTTTATCTTGTTGCGTAAAATATCAAAATCGAATTTGAAAAGTATTAAATCAATTTGATATGATCATAATATATTAATGTTTTTGAATAATAACATATTTAATGCAATTAAATTAGTAGAATTTGAGGAGGATAAAATTTAAATTATTTAAAATTTTTAATATCGTACCATACCCTTCGTTGGTGGTTGTTGAATGCTACTCTCTCTGTCCTTTTTTAGTTGTCCACTTTAGAAATGACACACAGATTAAGACAACAATGATTAGCACAGTGAAGTTATAATTTTACCCTTATGACAACTTTTCACTTCAAAATTACAACCACTTCTTTGAATTCAAGTGAAATAAATTGGAGGGAAACAACATTCACTTTTACAATTTTCAAGAAGTGTAAATAAGGGTATAATAGGAAAAAATTTGTTGTCCTTTCTTGATTTGTCAAAATGGATAACTAAATAGGGACAACTAAGAACGGAAATATGGACAACTAAATAGGGACGGAGGGAGTACGTGATGGTTGCTTTTGACTTCTAAAATCATGATCTTGTCTTTTTTACTCTTATGCTACTTTACAAGTTTTTGTGTTGGCACAATTCCCAAAATCCTAAATAATTGTTCCATAAACACATTAATGCTTTTAATTTGATAAACTTCAACCACTGGTCCAAACGCGTTTTCTTATAAAAATGGAACTCTTTTGTGGTCATATTATAGCTTTATTAGCTGTGTGCTAAGATTAAGATAGCTACCCTTTTTTCGTAATATAAATAGTGGAGTCAGTTAAGATATAAATTGAAATATATTAAAAAAAAAAAGTAAATACACAAAATAGTCAACATGATTCAATGTATAATATACTAGTAATATTTTATTGTTTTTAACTTATTCATACTGGATAATTTCTGACTCAGAAGTATTAATTGACTCCTTTTAAAATTGTTAGTCTTCACACTGCACCTTAACTTATATTGAAATTGATTCGTGAATTTTGAATCGAACTTTTTACATATTGTGGTTTAACGATGAAGTTTAAAGTTTGAAGAGTCCTATCGATAAAAGATGATTAGGACAAAAGATATTGTGCATGATTCCTGCAAAAAAATTCGTTTATAAAAAGATTGTTTCATGACTAACACGTTGTTTGCAATAAATTTTAAACATATGGAAAATAAATAAACCATACAAGTAAAATCTAAAGAAACATAATTTTATTGATAAATATGCGGGTACAATTCTGTTCCTCCCTTGATTCTACTCTCCTAAGATTTATCTATCATTCGAGGGCCATTAGTGGCGTATTTCTCGAACTAGTTAGGATGATTTAGATTTGAGCTTTATATGAATATTCCATGACTTTTGTGGAATATTCGAAATCTTGATCTTTAAAAATATCCAAGAATTTATGGGATATTTTGAAATGCCTTTTGAGGGATTTAGTACTACTATTTATATAGCTATATACTAGGGGTTTAGGATTGAGTAGCCTCTAAGAATTCTAATTGAAACTGAACACGCCTTCTAGAGTCCCAATTCGAATTGAACACATCTTGTAAAGTCCACAAAATTTCAATGTCTACACATGTATATTACCTTTAAATTTATTTGTATATCTACAAATTTTAGAAGTGAAATATATTTAATGAATCAAATAGCACATTAAACTATAACTATAAATTGTAATTAGAAAAATATTAGTTAAAGAGACTGATTTTCTTTTTAAAGTTAACTGTTTTTGAAATTTTCTCATGTTTAAATAGAATCTCTAGATTGGTTTCAGGTTAAATAATTTTTTTAGTCGATATAAATTTATTTATTTTATTATATCATCTTTCAAGATATATTTTTTATGAAATTTTCTCAAGTTTAAATAGTATTTTTGGATCGGTCTCAGGTCAAATAATTATTTTAACGGATGTAAATTTATTTATTTTATTATATCATCTTACAAGTTATGTTTCGTGTTTAAAAAAAATGTATACTTCATTGGAAAATTCAATTTCTAAGCGCAGGAAATAAAAAACAACTTATTTTAAAGACAAAAATAAAAAATCAACATTTGCCAAAGGTAAAGGGTTGAGTAAGAAATCAGCTACTTATTATCTTTAACTTATTCAGTGCCGGCTCTTGCTTGATAAATTTAAGGCACTTGCCTGCCTCAAATTTTCATCAAGAAAAAATTATGTGTTAATTTTTTTAATTAAAAAATAATTATTTTTACTTAAATGTATAATTTTAAATAAATATATATTATTTTATTATTTTTAACGCCAATCAAATAGAAGAAATTAAGAAAACATTATTTTGTATGTTTACATTCTCTTCGCTAACACTCGTATTATTTATCTTTTTAAAATTCTTTTGCACTTTCTTTTTAAATTTTTTTGATAAGTTAGAGTAATACACTGTCAAAAATATAAATAAATAGTCGAAAAAATTCAACAAAGTGACTTACAATTTTTCTTTTGTTTGTTTCTTCTTAAATATTCAAGTATTACATAAACATATTAAAGTAGGGTTATAATTTATACCAAGTTATCAATTTCTTGTATCAGATTTTATGGTTCTAATTCTTATCTTTATGTAAAGCTTGTCAACTTATTACTTATAGTATTATGTTAACAATTTATATAATGATTGCCTCAACAAAAGAATATTTTTCAATGTTGAATTGATAAAATATTACTTAAAATTAATAATTAAAAACGACATTCGAAAAATTACATTTTAAGAAAAGATATCAAGTAATAATTTGCACTTAAAAAGTTTAAAAAAATAAAATACTATATTTGATATTTATATAGATTTTAGGCCTCAATTAAAATTTTGTTTTACGCCTCAAATTACGTTGAGCCGCCCCTGCTTGAATTATATATATATGTAGTTGAACTTTTTATCAAAGAGAACATATATTTACCGTAAACTTATGTTTTTTTAATCTCGATTTATGTGATATTTTTCAGATATTTAGATTCAAAAGTTTTTTCTTGTGTGTTAGAGTATTATGATTTATATGATATTTTTTTTAAAATAATTTTTAAATATATAAATTTTATTTTTAAAAAAATTATATCAAAATTTAATAATTTTACTCTTAAAATTTTAAATAATATCAGGTAAATTGATACGTAAGAGTGTTAAAAGAGATTTGCATGAATGGTACTTGAATTATTTGTTAGATGGAATCTTAAGTTCTCTTTTGGCCAAGGATAATATATATAATTAGGAACCAACTTGTTTTAATTAATTACATGTAATGTAGCTTTGTAGACTTTATGTGTTAGCTATGTACACCTACCACAGCAATTAAATACACTTTGGAAAATGTACTAATAATTCCAGACTCTATGATTAAGCTGTTAGATATTTTACTAATTAAATAATTAAATTCCTTCTCTATTTTAGTAGTATACCCCATTAACCTACTACAACAGTATAGTTAAGCATCACGCACGAAAAAGATCGCATGCATGAAATGAAACCAACTTGTATATATTCTTTTTTCTTTTATAAAAAAATATTCTTTTTGCTTTGTGTGTTTCTATTTTATTTGTCTTCATATACATGAACCTTATACACTTCCACTATTTCCCCCTATAAATACTCCATTTACTTATCATTTTTCATAAGTCACACCAAAAGATTGAAGCTTATCAATTTGTAGAAAAATATCCATTCTTTTCTCAAAAATATTTCAAATTCCAATGGCCATTTCGAAAGCTCTCTTTGCTTCATTACTTCTCTCCTTGCTCCTTCTCGAGCAAGTCCAATCTATTCAGACCGATCAAGTGGTGAGTTATTTTATTTGTTCCTTAGTAATTACTTAAAAATTCTATCTATGCTACGTATATTTCTTCGATTCTAAAATAGAAGAACTCATGATAAATAGTATAGAGGTTTGAATTACCGTTTCATCATGAATTTATGTTTCAACGTTTTTTACTACATGAAAAAAAATTCTAGTTGACTGTCTAAATATATAGTTAAGAATTTAATCATACTCCTTAATTTCAAGTTTAATTTATTCACTCGTGATATATGTTATGACTTTTGCAGACCAGCAATGCTATTTCTGAAGCCGCTTATTCCAACAAGAAAATTGGTATGTTGTAATTTCTATACAACATTTTGTCACCTTTTTCAAATATAAATATTTATTCCCCTATGTCCTGTATCAATTATAAACAATACACTTTTTATATATATATTAAACCTGGAACATCCTTAGCGAAATTTCGATGTGTTGTTTATATATGTACAGACTGTGGGGGAGCTTGTGCAGCAAGGTGCCGATTATCATCAAGGCCAAGATTGTGTAATAGGGCATGTGGAACTTGTTGTGCTAGATGCAACTGTGTTCCTCCTGGTACTTCTGGCAACACTGAGACTTGCCCTTGCTATGCCAGTTTGACTACTCATGGCAACAAACGTAAATGCCCTTAATTTTCTTCTAAAATATCCTCGTGCGATTACCATGAATATGTTATTGTTGTAATATATTGTTCTGTCATATATTGTGTCAATATTCAAAATCCAGTAAAATGTCTTTAGCGTGTACTTTTTTTTTTGGTGGGTTGTCTTTTTAATTTTGAGGAAATTGTATTCACTTTGATTTGTGTGTTGATTAGTACATTTGGTGTGATATTTGTTCTGGTTTGCATTGTATTGTATTGTATAATAAGATGAGGAATAAATGAAGTTCGAGTATATTTTTTTATATTTGTTCTGTTCTTGGATGTTAAGTTTTATAGTACAGAATTAAATAAAGATTATTTTATTTGTCTTATGCGCTGCTCAGTTTTCATACTATTGCATTGCTTCTAATTTACTTCTATACACGAATGGTTTAAAAGAACTTTTATAACATCACGTCACCTAATTTAAATCTTGTGGTATTGAATATGTCAGGTAAAATAAAAATAAAACGTTATAAAATATAGAAAGCGACACTTGTTAAAACAGAATAAAAAGAAAAATAAAACACCAGAAGGAATACTAATTAATTATCGATAAACAATCTAATTTAGATTATTATGACAAACTTCAGTGCTCTTAATCAAATTATGTTATATAGTAGACAACAAAAAAGGAAAAGTTCAACAATAGGACTTGCATCGAGTATTCTTTTAACATATTCAAATAGTCAGATTCTTTTTCGTTTATTTTTTTGATTTATCGAAAAATTTCCGAGGGTCAGTGACGCACGATTCAAAGAGTGAGATTCTTTGTAAGAATACCCTCAAATGTAATCCCAGGACCAAATGCCAGAATCAATCCCCAATCAGTGACGTCTTTTTTGTCCTCCAACATGTATTCCAGCACATACACAATTGTATTGCTACTTGCATTTCCATAATCTGCCAAAGCCCTTCTGCTAGCACTCAATTTCTCAGGAGACAAATCTAGCTTTTTTTCTAGCCTGTTTAAAATAGCAGGACCACCTGGATGAACTGCCCAAAATAATTTGTTGTATTCTCTATCATTAATTCCAGAAATACTTATTAACTTGTTACAGAAATCCTCAATATTATCTTCAATTATCTGAGGTAGTTCTCTTTCTAGCTTGAAGCTAATTCCCTCTTCAGTAAGCCTGCAAATTTAGATGTGGCAAAATCAATCTATTTTTTTTTTAAAAAGCAAGAATTGATTTCTCAGAACTAAAAATATACTCGTTTATTGATTTAATCCATTTTGACCCCAACATTACCTGCCATCAATGATCTTTTCTGTATCAGGCAAGAAATGCTGAATAGCAGTATGCAATTCAAAAAGAGGTCTTTCGATATCTCGAATCGGGTTAGACCCGATTATCATAGCTCCAGCACCATCACCAAAAAGAGCCACACCAACTAAATCATATGGCCTATCAACACTAGGTGGTTTGAACCCAATTATAGTAGTCTCAGAAGTAGCTAACAGGACTCTGCTACCTGGATTATTCTCAGCAATGTCCTTAGCAACACGAAGGCCCGCGACACCACCAGAACAACCAGCAAAATACAACATAACACGTTTAGTTTCCGGGCTTAAACCGAGTCCTTTGGCTAAGTAAAGATCACCTCCTGGTAATCTAGCTTCACTTGACGAAACATAGACTACATGTGTAATGTCTGAAATTGGCCTTCCCCATTTCTTAATACAAGATTGTGAGGCTTCAATTGCCATTTCTGTAACTGCTGCATTGCAGATGTCTAATCTTTGTTTGACTGTTGGAAGGCCTTCAACAGCTAGTTCAGGATATTTCTTTAGGATCTCCTCTGACATTACCACGTACCGTGTTTTCACTGTAGTTGTCTTGCCTGCAAAGTTAAAGGAAACAAAAAACAAGATTAATTAAATCCACTCAAGAGGCAAATTCAGGATCTAAAATCAGTTTGTATTGCACTTACTAGTTCATTGTTACAACTTACAACGAGTTCATGAACATAGCGTATCTATAAAATATGTTCTTATATATCAACTATGTTTAGTTAGGTAGTGCGAAGACACTGAAAATGGGCATTGGACTTCTAACTTAATCTCAAAAGTTCGATCATGAGATGAAAATTGTCTGATACGAGACATCAACACATTCTCTCAATCAATGTTCCCTGTGCACACCTAGGAATGGACATCGGGGGATTAATATTGGTAAAACAAGGAGCATGAATGACTCATGAGTCTGCCTCTTATGTCATGTTAAGAAAATGAACATTGTACCTAGCTAACCTCAAAAGCTAGCTCACGAGAAGAGGATTACCCAAGATAATATAACGAAAAAAACATTCAAATGGAGCGCCAAACAATGTCTTAGTTTGCTATCAGTACCTTACAGCTGCTATTGTCCGTTCCTAATCAATTTAGTTTGACGTTTACGGTTAAAAGAGTGAAAGAAAGTAAAATATTACAGAGTCGAGTGAGCCTCTGCTTGAGTTCTGGATCATCACAGTTGGTGTTTTTGAAATAGCCATCAACCAAAAACTCTTGCATAACAAGCTGATGAGGGAAAGCTTTGCCCAGAGCAAGAATGGTAGCATTTCCGAAGTTAATTTCATTCGTTCCTTCCATTTTCTCCATTCTCCCCATTTACTCACTGCTTGCTCCTTTGAAGC
Organism: Solanum stenotomum; assembly: GCF_019186545.1. Lineage (NCBI taxonomy): Eukaryota > Viridiplantae > Streptophyta > Magnoliopsida > Solanales > Solanaceae > Solanum > Solanum stenotomum. The sequence continues at coordinate 1,281,380 of NC_064282.1, forward strand.
TGCACAACTTTCTGTTTATATATAACACGTACTAAACAGTTTATGTTACTCAATACTTGCCCTTTTGAAGTTGCACAACTTTCTATTTATAACACGTACTGAATGATTACTTAAGCTGAATAAAGGTTTTAGATATATCATCAAACTGTAGAGGGGCTCAAATATTGTTGACTATAGAGTTTATGGAATTAGTTGAGGAACAAGATGTTCATGATTTTGACAAGTCCAAAGTTCCATCTCAATTTAGTAATGTTAAATCTTGATACGTGGTTGGTGGCATTCTGGTTAGAAGAAGTTCAAGATACAACCTTGAGCAGAATGAATCTGTTACTGCAAGAACAAATACGCCAAATAAATAATTCCCTTACGTAATGTACAGTCTAAGCACTTTTATGAGTTGGGACTTTTGCCCTACTCATAAGCCATCATCGGTAATAGCTCACCCGCTCTTACTAAGCCATTAATAATGATACAAGATCATTAATTGTGATACTAAAGTCGAGAATTAAAATCAATGTATCTAATTAGAAACATTAAACAATCTCATGATCACTAGGAAAGAGCAAATGGAGGTTTCCACCCAACTTTGAACCTCAGGAGCTTAAACGTTGTTCAAGTGCTTTGCAGATAATTTCCCAACTAGTATATAGGAACACCACTCTCTTCCCCGATTAAAATTTCCATAAATCTTAAAACACATTCATTGGTTTTACAACGGTTACAGAATATCAGCTATGTTTAGAGAAAATAGCTGGAACAATGTGGGCCGATGAATTGTACACCTACTGAGACGAAAGCCGAAGGCGAGCCTCTTAGGTGGACATATCAAACCCACATAAAATTTCAGATTGACATCTTGATACACTGATTTATCATAATAATAAAAATAGAGCCAATGGTGACTCAGTATGCAGTTCGAAGGAAGTAACATTCTCACTGCCCAGAAGTCTAATAATTGCCTAGACACAAATGCCATATGTTCTTCCCACTGAAGCATGCACGGGATGAAATAAGATTAGATCACAGTTCCAGTAAGCATTTTCCACTGATGTAATCAATAACTTGGGTGGCAGTTCGATCAAGTGCAGCGGTTACTGCCGCCAGATTTTCCAAAAACTCTTCCGGTGTTGGTTTATCACCATCCACAATGTCTGTCACAGCTTTCAGAAAAATGGCAGGAACTTTCAACAGATCTGCAACATAAGCTACAGCTGCTCCCTAAAACCCAAAAAACACATTGGATTAGAAAAAGGACTGAAAATGCATATCCTAACAAGAGAGAGCAAGGCTAAATGAGCACAGTGATTAGGAAAAAAAACGGAAGTACATGGAACACTTGGCACGATTTAAGTCTTGAATTAGAGGGGAAAAACAGAAGCTACATTGAACACTTGACACAATTTCAGTCTTGAATTAGGTTTTCAAATATCATGCCTAGCAGTACCATCAATCATGCCTGGGAGGGAACAATTTAATGTTTTATTATTAAAATGGTGAACTTTAAGATATTAAATATCTTAGACGACTAGTGTTCATATAATCGATGAAGTATGTGGAGCTAAAGGACAACCTGGAAAAACATGTTGATGGCCAGAATAATACTATTTGACCAATCTCTACAGGGGACTACGGAATGTGCAGTGCAGGGGACTAATCTCTCCAAGTCTTCACAAAAGCCATCATACTAAACTTAGACATTTAGACGTTACCTCCATGTCTTTAATTGTTGCGTCATTTGCAATGATAGATGCTTCATCCATTGGAGACATATCTAGAGAGTCACCAGTAGACAGCTTGCCAACCTGTAATGAGGAGAGAAGTTCATGACAAATTAATTCAATGTCTTTTTTAATCAGGACAAAGCTTTTTGCTATTAGAATATATGCCAAAGTAAGACCTAATGACTTCCCAAGTACATGTGCGCTGTAAGCTAGTCAGGAAACAATCAGATGTTATTGTGGAAGCAAGTATACACATGAACATTAACAAGTTTGACAAAAAAGGCATGTAAGTCTTACATGGTTCTCAAGCACATCAGATAACAGCTAGATCATTAATACACTCTTTCAGGAAGAATCCCATTTTCACATGCCGACTCATGGGCATTTGAATACCCTAATTACAGATATTGCTAAAATATATCCTTTAGGTAAATGTAAAACTGGTAGACATCACTGCGTTAAAAGTTACCACATCTATGTTGCTTCTGATTCTCAAAAAGACCACATCTTAAGTTGGTAAGACTTATCAAGATTGTCTATACTCAAGTATCATATTCAGAAAGAATATAGCAGATAGTGTACAGGTACTGGCACAAAGTGGACTATAGAAACACTTACTGATATAGTAGAAGATCGTATCTGATATAACATCAGCACCATTATTCACATTAAGATAATCACTCACCAATCCGAGAAAGGAAGATTTCATATGAATCAAAATGGAGAGGAATGGATGTTAAGATTTCACATAACCAACCAAAATTAGTTTGGAAAATGACACAAATGCCCAAATCCAACTTGACAAAATGACAATGAAAGGACAATCTGAACCCACAAAATGTTAATTCAATGATGAAGAAGCTAAAACCACAATCAAAAAAAGTATATTCACCAGCCATAGCCAAGAATAGATATCAAAGCATGTGAGCCATGAGCTAATCAATTTGGATCTTTTATATGCACAGGTGAACAGTATTTACCTTCAAGTTAAGCTCCTTCAGAAGATTGGGTGTGGCAAGAGCCTTCCGTGAACCAACTCCATATATATCAAATACCTACATATATATGAGCGCACCCAGAGACCTTCAGCTTAGCTGCCCATAAAATCAGCAAAAAACTATCCAAATCATAAAGTAGGTGAATCAACAAATTGAGGTTTGCAGTAAATAACCAGGGACTTCTTTCACTAGATTATTGATCACTGTGTCCTTAAAACAGTTGAAGCACCAAGTCTAGTAAATATACCGGAAATGATATAAACTGTAGAAGTTTAGCCACAACAATAACAGGAATTGTGATCTCTTGTTAGAGGTATAGAGGCAAAGGCAGAGGCAAATGGTTTGTCAACCTAGTGTCAGCTTTGATCCAGTTTCCCACATTCCATGTGTTTCTTAACAATAGAATTCAAAAGACATGATGCGAGGATGGAAAATGAATATTACCGGGATTGGTATTCTTCTGTCATGGAAAGCAACTTCTGATGAAATAAAAACATCTCCTATTGAAGCACCTTTGGCCTGAAATAAGTTAACGTGTCAAAAATAACATATCCAAAGAAAAATTTATGTTTGCTCAACATAGAGGAATCACAGGAACAAAAATTTCAATTAATCTGTCACAAAATCTTCCTGTCCCAACAAGGTGTCCCTTTTCCTCTGACAATTAATCTTATTGGTGCTCAATAAGAGAGATGAGAGAAATAACAGGGGAAGAGGAAGTATCAGGGAAAGAGGAAAAGGAAGATTATATCAGAATCTATAAACACAAATCATACCCCAAATCCACCTGCTGTGCCAGCATTTATGATGAGGTCTGGCTGTAATGCTTGGACAGAAGCATATGTCACAAGAGATGCAGAAACCGTGCCCACACTATCAACCCCTGTGTTAGACCATTCATAAGTCAGTTCGACAAGCTTTAGGACACCACTAGGTTTGATGCATATAAAATATTTGAGATACACGAAGACACACAGTGCAAGAGAAAACATCAAACTATTTACAGCATCAGATACTTTAGTGGTTTGGCAAAGTTATTTTCCTTCAAGCAAGAGGAAGGTTTCAAGAGTAGAAGACCAGGCTCTAAGACTACTACTAGCTACTTCCCTCTGCAAATGGTTACACCCATATATGCACTTATTAACTCTAAATTACAGCCTTGATCTTGGAAATGCAATTTCATCCTTTGATCCAGGAAGACTAGCTAGGCCACATGCCTCTCAAGGATGAATTTCCAGATCTTCACCGCACATGTAGAAGCCACCATAACCCGACGCGAAGGCAATGGAGTTCGAATACCACCTTTAGAGAAATTGTTAGAAGCTTAAAAGACAGATTTCATTACTGAAAACACTGGAGGAACGGTGCTGTGAAGCAGGTAGATCTGATCATATAATCAGGTAAAAAAGGTATTTTACAGTTACAGCATGTACCATAATATGATCCACTCTAGGAGAGCTGATAAGGTATGACCGTGGAAGAATTTTGGAAGAATAGGGCCCTTACAAAAGTAACCTGTTTTGGATGGATTACTATGCATGAAGCATGTCTTTTTTTCATAACCGTGGTGTTTGGATAGTGAAGATGCTAAGTTGCTAACCACACCTTTCTGGGGCTTCATCCGTGTAGATATCATTCAAGTCTGATGGATAGTGAAGATTTTAACAACTCAATTTTGCATCATGGAAAAGCAAGGAAGATGATTAATGATTTTGGATACTTTTGAGTTGCATTGGATGATGCCAAGAATCCAAGGTGTGGCCTAGCAGTCAGTGAAGCGGACAATAATAATGGAAAACTAGGGCTCGAATCCCACTTGAGATCAAATATATATCTGTGTAATTTTTTTCCAATGGCAGAGTGATCTAGTCCATGTGTTTGTGAGAGATACCAGGTCCTCAGATGAATTGATATGGGCAGAAACCGTAAGCTTGCTCAGACACCAACCCATGTATGATAGGCCTTCTAAGCGATGCAGGACCAAAAGGTCTACAGGTTCAGTATCCCTGTTTTACTGTTTGGACTCTTTGAAGGAGAGAATAACTAGTTTCATTGAAGCAAAATATAATCCTCTTCATAGATTGAGGGCTTTTTATAATTTGCTTAAATGCTTCAGTTCTTGGGTATATTTTCAGTTTGTGAAGTTATGTGAGTTTTTGGATTTCATAGGCACCTACATTAGTAACAGGGATAGCCTAGCCTGTTTTGTAGTTCACAACAATCCCACACTGCTGAGTTTGTGAATAATACAACTTTCCTTACTTTAATCCCCCAAATTTTTTTAGAAAAAAATGTACCTCTAGAAAATGAGAGGGTCCAACATAAAACTCAATGTACTTACTGATTGGACTTCAATGTACTTACTGATTGGACTAATAGGAGACATACCCCACGTAGAAAATGAGAGGGTCCAACATAAAACTCCCCATTCGCAGGTTGAAGAACTGGTTGGTGAAACTATGTCCTACCACTAAATGAGGCAATACACAATCTGCTAATACTTCGAAGGAAAAGAAGGATTGTTACTGATAATATAATTTTCTATCTCAAATGTGGAAACAATACGCTCATGCATTGGTAATATAAGCAGCCACGTTCATAAGATGTAACCAGCAAAGTAAAAATTATCAAGATCAAAATACCCTACCCAATGCTGGGTCTTTTCCAGGACAAACAATATTAATGGCGAGACCCTTGTAATTACCATAGAACCGCACCCAAGGGACTCCCTTCGGGAACCTGCATTGGGCACATCAGATTTTAGATCCAAGAAGAGACAACAGAACAAACCCCCAAGCATGGTAAAAATTTACTGCATAAATAATTACACACTACAGTTGAGCACATGCAAAATTTAGGGGTTCCTGGTCATCATTATAATAAAATTCCCAGGTCTTTTGAAAGAATCCAACAAGGCAACAACTCTTACAAAATTCATTTTCGAATAGGATATCATTCTTTTTTCTAAATCATGTGAATCATCCTCAATATTTTCAGTTTGAATAAGTATTACTCCCTCTGTCCCATTTTATGGTGCTGTTTTGACTTGGCACGGTGTTTAAGAAGAGAAGGAAGACTTTTGAAACTTGTAGTCTCAAACAATCCTTAGATTGTTAGATATTTGTGTGCCTGTAAATTATTTCATCACGGTTAAAAGGGGAATTTCAGAGTTACATTGTTTCTAAGTATAATAAGGTGACATTATTTTTTGAAAGGACTAAAAAGGAAAGGGTGTCACATAAAATGGGACGGAGGGAGCAATACATATGCAACGTATCATAATCTTGCTAATTTGTTTAACAAGCAACCTAATACCACATCCACAACAGGTAAACACTGCAACATTTGTTGTCATCAATAATATACATATTATGGATATTTTATTTGCAAATTACTCCAATTTTTTGTCATATGCTATAATCTTCTTTATTTCTTTTTAGAATTAATCCTATTCAGTATTGAATAACATGCTTTGAACCCTATATAAGATGCTAATAACGCAGTTAGAAAAAGAAATGCATAGTAAAATCTCTCTAATCAGCTCTTGCTTCCTCAAGGGGTTGTAGCTTCATTTGCAATCCAACATTTTTAAGAATTGATTTCACTCCGAATCCTAACAACCAAGTTTTGAAGAAGCAAGCCATAGGGGCTTTTAGATAGTTTCTTTTGAAAAAAGCAGGCCAAAGTATGACTCGCTCTTATGGACCAATCATATATGTATAAAGCTTAAAACTCCAATTACCTAAATGACAAAGTTGATCAAGTAAAATAGCATTTATATAAGGTACACAAATACACGGCTTACACATTCTTGCTGGTCAGAGCTCTAGCATCTAAAATATTTACCACCTCAAAACTTATCTAATAACTACTATTTCATTTCTTCTACTCGTAGTTTTTGGTTATCTTCACATGTCTAGTTTGATAATCTCGAAGACACTCATCACCCTATTTCGAAAGAAAAAGTCAAATTCTTTTTTACCTTTGCTTACATATTTCAACATTTTTAATGAATATTTTAGGTATGAAATTGTGATTTATTTAAATATGTAGCTTATATTTCAAAAAGGAAAAAGTTATTTCCAGACTCACAACTGAACTTAGATGTATTTAGTCCTCTTATTCTTGATCTTTCGGTACAAGAGAACTAATATCCGAAAAGTATGCGGAAAAGCAAAAAAAGGAGAGAATTTCTAACTTTTTTAGTTGTGATTTTGTACATAATCTCTTCAATTCTGAGTAGTAAAAGCCTCAAAATAAGAAAAGATGGAGCTTACACGGAATTGAGGTCCTCAGTAAGCCGGAACTTCTTAACAAGAGGTAACGCCTCTGTTTGCATAGCTGAAGATTCACAGATGAATTATTTTTCCGTCAACACGATTTCATAATAAACGGAGCAATCACAAGTAAAAAGCAAACAGAGAAAGGTCTTTTTGAAAAGAAAAAAAAAGTACCAACGATGAAGAGGATGGTGGAGATAGGGCGGTTATCGACTGAGGAAACGGCGGCGGCGGCCTCCTCCTTGACTTTTGCTGACTCATCGCCATGAGGAGGAGCCATTTTTACAGTTAATTCCTTTGAAAACTTTTTTCGATTTCAACTCCTGTGATTGAGAAATTGAGAATCGAAGTGGTAACTTGTACAGTCCATTATTGGAGAGCTATTAACAGCTTGATTGATAATGTTGTTCAACCGGCCCGTGAGTCGCACCGACCCGACCCAAATTCCAATTAATTAGGCAAGTGGTTATTCCTAATATACCCCCAACTTTGTGCCTCACATATACTCATACGGTCGTAAGTCGTAACCTTATAAAAATGGCTCAAATATATGAATCACTTTTATAACAAGGGATATATTAGACTTTTTCTCCAATACTCATTTATAACGGTTGATAAATGTGGAAGAATCTTTTGAAAGAAATAAAAATAATTAAGGTTTGTACTTATAAACTATGTTATCTATACAAATTTTTTAAATAAACCAAACAATACATAAATATTTCAGACAAAATAAGAATAATACATCATTCGGCTCATTTCATGCCACCTTTTTGCTTAACTCTTGAATATTATAATATGCTTGAAATCACTCTACTTTATACTATATTTTTCATCTTTCGAAAGTTATTAATTACAAACCAATGCTATTCTCCTCCTCCCAGCCCCTTTTTTTGTTTTTTCATTTGTATGCTTGCATACAGTTGTGAGGAAGCATGTACAAGTTAATCATATGCCAAAGGTCTCAACCAATAATGTTACCATGGTCCATATTTTTGGAATGTACTCATGAGCCAAAAAATGAAATGACTCTTCACTAGAGTTCCGTCTTTTAAACCAAGGAAGCTGCATTATTGATGATTTCTCACCTTCGGCATATCGAATAGGATCAATAAAGTTGATTCTCATGAGGTGAAAGATGCAAAATCTTGATTTATGACCAGAAATTAAGTGTTTTATAAGTCAAATATATCGACAGTAGTAGAACAGAAAGATGACTATTACAAGGTTTTTCCCTTGAGCTACCATTTGGAAGCATAGGGAAAGTCTGTGGAAGAGGCATTTCACAGTTCTCACCATTGAAATATATTCTCCTTGGAAATGCCCATCCATTACTGAGTGTAAATGAGGTCATGTCCTTAAGTAAAAGTATCTCTGTAGTCACAGATCCCACTTGCTTCTCTTCAGCTTGCAACAAAGCGTCGTTGTAGAAATCTAAACCCCAAAAGAGTGCAACTTCATCTGCATTAACATCAATAATTATTTTTGATTTTACTGTCATATATACTTGGTAAAGTTCAATTACTGTAGCATGACTTTAATGTAGACCAAATACCTGGGACACCAACGGTAGAGAGCATTGTATGGTTGAAGCTGAAGACAGTTGCCTGCTGGCTAAAACCAGGATGTTGGACTACCAAATTCCAGTTGGAATAGTTTTTACCTAAGTTGTAATTGGAAACAGTGAGTTTCACCCTCCAATAATTCCTGTAGTTCTTCTTAATGTGCCAGTGAACCCGAAGTGGACACATATGATCAGTACACTGAAGTAGCTCGCGCTCATATGGTGATGATGAACTTTGTCTGTTCCATGTATATAAACCACAACAAAATCAGCACCCTATGCAAAAATGGGCAAAATTGAAGTATTTCATCCTATTAAAAGGCTGTTTTGCCTAGTTACCAACCCAATGCATGATTTTGCCTCATTGTCAGCTAATTTACATCCACAGCTACACAAATTGCATGGTGTCACCTCAGGATTGTAAAATGTTGAAAGAGAAACACAACAGGTTGGCGAGTTGTTGGCCAAGAAAGTTGAGTAGGTGCATGTTGATTTCCATGTCCCTGAACAAAAGGGATTTAATATCCAATCTACTATTTTATGGTGAACACTTAAAAAATGAGGCACTTAAGGAAGAACACATAAGGATATTAACTCAACATTAGTAGTATAAGTTCAAAACAGAATACTTACTGATTACTTGTTCTTGTCTTTGTCCTTCTATAACCAAAGATGTTGTTGGATCTGTGTCAATAAATTCATCACAAGTATAACCAGGTCCTGGAGCCCTTAGAGTGGGATTTAGAGGCTTGTGAGTTGTATAATTTCCCCTTACGTTTCCAACTTTCATCTCAAAGGATGCACTAGAATTGGAAGGATTGATAGCTGAGGCAGCAAGAAGTCCACCATGACAGCAACCATCTAATCTTTTCTCTGGTGGAGCTTCTGGCGCGAGGTCAACTATAATAGGATTTTTCTTGCAACAATGTGGAATTTTAGACTTGAAGGCTGAACAATTCCCTTGTTGAGTGGCGAAAGCACCAGACATTGACCAAATAACCTCATTAGCTGCCCATGTCCACCCTAGTTGCCAGCCCGGTTTCTCGATGTGTCTATACTTGTAGTAGTTTTGAATAGTTATCCTTGCCTGAAGCACAATAGTCAAGTTAGAGAGCAAAGAACTTCTAGTATTAAACTGATGGATAAATATAAACTTTGGCCTCAATGAAACTACTAAGAAAATGAACTTTGGACTTAACCTCAAAAACTTCACCCTCCCCTCCCAAATGCACACCCAGGCGTGGTAACTCGAGGGTGGGTAATGACTCTGATATCGTGTTAAGAAAATAGATGTTGGGTCCTACTCAATATGGAAGTAATTCTAAGAGTTGTTTTTTCTTACCTGGTAACCATCTTCTGTCCATCTAACAATGTCATACGTAACCAATATATTTCCAATAGGATCCAGAGGATCATAGCAATCTGAAATTAAAAGCACCCAACTTAACAGAAGAACAAGTGGCTAAGTTAGTCTTTACTATTTCCAAAACAGAAGCAAAAAAGACGAAAATAGGAAAAGGGTGTTTGCCTGAAAGAGTGAACATAGTAATTATCACTACCAACATCAGGGGAAAACACCCTGATCCACTGATCAAGTCCATGATCCTTTCTGAAAGTACAATTTGGAACAGAGATATAGTTCTTCAGAAGTAAAATGAGACATATAATGAGACAAACTTTTTCTCAGATATTCATTCCATCTTGGAACAAAATCCACAATGTTTGGTTGTAACAAAGCAAAAGACCATTGGAAATATCAACACAGAATCAAATAGGACAAAAGGAACTTTTTCTCAGATACTCAACTAACTACTAAGTCATGTTTTTTGTATATTTAACCAATAAAAAAAATCTTCAGGAGGAGTTATTGTCCTTTCCAACATCCTTTAGTTATGGAGGCAAACATGCAATATGCAAGAAAGGTAAATAAAGCATGACTAATCATTCCAGAAGTTCCAATATAAATTAATAAACTAAACTTTTCTTTAGTTGAGATTTTGAGGAAAACAAGTTTTTTTATGACTAAACATGAAAAGCTTACATCTTTGATAGATTGAAAAATTCAAAGTTCATTACTTATCCTCCAAAATCACATAGTTGACTTACTTCTGCATCAAGATTTTATTATTCATGTCTTGAGTCACAGAATGACGTCACACTTGCAGACAGCACTAGAATCTTGATCTTGGAACCTAAAATACGTTTGATCATGATTGTCAAAATTCCACATTCTTATTTTTTGGCTTTATACATTCGGTATCAGAAACCCCTGGCTGACTCGTCTAAATTCACACCACATAAAAAATACAGACCTCTTGGTTAAAGGTGGAGGATGCAATCCATCCTGTCAAAATCAGAAGTGCAACATCACACAACATTCTGATCAGTCGCAATTTAGCTGTTTTTTAAGCTTCGCCATCTCATGAAGACACCTTTACATGAGCTTGCACCTTTATATTTGATTGAAAATTATTTTAGTAGCATATCAGAAAGAATGACATTTTTCAATATTTAGTAACAATTTAACTTCAAACTTGTTATTTTACCCTTACTGAAATGATTTATAGTTACAAGAATTTCTACGATTTATTTTAAACCACAAGTTTTAGAAGTCTGTGTCCAGTAAAAATCTTTCACATAAATCGAGACAAAGAAACTAGTAAATATGATTATAGTCTATGCTCATGATTTTATTTGAATATGGTTACACTCACTAAATTACACTTGCCATAGTTGATGATTAAGTTATTTAAACAGACACTGATTCAATTCAAGTAATATGACACTATTAATTGCTGAAATGTATGCTGCAGTATCTCTCAGCCTTTAATTTTAACAGAAATTTACATCATACATCCCCTGTTATTCCTTTTCTGTCTAGTTTCATAAGATCAGTTACATCTCAGAAATAGATGGAGGCTGCAAGAGCGTAGAGGAAGAAGTAAGAGGCTCGTGCACAACAGAGTTTGTGGACACCGAAACTGGATTCCCTTCTAATTGCAGCATCATGCTGCCCAGTATTTCAGTCAACAACTTCTTGAACTCTTCCTCTTTAACCATCTTCCCATCATCGGCATCCAACATCTTACAGACTTCTTGTATGACCTTATCCATCTGCAAACACGAGGGATACAACTATATCATACACAAGACCAACTTTTAATTAAGCAAAAATGTCATCTATTAGTTGATGAGTTTAACTTCTACACACTGATAAGATTAGTAACTTGAAAATTAAGGTAGACTATTGGCTACAATATGTTTAAGACGCTGATATTGTTAGTGCATATAAGTTGAACCTTAGTTGACAAATACCTGGTCAACAGCACCAATGGGAGGTAAACCAGCTGATGGTGCAAGAACATCAAGTGCAACTCGTAGGTATTCCTTTGACATTTTCCCATGGCGATCTCTGGGTATAGTCTTTAAGGCAGAATCCAGCGTCTGCACCATAGATAAACAACTAAATAAAAAGAGATGCAAGAATATGACGACCCTCAGACCACTAGGAAAAGTCTTCTGTGGCAACTTTTCCACTTCTTGTATGACTTTAGTCCCTACAAAGTTTCATTTCTTGTAGTATGATATGTTACTATATATTATTAAGTCCAGAAGAGAACACCACGGATATATGTACATACCTTATCCAATTCAAACTTGTTAGACAATAGTCTTTTAATTCCACTTCCATCAAATGTGTTCTCGCTGTGAGCAACAATGACAGGCTGCTCCTTGAGACGTTGAGCAGCACTCTCTGCAACTTTCTTAAATTCAGCCAAAAATGTCTCTTGTGTAACAGGTTGCTCATTAGATACTCCAATGCAGGACTCAACTACTGGCTCCACCACATTACTCATTACCTACACAACAAGATAATAACAGAGTAATATGCTCTAGTAATTAGCAAATAACTCATCATAAATATAAATGTGTAATGAAGAAGTTACACGGGCTAGTAAGCAACAAATGTATGAATCAGTGAGCAATCACATATTAGCCTCTATATACACTGACAATTTAAAAGACTATACTTGTAACCGTTAATTTGTCATGTTTTGCAAGTGACCAATTTTTTGTAATTTGATAGTGTAAAAATTCTCGCTAGACATGAATGTTAAGCCGTTAAAGAGAATAAATGAACTACCCATGAGTCTGATACAGGAGGCATCCCTTGATCCACTGTAAGCTTCTCAAAAGCCTTGATGATGTAATCTTTGAGGGATCCATCAGGCAATTCTAACTCAGAGTACAGAGAAAGCATCTCTGGTTCGAATGCAGGACTATTAACGAACTCAAGAAGATCTTCACCATCCATACGAAGGAGTACAATAGGATCTCGCTTTAGACCAGCAGCCATGCCTAGTAAAATATCGGAAAGAACCTCTTTAAACTCAGTCTTGCTTACTTTCTCTTGCTTTCCATGTGTGAATTCTTGAAGAACCTAAGTCACAACAAGTTCACTAATAAAAAGGGGTAACAAAATATTTCTCGATTTAGAGAAGAATTTAACTTCTATACAATGTAAAGAACTTTTACAGGCAACCGTCCATAAAAGGTATGATTGCTGCCTCTAAGAACAATCTTTAAAAATTAGAATTAACCAAATTTTGTCTGTCCATCTCACCATTTTCAAAAAAAAAAAAAAGTTCTCACCATTTTCAGCAGAGTCAAAAATTAAAGTTAAAAAAAAAAAACATTTCTAGGCAATCTCCATCACTTCTTCAATAGTGATTCCAAATGGATAAAGATAAAAGGAGGGGGACAAAAAACAAAAAACAGTTGAGTTGCTGTCTCATCTCAAGCACTCTGTAATCATTAAACATCTGGCCTCTTATGGCCCCATACCGGTACCATTTTTACAATTTGCATTTACAATTTCAACCCATAATTAACCAAAATACATGTGTAGATTTGTTTAAGAATATGAACCAGCATCAATAAAGTGGATGAAAATTATGCGAGATCAGGTTCAAACAAAAAAAAATGTTACTCCTAATTAATTTCTTCGTATTTGTTTAAGTTTTGGTGGATAAAGTTACCGGATACATTTATTTAATACTACTCCATAAACATGGGGTGCAGACAAGTTTTTATGGCATTTATGAAGTGAGAAATGAGAGTACCTCAGAGTAGATATGATCAGATTCAGGGGAAGAACCTTGAGGAGGTAAACCAAGGGCAACACCAATATCAGCAACAGCAGGTTGTAACTCCTTAACTGAAAGTTTACCGTCTTTGTCTATGTCAAGTTCTTGAAACTTATGATCTACAAAGTTACTAAACACAGCCTCATTTCCAACTAACTTCATTATATCTGAACCGTCCATCACCTGACTCTCACTACTTTTCACCTTCATAACTTCATTTTTCTCCATTTTTAATTTAATTCCTTGTCAACACAACTCACTTTCTCCTCGTGATCAACTTTCTTTTCTCTTCTCTTCCAAAAAAGTTGTGTCTCAAATCAATGTATATTAGTATGACTTATGTGTTCTACTTCTTTTGAAAGAGAGTTCTAGAGAAAACGATGCGAGAAAGGGACACCTTATGTTTAGTGTAGGTTAAAAATAAGCACTTTTCTCGCTTTTATCAGAATTTGAGATCATTTAATATTGGTTATGGATGTGTATTTAAGAGTAGTCAATCCACTAAAAAGTATTTCTAAGATTGTCAATCGTTTATGAAACTAATAATTTATATCAGGTTCAGATATATATATTTTCTTTAAATAATTTTCATAAAAAAATATTAATAATTTATACCAAGTTCAGATATATATATTTTCTTTATATAATTTTCAGGAAAAAATGTTACATTGTGTGGTTGGGACAGATGGGGCGGTTAGGGTGGGCAATTGTACGAAGTCTTTGTGACCTCATGGGATTTGAAACTTTTTTTTTTGCTTACTGTTTGTCTCGAGTTGGGTCCTTTAATATGTGACGCGTGTCCAATTTTTACGGGGCACGTATACCATAGTGTACACGTAATTTGGTTTTTCATGGGCCAGGCTTAGAGTTTAGTGGGCCGGGTGAGATGCTGTTTTGGATTCGATGGGCTTCGTTTTTGTGGCTTCAACGCTTTCGAGTTGGACACGCTAAGAATAATGGATCGATGCTTCGCGTATTTGTACCGGAAAATTTTGACACGTGCTTTGTGAACATACAACTTAATTGTGATTTGTCTTCCATTTTCACAGCAAAAAATTATTAATATTACTTAAATGTTTCTGTTCGAACATGAAATCTTTAATTAAGAAATAAGGAAGGTCAATCAACTCGTCACATTCCTTGATGATAACTTGCAGTTGCTCAATAACACATGAAATCAGTGTTCCCCAATAGGATAGTTCAATGGTTAAAAATGCTAACTCTTGACCAATTTGCTTGAGGGAAAATATATCGTAATAAAAGAAAGAAGTGCATCCAAGAAATACAGCTTCAATTCACTCTAACTCACAGGAATATATGATACAAACCATTTCTAGTTAGCACAGACAAAATTGTTTTCTTAAGTAAATTATCACAACTTCAGCTTTGACCCAATGAATTCTATTAGCAAAATCGCATCATTCTTATGGAGCACAGTCGCCTCTGCAACAGGGGAGGGGAGATCAATCCTGAAAGAAAATTAGCCAAGTGAACAATTGTCGCAGCTACCATCATTTCAATCAAGGGATCGAGTGCTTCAAATATGTTGGTTAGTAAAACACATCAACCATTAGTCTGCGATAAAAAACCAAATGTATCATGAGCTCTAATCCTTTTTCAAATAACCTATTCTACTCCACCGAAAAGAGAGTAATTTACCTCTACATCACAACACACAAACATCAGAAGAGATGCAAAGTTTCGAGTCAGCCCCACCACTAACTACACTTTCACCTTTCCACCAATCCGCACACAGTACCTGTATTGACAACCTCATGTTTAGGAAATGCTATGTAGTAGAACAAATACTCTTAAACCAAATCTTAGAAGGCAAAATTAGTACCTTGTCATTGTGAGTGTCAATGACAGCAAGAGGCCACTGCAACACAAATTGTTTTACCCAGGAACAGAAAATGTAAGTGCTTATAAAAGTCATACTAGTAATAATAGACGTAAAAAGTGTAGTACTAACCGCAGTTCTCAAGTCCCATAACATTACTTTTCCATCATACGATGCAGAAAGCAAGTGAAACCGTGACTTTTCATGCCACTTGCAGGTGGATATCCAAGAACTGTGCGATGAGAACTGATAGACAGGAGCCGCAGTACCTGTTAAGTGGTAAATGAAAGAGTATATATCAATATGTGATGTAAGGTCATCAGTTACTTGGACAATAAACACAGAGAAAAGATATTTAAGCACATAGAGACAAGGAATTTAAGTTCAAGTGGATGTTTAAAAGTGCTTCTGCAAGTTGTACAGAAAAAGAAAGAAACCTGGTTTGCGAGGATCCCATATCCTAAGAATGGGGTCAGAACCACCAGCAGCAATGAGGGCAGAACCTTCACCTCCAACATCAAGGCAATTAATGACTTTGTCGCAATACTGTTGAAGAGGAAGGTGATCATTATCCATATACTTTTAGGAAAATATAGTTTCAAGCTCTCAACAGAATAGACTTAAAAAAGAACTATACATTTTGGTATTACCAAAGTTCAAACCCAGCTACTTGTCATGATGGGGAGGTATCTTTTTTTTCAAGATGGTGTAATTTTTAAAAATATGATTGTTAACTGCTGAAGAGAAATGTTATCTCTGACAAAAAATGAAAGCAATATCACTAGGATTGGCATATTTGAGTGCTACACCTTCCACAATTTTTTCATAATTTCATATTCTGCAAGTTGATATTTACTTCTCCCCCTCCAATTCATATGTATGTAAGTTTAGGAAAACATGCACATGACAGTAAAGATGTGACTGGAAGAACAGAAGAAAAGAGATGGCATGTCACCAGGCTCAATGAATCCTTGCCCAACTCAACATCCCATCTTCTAATAGAGTGATCCCATGATGCTGAATAGATTGCTTCATCTTGTGGCCACACCACGGTAGACACACATTGTGTATGTCCTACAAGTGTAGATTTAGCCTCCTCCTGTGAGCAGAAGATGTGATAGAAAATTATTTACAAGATTAGGATAACAATCATTAAAAAATCTTTTAAAAAGAAAAGAAAAAACAATAAAAAGGGAAGAGAGAGAGCGAACAAAGATCAAGCAACTCAGAGTGAGCCAAAGACCGACATATTTCAAACACCAATTTCAACATTAGTTTGGTCCTTCAGTTGCATTGATGAACATTGTCATTTAAGGAAATCAGAAGGTTGTTTGTCTTTCATCAAAAGGGACAAACGATTTTGCTAATCAATATCAATTGTCAATGAGATACAACATAGAAAGTCAGAGACAGGTTGGACTGGCACAAAATTGTTGCTGAAACAACTTTGAAAAGAAGAATATAATGGCAACAAAGGTGGTAGATAAGGTACAAGGGAGGAATCTACGGGACAGATAGGGATGACAGGTAGGGGGAAGGAAGAAGAATAATTACTCCTTCGAGCTCCAGTTTCAAAATCTTTACAGCCACACAAATGTTATGGTATATTTTAGACCACAAGTACCAAAAATCTTCATTTTATTCATAAACTCCGTGCTGGTTCAAACTATGTCGCATAATTTAAAATGGAGGGAGTAGCAACACAAAGTTGGAGGAACTGCAGGAAGAAGGGTGGGACAATTGGATGGGCATGGCATATGAGAGGTAGGATGAAGAAGGATTCAAAGTAGGGTTAAGGAAAGAAGAGGTTTTGCCAAAAAGTAAAAGTAGATGTTTATTACGTGTATGCCTTGCACTGGAAAGTTTTCGAAATCAAATAGTAACAACAGCCATAAACTGTTCTTTCCTTCTTTTTCACTGGTTTTGGGAACAGACACATTACCCTTTTTCTGGGATAAGGTAGAAGTTAGAACAGACACATTATCTGATTAAACAGGTCATGGATTTCTAACACTATGTGGCATGAAATAGATGTATTTTTCTATCTTTAACCTAGACAAGTTAGAAGAAATGTGGTCATACTTCTACTTGAGGATCCTCCTCTTCGGCACCCTTCTTCCTTTTCTTCACTGAAACTACATCACCTGTATCTGAGCCACTTGCTTGCCACAGAGCTATTTGGCCATCCCAGGACCCTGAACACACCTGTCCAACACAACAAAAACAGGGAGTCAGTAAACTTCTTATAATCAAATACGTAATTAAAAAGCTTCAAATGATCAATTAAGTGAAGAGATGCACGACCATATCTCCAGCAGGATTTGCTGCAACACTTTGAACAGAAGCATTATGTCCATGTAAAATTTTATAGGCTCTAATCCTCTTTATCTGATCTGAAGGCTCATCTGCATCAAACTTTTAAGCCAAACAAATACTAATTAGAGGAAGATCACGAATTAGGCAGAGTTATAAGTACTGCAGGCACATCATGTTACCTTCCAGAGCCGCAGTGTCCTATCCTTGGAAGCCGTAGCGACTATTTGATCAGCACCATCTTGAGCCACTTAAGAAAATAAAAGGTATAAATATGAAAAACACAGAGACAGAATTGCAGAAGAAATGAAACACAAAGAAGTAAACATCCAGGAGAAATTCAAATTATATATCCCCATGATTCTCACGCTGGTAAAAGTTTTTGATATCCAGTGTATTTACAGCATTGCATGGCTAGTTAATCGAATGGATATCAACAAGAAATATTATTCGAAAAAACAAATATCAAAAGCAGGTGATGTGAGAGTATGAACAGATAAATGATAATGGCAGCAGACGGTAAAGCATAATGCTAGAAAACAAGCAACTGGGGAGAAACTATCTCCCTCTGTAACCTATGAACTTTTGGTGTCACAGATAAATGATAATGGCAACAGACGGTAAAGCATAATGCTAGAAAACGAGCAACCGAGGAGAAACTATCTCCCTCTGATACCTCTTGGGTTGACAACACAAACAGAAGTAACTGCCCCAGTATGGCCCTCCAATAGATGTGTACAAGATCCGGCAGCCTTCCATATTCTGCTTAGCACTATCAAATGTTAGGTTGATGTAATAACAGAAAAAACAAATAAAGCCGAGTTCTGAACCAAAAAATGCAACTAGCAAAACAATATACAATCAGCGGATTACCTTCCTAAGCCATCATAACATCCAGTCAAAACAAACCTGACAGATCACAAATATGCACATATTGTCAGTTAAGGCAATAGTTCATTGTATGGAAAGAAGACCATTATTACATTCTTAACTATCACCATCCCATATTTTAGGGGGGAAAAACACATGGAGGATGAAATTTAACTCAAAAACACTTGGAACAAAAGCAGCACAATGTAATAATATCAATAACATTGTCCTCGGTAATCTAGTGTGTAATAGATATCTATGAGTGAAATGAATGCACAACGTATAAGGTACAGAGATGCAATAGCCAAAGACATGAAACCGTCCATTAAGTTATATTATGAGGGCTCTCTATTTTTTTTCGGGATCATCCAATATTCTCTTTTATACAGAAGTTCCTTTAGAAGCGAAGCATACACACACCAAGTCCTAAATATATCAAACAAAGAAAGATACACAAGGCAGAAAAGATTACAAGGATCACACTGAAGGTTCTTGAAAAACAAATTTCACACTCATGCTTACTTAGAATTAGAACCATCAACTGCACTGACCCAGTCGTCATGCAAAGATGGTTCTTCTTGTTTTCTTGGAGCCACAGCTCTAATGTACTCAATCTCTAATATTTTCTCCTGTATAAGATAAAGAAAACAGTTCTCCATGAGTACCTTTGATTTTTGAGTTGGTCTGAAGAGACATAACTGTTCATTCTAGCAGTCAAGTAGTGATATCAGGAAAGAGACTTACAGCTGAAATGCCCTTGGCAAGGAGAAACTCTTCAAGTGACATGCGAACCAGTTCTCCATCAATGAGAAAATCGAAAGGCTCGGGATTCCAATCATCCTTTCCTAATAACAATCAAATGAAAAACAGGTAAGCATATTAGTAAAAACACAAATAGCAGAATTGGTGAGAACAGGTCCTTTTATTTAGTTAAATATAAAACCTGACTCTTTTATCTCTGACTCAAATTAAGACGCAAACATTTTGATAGTCATTTCTAAGGATGAAGTAACTCAATTATGGCACCATTAACCCATAATAACAAAGCTCTCGGACCACGACTAGTAATCTATTCAACTTGTCAATGTTAGTCAAGTGAGGTAAGCTAGTCAATTAAGACAAATTGACAATTAGCATGAGTTCATCATTACCCACAAAAATCTACTTCAGTATAAACGACCATATCATCTACAATTATAATTATTTATCCACGACAAAAAGTGAACCATTTTCACAACAATTCAAACTTATAACACAACCAATCAATCAACTACGCCTAAGTCAAAAACTAGTTCAGCTTAGCTATATGATCTACATTCCACTTAACAAAAATAAGAAAACTAATAATAGACAGAATCTGTTAGAACTAGAAGTTACCAGCTTTAAGGAGGTTGTTGACAATGGAAGAGAGGCCCAATCGAGTGAGGTTGGAGGGAATAGCAATGGAAGTAGGCGGGGCCTTAAATGGGGGTTTCAACTTCGTTACGAACCGGACCTGTACACGCCTTGCAGCCTCTTCGACTTGCCCATTAATATCCATTTCCGCCATAAAAAAAATATACTATATTGTTTTAGAGAGTATGAGGAAAGCGTTCACAGCCAAATTCGCAGGGTTTAAGGCGTTGTTTGTTTGAGGAAGTTGGCGGGTGGAACACTTTGACAACAGAGTTGGGCCTTTTTGGGTTTGGGCCTCATGTAACGCGTTATCCACTCCAATTATGGACAACAGCCCAATTTCTTTAGGCCAACAAATTTACAAAAGAGAATATATATCATGTTCATGATTAATCTACATATAATATATATATATATATATATATATATATATATATATATATAATTGGAATATATAAATAGTGTATACTTTTGCCTTGTTGATAAATCAGAAGTGTGCATATTTACGCAAGTTCTTATTATGTTTGGGTTAATTTGTTCCTATGAGTAATTTTAATAATAATAAGCTAAAATAAAAATCATAGTTGTGAATGGAAAAGTATATATAGAAATTATGATGTACAAAGGTTGTGCTAGTTAATTTCATAATATATATTAAAATAAACATAATATTGGAAAAAGCAAATAGCAACAAAGGTTGATAATTTGGACGGTAAGACATGTATTTGACTGATTGAGTAATCCTTTGAATGTAAATATGCATAATTAAATGAATTTTTTAAAGTGACTTTAAAAAATCCAATCGTCATTTAAGTAATAGACTCATAATACTTATAATTAAGTTTTAGGCACAATAATATTACCTTAATTCTTGAAATATTTATTTTACTTTATGTGGTAGCAACTAAGATAATAATAAGGACTCTCTAAATAATTACAGTATTATGTGAAATGATATTGATATTATTTTATTGATTATTTTCTAAAAAACTATTTTTAGACATGAGTAATGTTATTTTGCTTTCATTAATTTTTACATACATGTTATAAGGTATAAGTTATGCTGCAAATCTTGTTATTTAAACTCATCATAAGTAGCACAATCGTTAAAGATCGTGATAGAGTAATACATATTTTCTTATTTTTAATTACTTCTTTCACATGAAATAATTTTACTCTTTAAAATGAAATCTCTCACTGTGAATTTGGATTAGTCGTGCCATAGAACATCAAATGGGGAACAAAACAAAGTCTTATGCTATTTCATCCGGTCCGTTTTGGTTGTTGTGAACTTGAGCTTACTAAAATAATTGGTTCAAAATAATTGTCATTTTAGAGAATTAAGACATAATTGATTATAAATTTATATTTTAATCTTTATTCAATAAATATGAAGAGATTAAAAAGTAATATTAAATAAAAATTTAAAATAAATTAATTTATTTTTTTAATTAGTAATTTTTTTTAAAGAAAGAAGAAAAGAGTCAATTCCCTAAATGGTCACCCAAGTTTAGGGAATTTCCATGAAATATCATTTATGTTTCATGTAGGACCAAAATATCACTCAACTATCATTATTTTCCTCCAAATATACTTGACACTTCAAAAGTCTCACTCTCTCCTAGTTGGCATGCCATGCCATTAAAGTTCTTTTTAATAATAGACTAATTTAATTCATTAAACTGATTTAACTAAAATAATTATCATATTATTTTTTAATATATATATACTAGTTTATTAAGAATAAATCTTCATACTTATTGAATCTTTTATTATAATTAAACTTTTTTATTTTTTTATGTTATGAAAATAAGTTTTTAAAATGTATTATAATATCATCAATTTTGAATACTTATAAAACACATACATTCAAAAATAAAATTGATATACAAAACACTCATGAATGCTAACTTACATCAATTAATCATAAGTTTTATAATGAATCAATAATATTAAATGTGAATTAACTATTACAATAAAAATCAATTATGTATTTTGAAATTCATGCTTACAATAATTTTTTTCTTGAAAAAAATAGAAAGTGAATAATATTATTACTATTTTTATCCAAAAAAAATATATTAAATATCTCAAAATTCTCCTTCTATTCTAGTTGATATATCATGTTATTAAATCATCATTTAAAAAATAACATATCTATTTAATTCATCAAACTTATGTCTCTAAAAAATAAATATATAAATTACATGAGAATTTATAAAGATTATGAAAAAAATTAAAAAAATTAATTCCTTATATTTTTTTACTAAACAAAATTTAATGAAAAAAACTTTGTGTGCAATAATTACTTGATAATTTTCAAAATCCCTAAGTAAATTTTACTTGAAAAATTTAAGCATTTTTTTTTTATAAAAGTATTCAAATAAATTTGTAAGGTTGACAAAAAAGTTAGTAAGAAAGAGAAAATTATTATCAACTTTTTTTATTAATTTAATTTTTTATTTTTATTCTTTTATTGCTATATTACATTATATTTTAACTTATCATTCAATTAAACACCAATATATATTCTTATCTCATCCCAAATTCATGAAATACTAGTAATAATTAATTGAATTGCCTATTTTAATTCAATAATATACATATTATATGAGATTAATATACTGATAAATAAAGATCAAAATTTTATTTTCTAATATAAATATTATTCACTTTCTATTTTCTTTTAAACAATTTTTTTTTTTTTTGTATTTTATCACAAAAGAAAATAAATAAAAAAAGAAGAATAAAAATATCTGTAACGGCTCGGATTTTGATATATAAAAGGCCACGTAAGCAACTTGGTTCCTTCCGTCAAATGGTTCATGGCTTATAACTTCCTATCCAGTCATGACGCTATCTTCAAGATGAATAAATACTCCTTTAATTTACTCCTCTTCTCCACTTCCACTTCCACTTCCTCTTCTTCTCCAATTTCATGGACTCAATCTTCTCTCCAAAACCTCACACCCTTTCTCTCCTTTCTTGTTCTCCAATCTCCTCTTCTCTCGTTCCTCGCCGCCAATTCCTCTCCGGTTCTACCCATTCTTTACGGCCTCCTTGCCTTCACTCGCGGAGGAGATGTCGAAATATCGGCTTTCAATTCGGCGGCAACACTTCAAGATTTGTTCTCAGAGCTTCTCTTGACTCGCAAACGGTAGTTTTTGCATCCGTTGTCACTATCTCCGCTCTTACAGTCGTCTTTCTTGAATTTTCCAAAAGAAATACCAATGCCAACGCCAAGTTCAAGGAGGTACGCTCTACTCTTTGAATAACATTACCGGTGTTCTTTTCTTGAAAGAGACGCCAATTTCTTGAAAACCTAGCAATTGAAAATTTTCTAGTGTAGAATCAAGAATGTAGTTAAATTCTATTCACATCAATCACCATTGGTTCTGTACATGCTCTTTGATTGCAACAAGGCTAACTCTTAATTTGTTAATCTTCAATTAGTGATTTGGAGTTGTTTATCTCAGTAATATGGAAGGGAAATAATATACTAATTCTTAATATCTCAGAACTATGCTTCTCTTGACTCACTAACTGTAGTTTTTGCATCCGTTGTCACTATCTCTGCTCTTACAACTTTCTTTCTTGAATATTCCAAAAGAAATACCAATGCCAATGCCAACGCCAAGTTCAAGGAGGTAAACTCTACTTTGTGAATAACACTACCGATTCACTTTTTACGGTTCTTTTCTTGAAAGACTCCAATTTCTTGAAAGCCTAGCAATTACTCGGTGTATAACTTTACTAGTAAACTTCTGTTGCCAGATACAGAATGAGGATGTATCTTGAGTCTGTATACGTCTTAGTGATTCTATTGTGTTGTGTAGAATCAAGAATGTAGATGTCCATAGCTAAATTCTATTCTCATCATTTAACATAGACCATCATTGGTTCAGTACATGCTGTTTGATTGCAACAAGGCTAACTCTTAATTTGCTAATCTACAATTAGTAATTTGGAGTTGTATATCTCAGTAATATGGAAGGGAAATATTATACTAGTTGTTAATATCTCAGAACTATGTTTCTCTTCAGACAAGTTCTTGGTCTTAGAAGTCATCTTGGAAACATTGAGTCTTCTACCATCTCAACTCTTAGTTGTTGGATAAATTTATAGAAACTGAAAATATTATGTCTGAAGTTTTCTGGTCATTGGCATCTGTAGTAAGTCAAATTTTTTAGTCATTGGTACTTAAAAGTAAGAATAATTTTTTCTTAACACATTAGCAAGAGGTGTTACAGTTTTACCGGAGTTACTTCAGGAGGACCATATTTCTGATGTCCACAATTTTTCATAGATTTCAGCTGAGTTAACTCTTGCTTTGCGGCGACAAATAAGACATGTGATGAACTGGTTTCCACGTCATGTATTTGCTCTTATAAACATACAGGAGGAGAAATCTGTCAAAACCCAAATGAAGGAAGTAACCAAAGTCAGCAAAGAGCGTGAGGATGGGAGGACAGATGTGCTGCAACATGATGGAACCTATTTGATACAAACGTTCGTTACCAACAATATTGAGTCTCTAGATACTAATCAGTTGGCTCCTAGTTCCAATGGCTCTTTGACCTTGGGAGCATCTGTACCTAATGCACACACTGAATCAGATGCAGTTCCATCTTCTTTTGTGGCAGAGTCGAATAACATTTATCTGCAGGAAAATCTACGGACGACTAAAATGAGAAACATATTGACTACAGAGGAAGTCAGAGAACCTGAACCTATTGCACACACCGAATCAGATGCAGTACCATCTTCCTTTGTGGAAGAGTCGAAAAACATTTATCTGCAGGAACATCTGCATGAAACTAAAATGACTAACATACTGACTACAGAGGAAGTCAGTTCAGAGCATAGTGTTGCTTTGTTTCCTGCAATCAACATAGATAATAGAACTGAGAAAACCAAGAAAATGGACCAGGAACTGATGACGAAGGACGGATGTAAGAAAGCCCATAAATTTGTCGCAGATGATGAAGTCATTATCCACAATCTTATTTTCAGGGACTCTACACGCGAAGATCTTTACTCGTTCTTTGAGGCATCTAGCAAAAGTCTAAATGGGCAAGACGCATTGACTTCTCGTGCTTCCCTTCAAGGCATTGGTGCCTTTTCACCCCCCTCAAAAGTATTTTCAGTACGAGCAGGTAAAACATCTCTTCAGATCCGCATTATCCAGCAGGGTATTCTATGGAAATGCTGCAACCTCTTCATTCCAATTTATCGTATTTTTATACATCTGCCTTTAGTTTTTTTTTTTCTGGTTTGTTTGTTCTTTCCTTGGTGTTCTTCAGTATTGATTTTTGATGAGATTTAATTATTTTTCAGAGGATTTTGAGGAGAAAAGGTCTCATGGATGTTATAAAGAAGGACCATTCAACAAAAAGGACTTTGTGAAAAGAATGCAGCATTTCACTAATAAGGAAAAGAGTATCCTACCGGACAATGATGCCTCAAAACAATTACAGATTCCCAATCCAAAGGCGATCCAAGTGTGTGATCGACCTAATCCATCCGACCAGTTCAGGGCTTACCGCCATTTCCTTAGAGAGGGCAGGTAACCTATAGTTTAACATGTTGACTTCATTCTTTGGACCGGTCCTTATGCTTGTCATCAATAATATTTTTTGATAGGTTTAGCATGTAGAAAATGATATTTCTGATGTAGTTAAAAAAAATGATACTTGGGATGCCAACATGTTCTCCTGTTGGATGTTGTTCTGCTTCTTTCTTAACAAAGTGTTTGCACTTGATGAAAACATCCAGACTTACGGGATTGAACTAGCAAAACTATGGAAATGGTGGCTGAATAACAAAATGATGTAATTGATTGAAATAAAATTGTGTAACCACTGACTATTGAACATCCTTGGTCTGTTGCTCTTGTTTATACCATTCAAGCTCATGCACAGGAATTCCTGGTGCAGGTTGATGGACTGCATAAAAATCCTTGAAGATATGGGAAGGCACGGTTCACTGAATATGGATAAAGTAAACTGGGAGATTTCTGCTTATATTTACTTCATATTCTATTTATGAAATTTGGCTTGTTCGTAGTTTGTTAAAGGTCCCATTTACAGGTGTACCATGCCGGTTTTTTCCAAGTCTGTAAAAGTCAAAAGGCAGTGAAGGAAGCTTTCCGTTTCACCAAGCTTATCCGAAATCCAACTCTAAGCACGTTCAATATGCTTTTGTCTGTATGTGCAAGCTCCCGGGATTTGGAGCGTAAGTTTTCTTTTTCTTGATGCTTATTCCTGTTTCTTTTTTGGTAAGGTTCTTTGACACGGATAGAGAGGAAAAAGTGCAAGGGGATGTCATTGTTTTCAATAGACTTTGGAAATCAACTTTCAATAATTTCTTTGGAAAATTCCAGTTTGTCTTTATGACATCGTAACAAACAACAACATATCCAGGGTAATTTCACAAGTGGGGTCTGGGAGGATGGTGTGTATATAGCCTTACCCTACATTGTGAAGGTAGGATGGTTGTTTTCGATTGACCATTGGTTCAAGTAAAACATATAAAAAAGAAGTATGTAAAGCAAATATAGTAGCGAGGAAGTCATGCCGAAAACAATGAAGAAGAGAACAATAGCAACAACAAAATAATATGATAACTGAAGCAAATGAAACTTCATGTATTGGACTGACATTATCCCATCGTAATTATGGTCAATTTATTTTGTTTACTTAGGTGCTTTTCAAGTGCTTCAACTTGTTCGTGAGACTGGACTGAAACCCGATTGCAAGCTCTACACTACTCTTATATCAACTTGTGCAAAAGCTGGAAAAGTTGATACCATGTTTGAGGTAAGTACTGCCATTGTGATTTCTCATGAAAAATTGTTTTATTTATAGCTTATAGGTGATTTGCATCCAAGGGTCTTTTATTCTTGTTTAATCTTTGAATATCCTCTTTAAGGAAGGCGTGTTGGGCCCTTGAAGTCTAAACCATAAGATACTGTTGCAAATGTGGATAGTAACTTTGATGTGCGATCATACAACGATTTTAGATGATCATAATCTACAAAAGTTACAAGTAGCACTGAGGATAAAATGAGAAAATGTCGCTTAATATGAGTTGTTTATGTCTTATGTTGATCTCCAGTTGCATTGTCCATAGGTGTGAAACCATGATGATAGAAGGTGTTAAACAGTGAAATACTCTCGAACGACCTACAATTTTTTTGAATCCCTGTAGACTTAAGCAAAGAATAGATGAAAAAGATACATGTATATGCATACCAATTAGGTTGTGATTAAGGCTTGATCATATTAGTACACTTACTTTAGATCCAGCATTCACTAGCAGTCTTTTCCTGTAAAGTTGATTTGGATTCCTAAGGTACCGAGGAAGGTGTGCTTTTTCACATGGTTAGCTGCTAGAGGAGTGATTTCGACGGTGAAAACCCTTAGGAAAAGAAAGGCCGTCTGGTACAGCTGGTGTTACATATGCAAGGAGGCGGGTGAAGATGTTAATCATCTTCTACTACACTGCAGACTGTCAAGGAGATTATGGTGGTATATGTTCAGTTGGTTTGGTAAGCTAAGCTGGAAGAAGCAGGAGAAAGAGGACGGCATGGAATGTTGTTCCTCAGGCTTTGATGTGGATCATTTGGAGAGGTAGAAATAAGAGAGCAGAAATGAGTTTTGGGAAGTAAAAGAGGTCTCTTCCATGCCGTATTTATTTTTTATGTATCATGTAGTCCTGGTATGTATAGAGGATTGGGTATCTTTTGTAGGTTCTTTACTGTTTGGTATATTTCTTCTATTGCCGATTTTGGACTTTTGCTTTATGAAATGAATTTGTTTACTTGATCAAAAAAGAAAAAAACTAGGAGTCTGATTACTGTTAGAGATTTGTATGCAGTAGAAAATGTAAAGAACTAGTATTAGAGAATTTAAAATTATTGAAGATTAGATCAGGATAGGTCTTAATGGAGTGAGATGGATAATGAGGGATTGAAATAGCCGATCTTATTTAGCTTGGGGATTAAGGCATGACTGTCGTTTGCAATTTTCAATTATCATCACAACAGGACAATTGTGTCAAAGAGTGTACTTCAAAGGGGAGAAACAAATTCACGATCTTTCTCATAATTGTGTTTTAGAACGAATGATAGTTGATTGCTACTCCCATTAGTTGCATATAGGGTAATTTGTTTTGAATATAGCTAGACCTATATGATTTCTTAGATTCTTACTGCCTGTCCTTGCACCCTTATATAGTTATATACCATCTTTCGAGTTGATATTTTCTGAAGTTGTAGGTTTTTCATGAAATGGTCAATGCTGGAGTCGAGCCAAATGCTAATACATATGGTGCCCTCATTGATGGTTGTGCTAAAGCTGGACAAGTTGCGAAGGCCTTTGGTGCCTATGGTATAATGAGATCTAAGGTATGAATTTATCTACTTAGGGTGTACAAGATTTTAGAGGGTATTGCTTTAACTTTTCATTTTGTATCACCTTACCATTTACCAAATTGTACTGAAAAGTGATGTGTACTTGGACCGCCGAATATCTCACATTAGATTCCTGTTGTATTCAGTAGAATGTGAAGCCAGATCGTGTTGTATTCAATGCTCTTATCACAGCTTGTGGTCAATCGGGAGCAGTCGATCGTGCTTTTGATGTCTTATCAGAAATGAAGGCAGAAGCACGACCAATAGAACCTGATCAGATTACTATTGGGGCATTGATGAAGGCATGTGCAAATGCTGGTCAGGTATATGTGCATTCTGTTTTTAGATGTTAAATCTCAGTTGAATGAGATTGGTGTTCCTATATTCAGCTACTCCTCTATTATAATTAACCATTGACATGAATTGCTTTAGGTTGATCGAGCTCTAGAGGTTTATCGTATGATTGATAAATGTGATATCAAGGGAACACCAGAGGTTTACACAATTGCTGTAAATTGTTGCAGTCAAAATGGTAATTGGGAATTTGCACGCAGCATTTATGATGACATGTCCAAAAAAGGTGTTAATCCAGATGAGGTACTAATTTTTAAACTGCTGTGGTTCATGTGGGTACTAATTTTGAAACTTCTGAGGTTGCATGTGGAGGTACTAATTTTTAAACTGTTGTGGTTACATGTGGAGGTACTAATTTTTAACTGTTGTGGTTGCATGTCTGGAGATTTTTTCTACATTTTGATTGGCTAGTAACTCTTTTTTTTTTTACTTCAATATATTATGATGCTTAGTACGCCTGATTGGGAAAAGAAAATGGGGTTTTTGATGATGATCACATCAAACCAAATTCTCAACCACCAAAACAGCCTACAAAGCTACAACCACTATAATTCTGCGAGTTGACAGCAATTGGAAGCTTAGGATATCCTTAATCCACAAAACAAGTTTGGAATCTTCAACACCAAAACTGGAATGCAGAAAAACCTGACTATGACACTGCAATGAAATTTCATCAGCTTTTGCCTTTCGTCATAAAGTATTATGCACTTCCTTGGGGCAATTTAATCCAAGAGATATTGTGGCTTTTATTTTAGGTCCGTGTTTCCAATAAACGTTGGTTACATTTCTTTCTGTTTTTTGTACCAGTAACCGGTTTATGGATGAGTGCTCTTGGAGTAGTCGGTCTAGCGCGGTGTAGCTAAGTATTTTTTTGTTTTGATTGATTAGCTGAGTCAGGTTTCCTGAAATACAGATTTTTGTCGGCCTCTATCTCCAAAATCATGCCTCTCAACCTTGTTGCTGAAATCGGAGCTTAATGCATCAGTATCTGTTTCCATCTTTTCATCATTTGTCAGCATTAAATCAAAACTTTGCCACTGATAATTTCTTACTTCCGTATATTTTTTTGATAAATAATTAAATTAGAAAAAAAACTTAAGTTTCCTTTATTCATGCAGATGTTTATCAGTGCGCTGATAGATGTGGCAGGGCACACAGGTAAGTTGGAAGCTGCATTTGAAGTTCTAGAAGAAGCAAGGACTAAAGGCATAAATTTGGGATCGATATCATATAGCTCATTGATGGGAGCCTGTTGTAATGTATGAACACTGATCCTTTTTGTGTTTCCTCATATAGACAACTGTACAACTTCTGCTTTCTGTCCTCTCTCATCTCTGAATTAAAGTGATAGGACTTGTCTGTGTAAAGTTATCATCCTCTTTGATTGAGATCTAACACCAATTTTGTGGGTTAAGTTCACATTTAACGTTAGAAACTGATACCAATGAGTGTTACCTGCTCTAAGTCTCAAAATTGATAGTGTATCTGATTTCAGTGTAATTGTATATGCTATAATGGGATGATAATGTCATACAACTTAGATGTTCAAAATTAGATGCAATACCGACATCTGTTTTTCCATATCCTGTGATCAATGAAGCTTCATGAAAATTTAGTTTATATGGTCCATATAATATGAAACAATGCGAAAGTTTAAAACGCACACATTATGCTAACACGACACTCTTGTTTTTTCATATATCATGATCATGTAGCTTTTGTGCCAGCTTTGTGGGCATTAAGTTGGCTAATCTTGAGACTTAACGTTGGACTGCTAGATCTCCTACAAATTTGTCTTCTTCACCTTGTGGTACCTTCATTTATGACCGTGAATAGTAGTTGTATTTAAGCCACTTTTGTAGTTTACTGAACATTTGATTTGCGAATGCCTCTAAGAAGTGATCATCTGACGCGTAATGAAGAGGGAATTATATATGGAGGGATGTCTTACCGGTCACTATTCTACTAAAGAAGACCTAGAAGTAGTCAAGCTGTGTTCTACCTGTCTTTCTTTAGCCAATTCTGAAGTAGCTTTTAGGAAAATTCAAAACAGTGAAAAAACATCAAAGAGGAAACACAATGTCACATGCAGACACTGTAGATGGGAAATAATTGATAGAGATCCATAGTTAACCAACGTGCAAATAAACTCTAGCTCCTTTTATTATATTTCGTAGAACAGCAGAAGACAAATTTGGAAATTCTAAACTTAATGCTCCTCCTGGAATTTAGTCTCTGACTTATGTTCTGTTTTATCTGAATTTTTAGTACTTTTTGAACTTACTCACCAATTTCATTTCAGGTCACTGCTTGTATTCTGGTCACATCCTTCCATCCTACCATGATGTTCTGAATATAAATTCTGTTCTTCTTATATGAATGGGATAAAGAGGACCCTAAGTATACGTAACTTTTGAAACCTGACCGTTCAAGGTCTCTTTCTAATTTTAGAAAAATAAGAATGAAATGAATAAATGGATCTCCTGAAAATAACAGAATGGTGCAGATGAAATAGTAGCATAAAAGATTTTGTGTGCAATAAAATTTCATTTTGTCAGTAGTAAAGAATTGATGATTTTGTTGTCTCATTATTCTCATACCTTTGGGATTACCCAGTTGAATAGCTTGAAGAGCACCTTTATGAATTCTATTTGATAAATTCGGTGCACATGTGGATGCCACAGATTAGACATTTAAAAAGAGAGAATACCAATCTGAAGAAACAATTGTCAAGCGAAATCAATATTAGATTGAGGTTAAGTGTTCCTTGGAAGATCATATATTTAGACAAGCTAGAAAAGTGGATCATGTTATGTTCCACTTCTCTGTCTAAAATACAGAACTATCTTACTAGCATTAGTTCGGTGAAATTGTCTTCCACTGCTGCCATAAAGAACTTGTTTTATGCTGTTATTCTCAGTCATTTCAACCAGCATGAACTTTCTTTCGATCAAGTAGCAAGTATTAGCCCCAAATACACTTTTAGATGCTGCTGCTAGTTTTTTTTCTTCTGCATCTGAGGCAAGAATGTGAAGTTGGTTTTAAGATTTCTTTCAAAGTCATGTGACTTGGTCATAAAACACTTCTCCAATCCATTTGCAGGCAAAGAACTGGCAGAAGGCACTAGAATTGTATGAGGATATTAAAGGCATCAACTTAAAACCAACTGTTTCAATGATGAATGCATTGATAACTGCATTGTGTAAGTCACATCTTAAACATTTTCTCAGTATAAGCATCTCACTGATGCTCTCTTTAATTACTCCATAATATCTACACTCCTGTTTTTCTTTCTCCATAATATCTACATTTTCTTAGCATAAGCGTCTGTGAAGTTGTTTCTCATTTCGTAAGCATTTGCTTATTTTCCTCAATGAGATGTGTTTGTAATAGGTTATGCTGATCAATATCAGAAGGCTCTGGAAATTTTTTCTGAAATGAAGAGAGTGGACCTATGCCCTAACACCATTACATACTCCACTCTTTTAGTGGCAAGTGAAAAGTAATACCTTGATTCCTTTACATTGACGTTTATGTATTATGACCATTTTCTCCTGTCAATATATCATTTTCTGTATATCTGAGTTTTCGAGTTTTATCATTTATTTTTCCCATCTCATGACAGAAAGGATGACCTGGATGTTGGTCTCATGCTTCTTTCTCATGCTAAAAAAGATGGTGTTGCCCCAAACCTTGTTATATGCAGATGTCTTCTTGGTAAGAATTAAAAGCTTGTTATTGCATTGCTTTAGCTATTATTGAATCTTGACTTAATATACGGTGCTACACCATCACCAAGAGGGATTGCATGTTCTCTTTTTATTTGGATATGTTCATGGTGGTGAAAAAAGATGTATGTTTTATGCCCACCTAACAAATTAAGTTGAAATTGATCCCTCCATCGTTGAGACCTGGTACCTATCTTATGGTTGACAAGGAACAAAATTTCCGGGAACTTTTCTTTCCAGAGTTGCTATTGATGCTCATGTTGCAATTATGGTTCAGTTCATCTCATAAGCTTGCTAATTGGTGGATTTTGGTGCTGGAACATTTATGCACTAATTGATCCCTTCCAGCAATTCTTAGACCTAATACTGTAACAACCACAACAACATACCCGGTATATCTCCCTATACTGCTCCATTAATCTCCTTAAGAGATGAATGGCTGGGGAATTTAATGTAAGTTTTCTCTTGGTGATTGAACATCATATGTAAGTCCCTCATTCTCTCCCTATAATGCCAATGTAAGGAATGTTTTTAGGATATTATCTAAGTTTCTACGAGAGTGGCATGCTTAGTAGATAAGCCAGTATTAGTAATCATGCCCCTTACCTGGTCATTATAAAGGAGAGGCTCACTACCTTTTGCAGTTTTTGTTTTTTGTTGTCCTTCATAACAAGAATGTTCACTAGTCTTGCCATGTATCTAAGTTCTCCTGTAGCAATGGATTTTTCTGTTGTGTCATTTGTTTTGGGCATCAGAATTATTTGATTATGTGAATTTTTTGTAGCTATGTGCTCAAGGAGATTCCAGAAAGCTTGTACACTTGGTGAGCGTGTCTTGTCTAAGAACTCTGGTCGCCCGCTTGACAGTAAATGGTAAGGTTCTATTTAATCTGCTAGTGATTCTGACATATCTGTTAAGAAGGGATTGCAGAGGAAAAACATATACTGTTATAGTGACGCTGTTGTTGGCTTTGCCAGTTTGAACATGATGTTTAAGATCAACATTTCCATCTAAAATGCCTCTGGTGATAGTTTACTACGTTTCTGTCGTTATTTTGTTTTATTTTTATCAGATACAGATTCTAAAAGCTTTGAAATGCTTAGGCTGAACTTCATGGTGTATTAAGATGGATGTAAAATTATCTCTTAGCGAATGCACTCAATTTCTTTTGTAAAAGTAGTTGATATAAATGGCCGTGTTGAACATGTTGTTGCAATCATGTATTGAGATAGCCTGATTGCCATTTTGTTTTGTTTAGCATATTTTAGGGAAATTTGGTATACGGTGAGGAATTATCTTAAGAATTTTCTTTTCTTGAGTGGATATTCCCTTCAGGCTCAAGGGGGACTGGACTGCTTGTGCCTAGTCCAAACATAAAAGATGTCATTAAAGTTAATTATATGAATGCTGGCTTTGTTAAAAGACGTGGTACACATAGTTGTGAAATTCTTAATTGGTTTGCAGGACATCGTTGGCCTTAATGGTCTACAGGGAAACAATTGGAGCTGGTGTGGTACCCACAATTGAGGAGCTATCACTAGTTCTGGGTTGCCTACAGCTTCCTTGTGATGCATCCCTAAAAGAAAGACTTATTGAAAATCTAGGAGTAACCGTGGAAACATCAAAAGGCTCAAATCTTTGCTCTTTGATTGATGGATTTGGTGAATATGATCCCCGTGCCTGTTCATTGCTTGAGGTCCGTGGTTTATCTTAGTTGCCTTTTATCAGGTTTACAACATCTTATTGGTTATTATGGTGGATTATCTCACATATTTTCTTGTTTTTTAGGAGGCAGCTTCAGTTGGAATCGTCCCATTGACTTCCTTTAAGGGAAGCCCTATTGTTGTCGATGTGAGGAATTTGCATATTCATGCAGCTCAGGTAAGCTTGTCTTAATGGGCAGTACATAAGTATTTTTTTTTTTTTTCAATTGTAACCACACGAGAATATTCTTATGCTTGACGAGCTTAATTGGTTTCAGTTACTAATAATAGGAGTTTATCCTACTTGGCTGCAAAGGTCTCTCTTTTTCTGTTTTTATGTTTCCCTCTTTTGCAGGATTCCTAATAGTTTTTAAGATTTAGGAAGTTAAAAAATACTGTTCATGCATCTGTATTACTTTTTCCAATCTTATACATTGTATGGGTTCCCCATCCATTTTCACAACAATTCTGTTGCTAATACTTTGTTTGACAGTTTTCTTTTCTTTCTGAAAATTAACCAGGTATATCTTTTGACTGTCCTAAAGAGTCTCAAGCATCGTTTGGCTGCAGGTAAAGACTATTTTGCCTACTTGAAAGAATATTTTCTGTCTTTAGGTGCTCTTACTTAAGTATTGCTAATACATGCATTTTTTTCCTTAGTACATCACACAAGGTTTGCTAATATTAGTAATGCAAAGTTTTATAGTACAATTCCACATCCCTCATTCTATCCTGCATATAATAACGCATCGCATAAGGTTTGCTTGTAGTAGTAATGCAAAATTTTATACTAGAGATCAAATATTGTACTCCCTCTTTTTCAATTTATTTGTCGTACTTGGGTCTGTTTAAAAAATAATGTTTCTTAAATTCTAACTTTTCACGTGGCATGTTTTAGACCACAAGATTAAAGGACATTTTGGTACATTTTACATATTCTTAGTTTAATACTACAAAATTCAAAAGTCTTGTTTACTTTCTTAAACTCCGTGCCAAATAAAAATAGACAAAAACAAACTGAAATAAAGGGAGTATTAGTTATGCAAAGTTTTACATCTTAAACCTTGCATTGTATTTGTTATCTAAAGTTTGCATTAGCAATTTTTGTGGAATTTTATTATACCAGTTTTGAATTCTTTATGCAGAAAAATTAAATGATGCCTTGATTCTTTTTTAGCTCCCACTTCCATTGTATAGTTCAAGATGTGGCATAGCCTTGTGCCCTCGTCAACTAAGATAAACCAAGTTTAGGTTCATTTTCAAAATAGGAGAATAGAATGAAGTTAATGCTAAGGGCAAAACTTTATCATTATAAAAGATAAAGAGAGTAAAAGCTTCTTTTTTTCCTTATCAATAATCATAAAAGAGAGAATTAAGAAAGATCACAAGACTTGAAATATCTTTACTATGAGAATGTGTTGCTTTATGTTTATTGTTTAGCATCTCTTGAAATGATGGGAAAATCTTGCAGGTGCAAAAATACCGAACATATCCATTCTACTCCCTGTAGAGCAGTCACATATTAAGACACCCACTGGCGAGAAAACAATTAAGATTGCTGGAAGGTAATGAGAGCTCTTTTCTTGAAGAAATTTCCTTCTTTGTACGACTTATTTTAAGATATATACCAGTAAGTAATATGACATGAGAAAAAGTAAATCATCTACTTCAAACATATATTTCTTTTTTTCTTTCTGAAATAACATTAATAGCAGGACACATAAAGGACAAATGTAAGACTGAGAAAATAATGTTAATATGGCTGATGCATATTAAGCTACTATTTTTAGTTTAACATTTCTCATGCCCAGCGAGCACTATGATAGAAACCAAGATATCACTAACTGGCGAAAAAAGAAACCCCATTTGGATAAGTGAATAACATTTCATTCAAAGTTAAGCCTATTATGGAATTCATCCTTCATGAGCTCCAGTATGTTTATTTCATTCTAAGAGCTGCACGATTCATATAACATTCAAAATTCTCTTATTTGGTCAACAGGATCAACAGGGCTGTTGCAGCACTTTTGAGGAGGCTTGGCCTGCCGTACCAAGGGAACGAATCGTTTGGGAAGATTCGAATCAATGGTGTTATTGTGAAAAGATGGTTCCAGCCAAAGCTCGAATCCCCTTTTAGTTGGGAACAGACCGGTTTCAGCTTCTCCCAGACACGGCTACGAAAAGGAATAAGCCATCAACAGCGTACTATTCGAACTGGCGATTTGTCCTTAGATTAGGAGAAGTACAAGGAGGGCTAATGAAACTAGGCATCTCAATTAATTAATGAGTTGATGGTCTCGTTTAGTTAATCACCATGATACAACAGAGTGCTGTACGTGCCAGTTGACTTTGTAATGAAAATTGGAACACTGGCTTGGTGACAGAGGTGGAAGAAGCAAGAAAGCATACAAACCGATGGAGCCCTTGTACTGCACAATCCGTGCTCGTCAATTGGACTGCATGGAGCAGTGGACGTGCCACTAGTTGTTCTATGTGCAGCTTGTGACATTGAGTCAGGCTATGATGAGTGGCTATTTTTGAGCGAATGATTAAATGGTAGCTAAACAATTGACAAGGATACAAGTTATATGTTTATGATTGATAGGAATTTTGTTTGCAATTAGTACATGATTTGCAAAAACCACTAAACTATCTCTGACTGAACAATGCCTCGATTATAGCTAAGAAGTCATGCTTGAATCCATCAGTTTGGAAATGATTCGAAGGAATGATCTTTGTATAGAAGTAGAAAGCAAAACAAGCAAGTCCAGGCCCAACCCAAAAGATCCAATGCCCATTCCAAAGGTGGCCTCCTCTAACAAAAGCAGCTCCAAAGCACCTAGCTGGATTCATTCCAGCTCCAGCATAGCCCTCTTTAGCAGTAACTGAAGTTGAAATAAACACAAGAATCCCTGCTAGAAGCCCAACAATAGACATGACAGTAATAAGCCCAAGTGCCTTGGACTGGCGATGATCATAGGCCATCCAAAGTGAACCAAAAAGCAAAGCAAATGTACACATAAACTCAAGCCAAAATGCTTGGGCTATCTCCAAGCCCACAATCTCCGGCCCATTGAGCCCAGGCGTAACTACCGTAACGGTACAACCACCAAGAGAGAATCTTTGTTCAATGGTACTACTCAACACAGCTTTGAGTGCTAGTGCACCTAAAATAGCACCAACACATTGTGCCACTATGTAAATTATGGCTCGTGACATTGATATTAGTCCCACAAGTGCAGAGGAGAAGGTAATTACAGGGCTAATGTGGCCACCGGACACAGGGAAAACAGCAAGGATTAGAATGGTGAGTGTAATTGCTATGAGAACTGACATTATCAAATTTGGCATTTTGACATCACTTTCTAGGGTAGAAATCACTATGGTGTCCAACATAAAAACAAGAACCGCAGAGCCTAAAAGCTCTCCAACCGATGCTCGCCACACCTACATAGAAAATAGTCGAATTCTGTGCTTACTCAATACCGTCATATAAAAGATGAGTAAGATATAAAATATACTAACGTCCAAAGAGAAGAAGTCAGGCAAGCCCAGCCTTTCAGCCATTGTGAGACAAGTATACTTCTTCTTTTCATCATCTAAGCTGTTAAAAAAAGAAGCCAAACACCATACATATATGTAAGAACAAATTGAAAAGATATCAAACCAAAAAAAGAAGATAAAATATACTTTGAGGCTTATCATGGATAGTAGTGAGGGAAGAATTTAAAAAGAAAACAAGGATACTTGCTTTTGTGTAAAAGAGATAGTAGGTTGAATTTTATTACTACTTCCAAAAGAGAGCTGACTTTCTTCATCCCCTAGAACATTTCCACTAGTAGCATCCATAATGATAAAAATTCTCCAAGTTATGTTTTTTTTTCCTGAAAAAGTATGTTCATTGGTGGGTTATATATGTATAAAGCTTCCTAAATTAACTACTTTTTTACTTTTCTTTTTAAAAATATAAAATTTGTATGTTTATCCATCGAGCTGGACTAGTTTATAGCATT
Source organism: Solanum stenotomum (assembly GCF_019186545.1). Taxonomy (NCBI): domain Eukaryota; kingdom Viridiplantae; phylum Streptophyta; class Magnoliopsida; order Solanales; family Solanaceae; genus Solanum; species Solanum stenotomum. The sequence goes on from NC_064282.1 coordinate 1,319,719, forward strand.
TCAATTCATTGTTAGTGTCAAAATACACTTAGTCTAAGATCCCTTTTCACGCATATACCCTAAATATAGGGCATAATCCTTTTTATTCAACACTTCACGACATATATATGTTATGTCCTACCAAGAAATAAGGTTAAAAAACAAAGCCATATTTTGGCATGTTTAGTTTTAATAAGTTCCCCTTGTAGATAACCCAATCTAATATGATATTGTTAATATCAAGAGATAAATAAAGTTGTAGATACTTGGAGCTCCACCTCCGAGGTCGAGGTAAGATATGCTTACACTCTACTTCTCGAGACTCCACATTATGGGACTACACTAGGTATGTTGTTGTTAATATATGCTCGGAGCTATATTAGATAGTCTAGTGCATATTGCAGGCCAATTGATAACTAATTGAAGTAAAACTGTTTAAACATAAACCAGGAAACACAATTTTAGTGAGAGATAATGAGGTATTTGTATTCTCTGAATTAGTCAAAAAGCACCAATCTTTGTGGTGCTAAGTCTCATTTAACTTGTAACTAATCAACTGTACAATATGGATCTCCAGCTTTAATTTGTATACAAAATTGTTAGACCCATAAAAAGAAAAAATGATCTTAACTATGTTCTTAAATCCTAAGCTGAGAAGTGATGGCAATAAAAATGTCTTCTGGACAGGGAATTGTGACACCACCCATTGGATGATCGAAGCCAAATTCTTCCTCTGCTTGACTTAGCAAGTCTTGAAATGAAGGTTGGCTCAAGTATGATAGTGGTATCACAAATCTCTTCTTCTGCTTCTCCCCAACATAAACAGCAAAATGTCCCTTGGGAACTTCTAGGGATGTCGAGGACTTCTTGATTATACGAGGTGCACGAATAGCCATGATCTTTAATTTAAGATGAGCAAAGTATGAAGAGAAAGAATACTTTAAGATACTGAAAGAACAGAAAAGCTTTAAGTAGTATTCTTTGTTTTGTGGAGAGTTGTGGTGGTGACAACTTCTCAAAACAAGTTTATATAAGCAAATGGCAAGTCATAAAATCTCATTATTTGTGGTGAAGAGAATGACATCTCAATAACCACATGGTTCTGTCTTCCAACTAATTGACAAGATTAATTACTTTAGCTCATATAAGTTCAACAACAATAGGTCCTACCTTTTTTCTCATACATGGAACAAAGGATCTCTCAGAATCAAATCCATAAACATGGTGGTGTCTTATGATGATTTGTGTCTGGAACACTATCCACTAGGACTGTAACATACCCCAGATGCAAACTGTCACGTGTCCATTTATAAGAGAAAACAAATCAATCATATGTAAGATTTTGACTGGTGGAGAGGCATTTGTTGTACTGTTGATTGACAATAGCACATGAAGTATCACATGGTTTTGCTACTCAACTCATTGTCAAGTATATATGATTTTAGGCCATTGTGCCTGAAGAACAGCAGGCCACAGACTAGATAGAGAACAGAGGATCTTTAGAAATCGAATAGATAAAAGGTAATTGTCTAACACATGATCTTTGATCAAATTATAACCATGTGTAATTGTCTTGTAATTCAACAACTCTACAATTAGAAATGAATTTACAGCAATATCTGACAAAGTTGTTTGGTCCCTCATGCTAAGGCATTTTGCAGGATCAACTAAGATAATAATTACTCGAATTATCTCAGCAGAGTACATGTTTCCAAATAACAGAGGATACAGAAGGCTACAATTTCCAAATTTCCATTATTATATGTCATAATCTTGTTATTGCCAGATATCTGTGTTCAATATTCAAGAAAAGTACAGATGCCATATCTTATTATAAGTAAATTAACTTACACATTTTAATCAGGAATGGAAATGCTTAAGATCTTGGATCAGATAAGAACAAAGAAAACCGATCAACAAGCTCATTGTACACAGAATTTTTATATTGCAATGAGTTAATCAATCAATATAAGGAATTGAATGGAACCATAGAAGTAAAAAACTATCATTGCTTCAATTTCGTTTTGAAGTAGAAAAGTGTCAACTTAATCAAGAGACAAAGGGTATTACATCTCCATTCTTTTATGGAGCTAAATTCATTAGTCTACCTAGTTAGACTCCCCTAATTCTAACGTCAAGTTACTGTTTCTTCTAACTCCTGAACTGTACACTCTGAAAATCCTGCTTAACATAGTTACAAAATTGTGTAAGCAAAAGAATGGGGATTGGTTTTCATCTCACTTCCTCAAGCGAGATGTAAGATTAATGAACAAATCCTCGGTGCAGGGAATTGTGACACCACCCATTGGATGATCAAAGCCGAATTCTTCCTCAGCTTGATTAAGCAAATCTTGAAACAAAGGTTCACTCAAGAATGATATCGGAATCACAAATCTCTTCTTCTGTTTCTCTCCAACATACACAGCAAAGTGACCCTTGGGAATATCTGAAGACTTCTTGATTATTCGAGGCATACGGATAGCCATGATCTTTTAGTTTTAATATAGATGAGAAAACAAAGAAAGAATATGTATCAAAGACCTCAAGAGCAAAGAAAGCTTTGAATACTATCAAGTTTTGCTGAGAGTTGTGGTGGTAGACACCTCTTTGAATGTGTTTAAATAGGCAATGGCAACTCATAGAATCCTGATATGTGTTGAAAATAAATTTGTGGGAACCAGCAGAAGACAATGTCACTGAAGTATCACATGCTTTTGCCTTCCAAGTGAATTAAATTAAGACACTGTTAGTTCAAGAACAACAGTCCCTACCATTGCTGTCAACTTGAGCAAGGCATCCTCATTTTGGAATTTTTAAATAAGATTCCGAACCTAGAGCTTATATTTTCCTGAATCACTAGGATAAAAACAAACTCTGAAAACACAAAAATGTCCTCTCTTATTATCACAAACAAAAGGTAACATGGGAGAGGCCTACCTTTGTCAATACTTAAAACACCAAATTAACATTAGGCCTTAGTTCAAGGACAACAGGCCCTATCACTCACAATAAAATGCTCAATATATCTGAACATAGCAAATTCTGAAGCGTTATGATTCCAAGCATATCAAACAATGCTGACAGCTTGGCATGTGAACACAGCAAAGTTAGCTTGTATTATGTATAGCTGCCTGCCAGCAAGTCCTTAAGTGAAAAATGATGTTAGAATAACTCAGTTCGCTAGATATGAGACATGTGAAACAACATCTTATACCCTGACAGGAAATTCTCAACTTTTGGTTAAATAAGAACAAAGAAAAAGAAAAAGAAAAAAAGGAGCTCAGATGTGCATCTGCTGAAGGTTGTTATACTCAAACGCTAGCTGAACTTCCTCTAGTTTGGTGGGTTAAAACATTTATTAAGTACATTAACTACTCCATATGAAGGATGAGTAACTTGAATAAAGAGACTCATTCTTTTGTAAGCAAAGCTCTTTCGAGATCCTAAGTTCCTAACTTCCCATTTTAATAGGAAGCTGTAGAGCAATGGTTGCGTTTATTATCTGTTATTTTTCTAACTGTAGCTTAGTTTCTAATTTCTATGTATAATTCCAGGTGTATTTGTTATTTGACTAACACAACAGAGTGCCTGGTTGTGGTCAAGTTACTTGATTCTGGTCCGTAAACGTTACCAAACCACAGGACGTGAGCATATGGAATCGTAAGGAGAAAAAGTATCAACGCAAACTGAATGGAACAATAAAGTGATAAAGATTCAATACTTCGATATCTTTGAAGTAGAAAAAAATGAAGTGTTATTCATCTCTTTGACATGACATGAATAACAATCAGCCTTTACAGAGATAAGTTCACTAATCTACCTAGTCAGACTTTAGTAACAACTCTCATTCTTACATCAACTACTATTTTCTCTAAATACTAAGTGTACAGACTGAAAATCCTGCTTTGCTGCTCTACAAAAATGTGAAAGAAAGTTTCTTCATCAGTTTCTCAAACGAGAAGTAAGGTCAATGAAGATGTCCTCTCTGCAGGGTATGGTGAGACCGCCCATTGGATGATCAAAACCAAATTCTTCCTCAGCTTGACTGAGTAAGTCTTGAAATAAAGGTTGGCTCAAGAATGATATGGGGATTGCAAATCTCTTCTTCTGCTCCTCCCCAACATACACAGCAAGATATCCCTTGGGAACATCTCCAAATTTCTTGATTATACGAGCCATACGAATAGCCATTATATTTAGTTTTAGAATAGATGAGAAAAGAAAGAAAAAAATACTGAAGACCTCAAAAGCAGAGAAAGCTTTGAATACTTTCAAGTTTTGCTGAGTGTTGTAGTGGTAGACACCTTCTCGAAAGTGTTTATATAGGACAATGGCAACTAAGAGAGTCCTGTTAATCACTATTCTGTGGGTACCATGGAAGACAATAGCACCTGAAGTAACATGGTTTTGCCTTTCAACTCATTGCCAAAGTATTGGTGACTTAGGTCACATCAACTCAAGACAACAGGCCCTACCTTTAACGTTGCGTTCCAAGAATTATTTATTCTAAAAAATATATGGATTATCCACCACTACATACCAACAGAACAATGGAAGTGGGATGTCCAGATGCTTCTTAACCTGATCCTGAATTTAATCCAATCTTACAACTTGGGTTAAAAAAAAATTAGTGGAGGTTTCAGAAATACCAGACAAGTCAATGATGACAGCTTGGCTTGTGGATACTGTTAACTTGTGTTGCAGCCAGCCAGGAGCTCCTTAAGTGAAAAATGATTCTGTAAGTAGCTATGTAGATATGAGAATTTGATAAACTCTAAACATAATAACATGTACCAAAGGAACCATGTGTCCTGCATATGAAAATAATACTCCCTCCCTCCGTCCCTATTTACTTGTCCATATTTCCTTTTTTAGTTGTCCCTATTTAGTTGTCCATTTTGACAAATCAAGAAAGGACAACAATTTTTTTTCTATTATACCCTTATTTACACTTCTTGAAAATTGTAAAAGTGTATGTTGTTTCCCTCCAATTTATTTCACTTTAATTCAAATAAGTGGTTGTAATTTTGAAGTGAAAAGTTGTCATAAGGGTAAAATTGTAACTTCACTGTGCTAATCATTGTTGCCTTAATCTGTGTGTCATTTCTAAAGTGGACAACTAAAAAGGGACGGAGGGAGTATTATTATCTTATATTCTGACAGAAAATTCTGAAATTTCGGTCAAATAAGAACAATGAAGACCTACGTTCAAGCTAGATGTGATTCTTCAGTTAGGTCATAGGACACAAAAGCTTTCACATTAAGGAAGTACTCCAGATGAAGACCATCAGAAATGCATTCGTGCAGATTTTTAATTAGAGGCTGAACATGTAGCTTTTAAATTTAGTTACAAAGACTTGTTCGCAGGAGCGTTCCAATACAAGTGTGTGCAATTAAACCAGTATGGCAACATGCAGTTCTTTGTTAATATCAAGAGTATTTTGAACAATCTTCATTTAAGTACCAATAGCTATCCTATGTGACGCCTGTTCATAGGTACAATCAATACGGATGAAGGATCTATGTACCATAAATGTTATCACATCATTTAGTTTCCCTATATGACACTCAGTTGACTTCTTACTTCCCAAAAGCTTCAGCTTTAGTACATTTGAGCTAGAGTAATCATAGTGGCTCACATCAGCATAATTCCAGATAAAATTTCAATTCTACTCATCCTTTGTCTAACCCAAAAATGTGACCAGTTTGGGCCACTTTAAACTTGATTCTGACTACACATGAAACTTTGGCGCAGATATTCGATGAGAGGAATTAGAGAATCACAAGGAGAAAAAATTCAATACTAACTGAATAGAACCATCATTCATTCAATACTTCAATTTCTTTGAAGTATAAAAAAGCAAGTCGTTTGTCGTTTGACATGGACTAACAATCAGTCTTTGTGGAGCTAAAGTTTCACTAAACCTACCTAGCTAGTCTAACATCAAAAATTGTATTCTCTATACAGATTTGTGTATCCTTCTTTACTACTCTACAAACTGTTAAGAAAGTTTTCTTTTTCAGTTCCTTAATTGAGAAGTGAGGTCGATGAAGATGTCCTCTCTGCAGGGAATTGTGAGACCACCCATTGGATGATCAAAGCCAAATTCGTCCTCAGCTTGACCGAGCAAGTCTTGAAATAAAGGTTGGCTCAAGAAAGATATCGGGATCACATACCTCTTCTTTTGATTCTCCCCAACATATACAACAAAATGGCCTTTGGGAACATCTCCAGATGTAACAGATTTCTTGATTATACGAGGCATGCGAATAGCCATGATTTTTTTAGTAAAACCTCAAAATCAGAAAAAGCTTAGAATACGTTCAAGTTTTGTTGAGAGCTGTGGTGGTAGACACCTCTTTGGATGTGTTTATATAGGCGAAATGGAAACTAAGAAAATCCAGCTGATAGTGAAGAGTTATTTCATGGGCACCCACAGAAGACAATAGCATCTGAAGTAACATGGTTTTGTCTTCCACCAAATTGTCAAAGTATTGATATCTTCAGAACATATCAGATCAACACATAAGGCCCTACTTTTTATCTTTAGTTGGAACATAGCATGCTTCACAATCTAAATGCTAAAGAAGAAATGTAGCCTAGCTGTGACTATTCATGTCTACATATACTCCCAGACATTTCTTGTCATTTAAATGGTTTTCCGGTATACATTTCCTTGAAATAGATGGAAATCACAACCTACCAATCAGAAATGCATTTGTGCACATTTTTTATTCGTGATTTGGGATTTTTTAGGAAACAAAGAGTTGTTTCACCTTCAGAGGCCGAACATGTAGCATTTATATTATGTTAGAACTTACAAGGACTTGTTTGCAGGAATGTTTCAATACAGGTGTGTACCTATCTGGTATGGGAACATGAAGCTTTTCATTAACTTTAGGTAAATCAAAACGGTGGAAGGATCTATGTAACATATATATTAGTATATCACAACATTTAGTTTTACTATATTACAGTCGGTCAGACTTTTTATTTCCCAAAAGCTGCAGCTCTTGTACATTTGAGCTAGAGTAACCATAGCATGCTAACAGCAGTACAGTTCCATATAAAAAATATTAATTCTACTCATCCTTTGAGTGACCTGAAAATGTCACCAGTTTGGGCCACTTTAAACTTGATTCTACACAGAAGGCACTTAAGTAGTCAAGCTTAACCATTCATACTTCGAAAATGAAAACAAATTGAAGTTCAATACCAGAGATTATTTCCCTAGCAAAAAGCATACAACAGATTTGAGTCCACTTCAGTGAAAACTGTAATAGGTCAAGTGGGGAAAAGGCTTATATGAAAAAAGTGCTCCTAGTGTCAAAAGTTATGTTTTAGATTGACCATATATATGTCACTTTTACATAAACAAACAGTGGGTATTTCATTAAACCAACACAGAACATAAAAAACAAAAAAAAAGGATATCACGCTCGGCGTTTACTCAATCGCCATGAGTTTGGCTCGTTATATCTATCATAAAGAGGTTCAATACGTTCCTGTCTCTTGCGCTTCGTTAATTTTGTTGGGTCAGCCGTCTTGAAGAATCTTGGTGCCAACTCAACAAGCCATTTAGGATCTACCACGGTCACCTCGCGCATGTACTCCTTTGTTGTCATAACAAGCTCGTGATAAATAACCCAGTCCGGCTGTCTTTGGAAAAGAGCACTGCTAGGATGAATGTAAACTGGCTGGTTCTCAACTAAAGTTCTATAACCCTCTTGAGGATCCTTTCTAGCAGCATGAAAAAAGAAACCTGCTCCAATAGCCTTCTGGATCTTTGCGAAGTTCTTTCCGGCACTCACAACATCCAATTTATACTTGTCCATGATGGAGAGCAACTGTTTTCTGACATCCTGTGCCCTCCTAAGTGATCGTGACTGGACAAAATTTTCAAAACACCATGGACCGGAAAAGTTTTTCGCTTTCCAAGCCTCATAAACAGCAAGCAAGGTAAGATGATCACCCTCAGGCTGAAAAAATTTCGCCTTCTTCTGATCGGCCTGAGCTTGTTTTTCCCTTGGTCGGTAAAAGACGTTTCCAGTTTGAATCATAGCAATGATGGTCAAGATCTCATCACTACAGCCGAAGTCCACACTAGCAAGAAGCATCTTGGACAAAGGAGGATCTAATGGAAATTCTGCCATTTTTCTTCCCAGTTTCGTCAGAAGCCCCTCTTCATCCAGTGCTCCAAGAGTGTAAAGTTGCTCCATGGCAGATATGAGAGCCTGAGGGGTAGGTGGGTCCATGAAATCAAATGACAAAAGATCATTAATACCCATTGCTTTCATCATAATAACGGTGTTCCCAAGATTTATCCTCTGGATTTCTGGAACTGCAGTAGGAGACATTTCACTGTGGAATGCACTCTCAGTATACAGACGGTAGCACTTCCCAGGTCCAGTTCGTCCAGCACGCCCTGCTCGTTGCTTTGCTGATGCTTGTGAAATTGGGGTAATAACAAGTGAATCAAGACCCTGTTTTGGATTGTAGACATTTTGCTTTGCAAATCCAGGATCAATAACATAATATATACCGTCAATTGTCAAAGAAGCTTCAGCAATATTTGTAGCAACAACAACTTTTCTTTTCCCAGGAGGGGCAGGATCAAAAATTCTGGACTGCATTTCACTGGGCAAGGCACTATAGACAGGTAGTATGATCAGTTCAGGAACATTTTTACCTAGTCCTTTCATCCTCTCATAGAGACACTGGCAAGCATAATCAATCTCCTCTTGACCAGTCAAGAAGAGGAGGATATCACCTTCAGGTTCTGTCAAGTGGATCTGCATGACAGTAATTAAAGACGCATCAAGGTAATCACTTTCTGGCTGCTTTGTGTAGAGTATCTCAACTGGAAAAGTTCTTCCTGGGATTGTAAAGATGTTGCAGTCAAAGAAATAACCAGAAAATTTCTCTGCATCCAAAGTTGCAGACGTGACAATTAGACGAAGGTCAGGTCTTCTCTTCATAAGCTGCTTAAGCAAACCAAAGAGAACATCAGTGTTAATCGTTCTTTCATGTGCTTCATCAAGCATTATGACTGAATACTGGGACAAATTATCATCAATCAGGATCTCCCTCCAAAGCATACCATCAGTCATATATTTGATAACAGTTTCTGGCCCAGTACAATCTTCAAAACGAATAGCATAACCAACCTCTTCACCTAATCGACAACCAAACTCCTCAGCAACTCTCTTAGCGACTGATGTCGCAGCCACTCGACGAGGTTGAGTACAGCCAATTTTTCCCCTCGTTGTATACCCTGCCTCGGCTAGATACTGTGTCACCTGTGTTGTCTTGCCAGAACCTGTCTCACCAATGACGACCAGGACCTGGTTATCATGGACAGCCTGAACCAGTTCTTTCTTCAATTTGTAAAGGAAGACTCTGCCTCTGCTCCTGGAGGGATAGCTTAGACCTCTGGCCAAAGGTCACGGCTTTACCATAAGCATCTTTCTTCCATTCTGGCATGTCATAGGCAGACAAACCAACACCCCTCAGCTCCTGTGCCAAATGCCTCTCACCTGTCTCTGGCATTGGGTCTTCCCATGGTCTGTTGAGATCCTTTGGGATAGAATCAAGCATCGTTCTCTGTTGCTGCTCCCTTACTTCCCTTCTCTCCTTTATCAAAGCTGATTGTAGTGCAGCAGCACGACTCAATGATCCTTCAGGATTTTTAAAAATTTTGACAGGAGACATATCAACTGAATAACGACTCTGCCCTTGCAAGAAAGGGGGTTCATCTTCATTCAATTCAACCTCAAGCTCTTCATCAACACCACCTTCTTCCTGATATAGCATTCCATCCCCTTCTTCATCAAACATGGGATGTTCCTGGACCCCCAGGACACCTGCAGCAATAAGTTGTTTCGCTTCCCACCTTTCAGGTGAACTCATCCTCTTCACAGGTCTACGTGATGGAACTACATCCTCTTGCTCCGTAATCCTGATTCCTGACAGGCCAATCCTGGTCTTAGATCCCTCATTATTCATACCTGAAGGATTTGTTGTCAATCCACCATCGCCGGAGCTCTTCTTCAATGGAAGCAGATCCTTTCCTGTATTCTGATCAACATCTCTCATTGACAAACTCAGCTTCTGCCCACTAATAGAGATAACCTTCACAAAAACTTCCTGGTCCCGTTTTACTAAATCTTTGGCATTACTAACCCTTCTAGTAGCAAGTTGTGAAACATGCACCAAGCCTTCTTTCCCTCTAAATTCATTCAGCTGAACAAAACAACCAGAATCCATCACCCTTGATACCCTCCCCTTATATACTGCATACAACTCTGGCTCATCCACATGATGCCTCGATTTTCTCCTATCCCTCCGATCATCATCCCCGTCTTGCTCATAATCATCTCTCCTACCCTTTGCATATACATCTCCATCTCCATCCCTGTCTCTGCGCCTTTCTGAAGCCCTACGTTCAGCTCTACCATCATCTCTACCTCGATCCCTACCCCTATCCCTATCCCTGTCTCTACCCCTTTCACTTCTATAATCTCTATCCCTCTCTCGCCTCCTATCCCGTTCTTCTCCCTCCCCATCTCTCCTCTTACTATTAGCCTCCAACTCAATCTCCTTCTCCAATTCCTTAACCCTATCCCTATTATCTCTGATTTTCAGAGCTGAAAACTCGGAATCATTGCCATCCTTGTTCAACTCCTTCTCCAACTTGGACTTGGCACTAGGAGGCAAAATAGCATGGATTATAGTGAGCAATGTTTTTACGAAATAATCGGGCATTTCAGCACCACTTTCTTTCAATTTGTCATCAAATTCATCTACTGTTAAGCAATTTCTACCAAGCTCAGTTATAAATTCAGCTAGAACCTTATCACCAAACCCTAAATGTGCCTCCAACTCAGAACATACCTTAGAAATTAGCGAGAGGTATTCCAATTTCTTCAACTCGTTTTCTGCGATGTCGGCTCCCATCCTTCAGACGAATAGCTCCTGAAGAAATCTTACGGTAGACTTGCCGGCGTCGCCGACGGAGTTAATTTACAAAGAGAGATAAATATAGAAAGAGAGTCTAGAGAGAAGGAGCTCAATTTGACTATTCAAACTTGACTTTGTAGAGTTACAAATTATTAGGATTTTTCCTCTTCCACAAAAATAAAAGGTTTTAGAGTGTTGACATTATTTTATTTTCACAGACAAAAAAAAACACGTTTAGAATCCTATTTCCTTTTTAAAAATTTCATAAAATTCAAAATAATAAGTTAGAGTACATAGCAATTGAAATTTGAGTTAATTACAATTACCTCCATTTTATTTAACTTTAAACTTTTTAATTTACTCTTATATAAATACTAGTCCTGGGCACATGCGTTGCACGTGTGTCCCATGCTAAATTATGTGGAGTTGTTATGACGATATATATTTACTTAAACATGTATGTTGCCCATGTATCTCATTCTTAATTAGTATAAGAACTTTGAAAACATTATAATTTGTGTGTGATAAGTTGCACAAAAATTGAAGATTTGCATATGTAATAAGAAGTTGTTGTCGGATGTGAATTGTGTTTTGTAAAAATTGCACATAAATTCGATCAACACATACCTTTCTTATGATAGCTAGTGGATTATTATCAATTTTTTGGTGTACACCTAAAAAAAAAATAGTTATTATTAGTGATAAAAATAATAATTGCTCAAATATCTAATCGATGTATATAAATCATAATTATTATAGGTACGTGTACCCCTTGCCTAATTCAAAGTTATTATATGTTAGCTTGGTAAAGAGTAGAAAACAAAAGAAACAAAATAATATCGTTAACATACATGTCTGATAACAATGTTTTGAGGCAAAGGGAGATAAATAGATTATTAGAAAAGTTAATACATAGGAAGATGGAAAATAGAAATAATTAATAATAACCAAGGTAATTTACATTGTATTACAATGAATTTGAAGCGTATGTAATTAATTTATAATGGTGAAACTAAATTGCACATTCTAAAAAATAACCAAACTTTATCACTAAAACTACAAATTAAATTAACTATTTGTAGTTCATTTTATAAAATCATGAATTGACTATCACTTCTATATGAAAAGAGAAGGCAAAGGAATGGTGATTACATTAGGAAATAAATCATTGTTATATTTTTAAGAGTGAAATCGAAAATTGGAAAATGAGAAAGGAAGACTGCAACAATCATATGGAAAATTCAAATGTGCTTACAATATAAATCAACTCTAAATATGTCTTTTTCACGATATTTGGAATGTCTTTTACTAATATTTCTTTGAAGGAACAACCACTCCAATTATGAAACCCCATAAACAGTAAAAAAAAAAAATCAAACTAAGAAAGCATCTATATTATTAAAAAATCAGGGATGAATTATAAACGCACGTACCTTATGATTTACAAATGAGAATAATATGAAAGAAAAAGTATTCACCTAAATGTCCTGTTATAAGCAAAGAAATACACTACATCAAACATGAAACAAAAAAAAAATAATTAAAACAATGAAAATAAAATGAGGGGAAAAAATATATCATAATATAAGCAGCCCTATTACCTTATATGATAATTGCATTTATATAAATTATATTAAGTGCACAAAAAAGGAATATGAAATGGTATATCCAGGAAGTGCTTTCATCTTCATTCAATATATATAATTATATAGAGTATTAACTTAAGATTTAATTGAGTAATAAATTGGGGAAGAGGAAAGATTAGATAATTTAGACAGTTTTTGGTATTGGGTAAGAGGAAAGGTTAGATAATTTAGAGAGTTATCGGTCTATTTTTTAAAAAAAAAATGTAAATGAAGAAAGGAAAGGGTTTTTTAATCCTAACAAAAAAAAACCAAAAGTTTTTAAGTATCAAAAAATATGATCTGATCGTTGTCTCTTTGATTCTTTTTATTTTTCTATTTATTATTTTATTATACAAAACAATTAAAGATTAATAAGTATAGAATTATATTACAACATTTATTAAAAAATCTTTTTTTTTAGTTGAAGGGTATTTTTGTAATTCAACTTTTAACTTGGGAGCTTCCCACTTATAATAATATATGATAAGTTTAAATAACACAAAATATATAAATATACCTTTTAACTTGGTTTAAGCTAACATTTATGCCCTCCAATTTTGGGTGTACACATTTAAACTTATATAAAATTGAACAAGTAAATATACACGTCCTACCTGACATAATACACGTAAGACACAAAATTGTTATGTTCACAAAAATTTTCAACAAGAATACTGAAAACTAAATTGGCTAAAGAATGAATCTGAACAAATTTCATTTGTTAAAAATTGTGTTGTATATCTTTTAGACATTAGCTAAGCTACTGAAAATTACATTCAAAATTGGGATCTACTGTTGCAGTTCACAGTTGCTCCCTCTATCTAATTTTCAGTAACATGGTACAAATAATGTGTATTTCCTAATTCTCTAATGTACAAACTGTAAATCTTGAAAAACCTCAGATCCTATTCAAGTGAGAAGTAAGATCAATGAACACATCCTCGCTACAGGGAATTGTGACCCCGCCCATTGGATGATTGAAGCCAAATTCTTCCTCAGCTTGACTAAGCAAGTCTTGAAATAAAGGTTGGCTCAAGAATGAAATGGGAATTACAAATCTCTTTTTCTGCTTTTCCCCTACATAAACAGCAAAGTGGCCTTTTGGAACATCTCTAGTTGTAGAAGACTTCTTGATTATACGAGGCATACGGATAGCCATGATCTTTTAAGCAAATGATGAAGAGAAGAATTACTGAAAAAGCACAGGAAAAGCTTTGAGTAGTTATCTAGTATTGCAGAGAGTTGTGGTGCTGACTACTTCTCAAAACATGTTTATATAAGCCTTTGGCAAGTCATAAAATCTCATGAGAAGAGCCATTTGAGCAAGGCATCTGTTAAGACAATGACATATCAATTACCACATGGTTCTGTCTTCCAACTAATTGACAAGATTAATTACTTAAGCTCATATAAGTTCAAGAATATTAGGTACTACCTTTTTCTCATACATGGAACAAAGGAACTCTCAGAATCAAATCCATATTCACTATGACTATAGCATACCCCCAGATGCAAACCCTGTGTCCATTTATGCCAATCACACTTAAAATTTCACTGGTGCAGAGGCATTTTTTGCACTGTTGATTGACAATAGCAGATGAAGTATCACATGGTTTTGTTGTCCAACTCATTGTCAAGTATTTATGATTTTAGGCCATTGTGCCTGAAGAACAGCAGGCCCCACTGCTTCAAATTACTAGACAGAAATCAAAATTGTTAACATTGGGTAATTTTCAGGTCTTGACCTTTTGCTCAGAGATGTTTTGAACAATGGTAGTACCAACTGATATAAATGTTTAATGGCCAACATGTATGTGTCTATGTTCTACGAATATCCGTTGAATTATGAGTCAGTCATAACCTTATTATTGACAGAAATTTGAGTTAATATCAAGGGAAGTGTAGATATTATATCTTATTAAGAGTTAATTAATTTGCATCCATTTTCTATTGCACTGAGTGTTTCCACAATCCAGCAGCTCTAGTACATGTTAAGTTCAATTTGAAACCGCAAGGATTAATTATCATGTTGCTAATATGGTAGAGACTATTGACCATAATGTCACCAATTGAATGGGTTATGCCCACTTTAGAAGACCAGATTCCAGCTTATTTGATTAGCATACTATGAGAGTGACCAAAACTTTTGTATTGCAATGAATTACAACCATAGAAGTAAAGAGGTATATTACTTCAATTTCTTCTGAAGTAGAAAAATGTGTCCCTAGTCAAGAGACAGTAGAGACATCCATTCTTTATGGTGCTAAACTCATTAGTCTAACTAGTGTTTCTTCTAACTATTGAACTGTACACTGTGATCCTGCTTTACAGCTTTACAAAATTGTGTATGAAAAAAAGGGACTAATTTCCTTGTCATTTCCTCAAGCGAGATGTGAGATCAACAAAAAAATCCTCACTGCAGGGAATTGTGACACCGCCCATTGGATGATCAAAGCCAAATTCTTCCTCAGCTTGACTAAGCAAGTCTTGAAATAAAGGTTGGCTCAAAAATGATATAGGGATTACAAATCTCTTCTTCTGCTTCTCCCCAATATACACAACAAAATGGCCCTTGGGAACATCTCCGACTGTAGAAGACTTCTTGATTATACGAGGCATACGGATAGCCATGGTTGTTACGTTCAATCTAGATAGAAAAGAAGGGAAGAATTAGTATGGACCTTGAAAGCAGAGAAAAGCTGTATATGGTTCCAAGTTATGCTGAGAGTTGTTATGGTAAATCCTTCTCTGTATGTGTTTATATATTGGCGAACGACAAGATGTAGAATCCAACTGATGTGCACTGGATAGGTCTGTGGGAACCAGCTAAAGACAATAGCACCTGAAGTATCACATGGTTTTGCCTTCCAACTCATTGCCATACATACGATTTATACATTGAGTTAGTAGCAAAAGGCCCCACTGATTTTCACAACAAAGACATACTAGTTGTTGTTCAAAGGTCATAGGTCCTGCAATGTTTCTGGTTAAAGAAGAAAAAACTAACCAGTGACTACTTGTGTTGTGTCCCTGCTGAGCATGGGTGGACCTTAGCACTATTTATTTGATGATTGAGAAGCATTTGGTTTCATAAACAGTACCTGATTATTGTACTCAGAAACATCCTAATAATAGCTGGTAAAGGCATTTGATTAATATCTGTATGAAAGACAGTAGCACATGAAGCATCATATGACTTTGCCTTCTATATGTACTTGTAATTTAAGACCATTTTTGGTTGCATATGAAGTATTATGACTTTTATGACTGCATATAGGGAAAAGCACATCCGGCAAATGAGGAGTACACAACCATCATTAACGAAAAATAGAAGCTAGACAAAATTTCATAGGTGAATGTCCGTTTAGAAGTGCCGAGAGACAGTAGCAAATTTATATATAACTCAAAACTTGTTGTAAGAGGCAGGAACCTGTTGATTCTTATTTTAAAAGCATAAGAGAAGCTAGGAATTGAAGCATTAAGAATATTAAGAACTTCGCTGAAATTGTTTAGTTAATCTTTATGTGAAATCATATTCTAGCCAGCATTATAGAAGTGAGATGCAAGGCCTTGTAAACTGACGGGTCAGACTAACGTACATTTATTCTAAAGATAACTAACCTTAAAGCCTAATATTTCCAAGAAGTAAGTGCAGAATGACTTTAAAATAGCTCTCTAGAAATGCGAACCTGATCACAACAAATATCAGAATAGGAACCTGAGAAAAATCACGAGACATATGAAATGGGATCTCATATCCTGACAAAATTCCCAATTACTGGTTGGTTGTGAATTACTGAAACTTGGTCTTCTGGTGGGTTTAACAATGATATAGTACATTAGCTACTCCAGATGAAGGATGGTTGATAAAAAGTCTTCTCCTTTTATTAGTTGGATTAACTATATATATCCAGCTGTGAAATAAAAATCTGAATTTCATTCGAGCACATTGTTAACTAGTGGTTTGGGAGTTGGGAAAGCAATGATCTCTCAACCTTCGTAAGGAGAAAACTAGAAAACCGCAGGACTTGAGCATATGGAATCATAAGTAGGAAAAATACCAATGCTAACTGAATGGAACCATAAAGTGAAAAAAGGTCAATACTTCAATATCTTTTGAATTAGAAAAATTTAAATTCATTCATCTCTTTGAGAACTGCAGCAGAAAAGTGATGTTGACATGGATAACAATCTTTCAACTGAGGCATACTTGTTGTTTGTTGCTGTTATTGAAAACATAGAGAATTTCTAGTATCTTTTCTGGAAACTAAAGGGACTTGATATTATTTCATACGGAATGATGAAAAAAAGGGTCATAGATGGTTACATATGATGTTGAAACAAGCTAACAACAGTCAGATTGTCAAGCCTAGGCCATGATACCAGCAGCATCATGTGCCTTCTTAAAGGTAAACTATGGGAACAAAACTCAAGTCATTTCTTCGGACTTGTCATTACCAGTTTGGGTAATACTAAGGACTCCCTTACTCAATGGCCACGAGCAACATAGGCAAGAGAAATTGCAGCAAAAAGTGTTGTTGCTGAAGATAACATGGTCCAGAAATTCTTCTTTTTTTGTGCTTGAGCTACTGAAAACTGCAAAAACTCAACCTGCCTCTGCATCTCCTCAACTTTGTTCTCTTTACTCTTGATTGCATTTGTGATGGCCTCCAACTCTGCTTCATAAGGCTTGACATCTTCCCCATTCATTTGTTTTTCACCAACCACACTGCCACTTTCTCCTTCACCATCCGAGCGGATTGAATCTGCAGCAGTCCTCAAAGCATTCAAGATTTCCTCAGAATTGCTATTTGCCAACTCAACCTTGCACTGCATATCACTAATTTTCTTCTGTGCTTCGCCAAGTGAGGTTTGCGCAAAAGCAATTTCCTTGTTCAACACTTGACATTGAGTTTCCAACTCTTTCTTTTCTCTAACAACATTGAGGTAATCAGCCTTGGTTTGCTCAACCTCCTTCACAATTTTTTGAATGTGATTCTCCATTTCTTCAATCTGTTTCTTCATGTTTATACCATTCTGTTCCTCGTGGACAAAATGCTTTTGCATCTCATCCTTCTCAAGGGTAACTCGCTCGAAGGCAGCCTTATACTTACCAACTTCAGATTCCAAATTCTTCACCTTCTCTTTTTGACCATTGCAAGACACCTCTAATTCAGAAATAGAATTCTTGAATTCAGCTAATTGTTTCTGCAGTTCAACAATTTCAGTCTCCCTTCCAACTTTAGCCTCTTCCATCTCATTCTTCTCTGTAACCGTTTGCTCAATCTTCTTCTTCTCTACATCTAATTGCTTCAATGCCTTGTCTAGTTCCTTCTCAACAAAGGCCTTTTCTTCAATCAAGTTCTCAACTCTGATCTCTTTCTCATTGTTTCCCGTCACAAGTTCATTTATCCTCTTCTCCATCTCCTCTTCCTTTCTTAAGCCTTCCAAACACTTCTTCTCTAACCCAGCCAAATTTTCACGCAATTTAGCCTCCTCCTTTTGCAAACTCAGCACCATATCGTTAAGACCAGCGACTGTGTTTTGCAACTCACCATTCTTTTTCACTTCTGCATTTCTCTCCACTTCAATCCCTTCTTTTTCCCTAACAATCCCATCAATCTGCCCCCTTAGTTCTTCAATCACTTTATTCGAACTCAACAGGCTATTTGCAACCAATTCCTTCTCTCTCACCATGGATTGGATCGTGTTTTCTCTGTCCTTGATTTTCTCCGTGAGAGCATTGTATTCAACCCTTAATTTCCCAACTTCTCCTTCAATCTCCTTCTCTCGCTTCTCAGTTTCAACCAATCTCACTCTCAATCTATCTGCTTCCTCTATTTGGGTGTCAAGTTTCATTTTCATTTCATCCTTCTCCTTACGAATCCCCTCCGAAACATTCCTCTCTTGGGCAACCTCATCAGCAACAGCATTCAATTTCTTCCTAAGGCTTTCAATCTCACTCTCCTTTCCAGTCAACAGCTTCTCAATCTCACCCTTCTCTCTCAAAACATCACGCATTTCTATCTCTACACTCTTCAGCTTCTTCTCCACCACGTCATTCTGTTCACGAAACCCATTCCTCTCATTCTCAATCACCTCAGCATGGTAACCAACCTGCACAGCAACAAACACAGACACCAATTTCTTCTCAATCTCCAGCTGAATAACCTGTTCACTCAACTGAGTCAACTCGGTCTGCAACTCGCTTTTCTCCGAGTTAGACCTTTTGAGTTCCGATTCCAGAGACCCTTTTGCCTGCACTAGTGAATCCACCTGTTGCCGTTTCTCAATAGTCTCCTTGAGTAGCATATTGTTGAGGTTCTTGAGATTCTCAAGTTTCTCAGAAGCTTCTTCCATGGCAATGGAATGATTGTTTTCTTTCACCTGATTTTCCTTAACCACTTCAGTGGGGTTTTGGGGTTGATTATCTTGCGGGGTCATCTTCTTTTTGGCCATTGTGTATGGCGTTTGGCTTAAGGATTTTTGTGGTGGGTTTTGCTTTTCGGTAAATGGAGAAAAGATTGAAGATGAGATAAGAAGATTGAGCGGCGAAGAGCACTCTAGGGTTTATTTCAAAAATTGCACAAAGCGCCCTATTTCCACGGCGCCTTTAATTTTTTTGAAAATTTCGACGCAGGCTATTTTGTCAATTTCGAGGCAGCCACTTATTTTTATTTTTTTTATATCCATATTAAAATTACTACAATATATTATATTAGTATAAATTTAAATAGGCAGATCTTCCATTTCAAAATATGGAAAATGAGCTTACGTATGTGTGTTTGGCATGATAGAAAATGTTTTTCCCGAAAATATTTTTTAGGAAATAAGTGGAGTCTTTATTTTTATTTTTTGTGTTCGATGTATATATAAAAATATTTTCTTATTTTATATTACTTGATCTATGTTAATGTAACATACCTCTTCAGAAAATTTTAATTAAAAATAAATTTTATTAGATTAACCTTACTAATGATGATTGGGTTTTATTTAAAATTTGACTACTACAACATTACGTAGTTATTTAATATTAAAAATAATAATGATTTATGGTACAAGTACACAATTGGCTTCTAGGCCAAAATATTTGATATGTAGCTGATGTCTTTTGTGTTTTGCTTGCTTTGAGTTCCATTTGATTTTCAAGCAAAATTAAAGAATTGAAAATATATCAACTCAACAAGCATGTGAGGTTCATATTATTTTAAAGAATTAACAATTTTTATCTTCGATCATCTATAAATTAATTTTGTGATTCAAAAACACCTTATACACACTCTAAAAATTAAATTAACAAAAAGTAGACTTACCCACCTCCAGCCTAGCACCCCCAAACTCTATCTACAACTTTTTTTAAAAAAAGATATGACGAGAGGAAGCTGCTCGGATAATAAACATCTCTCACTTTCAACCAAAGAACAAAAGTGGGCACTCCTGGAGGGAGGGGTAAAAAAAAAAATACAAAAGAAAGAAAATGAGAATTGTTCGTGACAGAAAAATTATGCTTGGTATGTGGATATTATATTTCAATCACTTTATAATTATATACATGTTATAAGTTGTATATGCACTGTATGTATGCATTATACAATTTATATACACAGTATATATGAGCACTGAATGTGTTATAAATAATGTATATGCATTAAATGCAACGTAGATACACTTTTCATACAATATAT
Organism: Solanum stenotomum; assembly: GCF_019186545.1. NCBI lineage: Eukaryota > Viridiplantae > Streptophyta > Magnoliopsida > Solanales > Solanaceae > Solanum > Solanum stenotomum. The sequence continues at coordinate 1,339,968 of NC_064282.1, forward strand.
ATATACATATTATATACATTTTTATCTATACCCGTCATAGGCATTATAATCTTTCACACTCATATTTCTGTATAATTCGTGTATAATAAATATATAATTAATGTATACTCAGTTTGTATTATTATCTCGGGCACAAAATCACAAAATAATTACGGTCAAACAAGAATGCAGTAACAAAAATACATCCCATACCCGAAAAATTAATAACCCAATCAGGTTTCCAAATTTTAATAATTAGAATTATAAATAATTGAATATAATATGTTTTTTACAAATTCAAATATTCAAAGGATAAAATTATTCTAAAAAAGGACTTATACGGTTCTACCACAATAAATAATTTTGATCTGGCGGCTCAACATATATTACTAGAATAATTTAAATATTAAAATTATAAATTTATAAAATCAAATTATTTTTGGTTAGTGTAAAATAAGGAAACCTGAATTCGTATGGGAATGGGATTACAGTTTTAGGAAACTTTTTTTCCTTTTAGATTCCGAGTTGGTTTCGGAAGTTAAAAAAAATGTCTATATATTCCAAACTCTGTTTCTGTGCAACCAAATTCTTAACTTTGTTTCTCTTCTTTTGTTTATTTTTAATTTTCTAGCAAAAATATTTCAGTTATGGCAGTAGTGTATTTCAAGTATAAAAGCGCTAAGGACTATGATTCAATTCCAATTCTTGATCACTTTATTTCTGTTGGGAATTTGAAATCAAAAATATTTGAATCCAAGCGTTATGGTTGGGGTAAAGATTTTGACCTTCTTCTCACCAACGCACAAACTAACGAAGATTATGTTGATCATGCCACTTTGATTCCTAGAAATACAAGTGTTTTGATTCATCGCCTTCCTGGATTACCTTGCTTCCCCATACTAATTAAAGAGGACCCCAAGCAAGTGTTGTGTAAACAGGAGGAGGAGGTTCATTCAGTTAAAAAAGACTCCAAATATTCTCAAGATATTGATTATGATGATTTTGGCGATGATGTCTATGCAATTCCAAAAGTAGTAGTGCCAAGTCAATTAGGTAATCCAGTGCCCACTAGTACTAGTAGTATAATCAAGAATTCAATAGGAAACACATCACTTGAGTATAATAACACAAGATCAGCTGGCTTTAGTGTTGGACAAGGTGGAATGGAATGGAAAAACCCACCACCGGGGTATGTCTGTCATCGATGCAAGGTGCCTGGGCATTTCATTCAGCATTGCCCTACAAATGGTGACCCCAATTATGACATCAAGAAAGTAAGTGCAAGTGTTGCTGTTTTGATGGCAGCTTTTACTAAGGAAGTTGAAGGATTGTCATGTTCTTCATCGTCTTCTAAGCGTTCCTATACAGATATACCACCAGAGCTTCACTGCTCATTGTGTAAAGGATTAATGAAAGATGCAGTTATAGCAAGCAAATGTTGTTTTAGTAGTTTCTGCGACAAATGCATAAGGAATCATATTATGTCTAACTCTGTTTGCGTATGTGGGGCTAGAAATATACTTATTGATGCTCTCTTGCCTAATTTGACTCTAAGAGCCACAGTAAACAGAATCTTACAGTCTAATAGCACTACTTCTTCAGAGTCATGTAGGACGCGGGTAGAAGAGTTTCCACGAGCTGTTGAAGAAGTAAATATGAAGAAAAGGAAGAAACCAAGTGATGATGTTGCTGCTGTTAACATGCAACGGGATGTTGAAACTAGAAAATTGGGTTTTAAAAGGAATAAGTGTGAGATGAGCAGCGAGTTTTCAAGTGTAATTACTTATTGAGGGGTCAAAATATAAACCACATTTTGTAATATTATCGAATTCAATACAATGTTAGTTGTCTCTAATATTTTTCCTTTCAAGTTAGATTAGTAATTTTATCTGTTTGATCACACATAATTTGATATCTCCTCTATATTAGTGACATTAGAACGCAGCATGCGATGCACTATTTAAATAAGATAATCTCAATGTTATTAATTCGCAGGAAGCAAACTACATTAATTCGAAAATGTCTGGTATTACACAAGTGCCTGAACATTGAAGTCTTATTTCAAATACAATTTCACAGAATACTTTGCAAATGAACTAAAACAATGGGTTAGAGTTTGCACATTGATATAATGTTGAATCTGTGTTTTTTGAATTAGTCTTTGTGAGTCAAAAAGCACCAATCTTTGTGGTGGTAAGCTTCATATAACTTCTATTTAACGAACTGGACAAAATGAATCTCCTACTATCGTATACAAAGTTGTGAGATCTAGAAAGGAAAATTGATCTCAAATATATACTTAAATCCTAAATTGAGAAGTGAAGTCAATGAAGATGTCCTCTCGGCAGGGAATTGTGATACCACCCATTGGATGATTGAAGCCAAATTCTTCCTCTGCTAGACTTAGCAAGTCTTGAAATGAAGGCTGGCTCAAGTATGATATCGGTATCACAAATCTCTTTTCTGCTGCTCCCCGACATAAACAACAAAATGGCGCTTGGGAACATCCAAAGAAGTTGAAGACTTCTTGATTATACGAGGAACATGGATAGCCATGATCTTTTAATTAAGATGAGCAAATGATGAAGAGAACAATTACTAAAAATTCTGAAAGGAAAGGAAAATCTTTGACTAGTTCTCTAGTTTTTTGGGAGAGGTGTAGTGGTTGTGGCTACTTCTCAAAATGTGCTTATATAAGAGAAGGGCAAGCCAAAAAATCTCCTCGATTTGTGGTGAAGAGCCATTTGGGTTGAGCATCAGTGAAGGACAATGACATATCAATTACCACATGGTCCTGTCTTCCAGCTTATTGACATGATTAATTGTTTTAGCTCATATAAGTTCAAGAACAAACAGTCCTACTTTTTTCTCATACATTGAACAAAGGATCTCTCGGAATCAAATCCATAAATATGGAACAGTGACATATGATGATTTCAAGGACTAAAATATATGCAAACTGTGTGTCCATATATTTAAGAAGAATAAGAGAAGACATGCCAACCTTATAGGATTTCACTGGTGAAGAAATAGCACAAGAAGTATCACATGGCTTTGTTGTCCAACTCATCCTCGAGCATTTATGGTTTTATGCCATTGAGCCTGAAGCTCAACAGGCACCACTATTTTTCATGACAAGATAGAGAACACAGGATCTTTAGAAATCAAATTGAAAACAATTGGTGATTGTCTTGTAATGACTTGGGTCTGGATCACTTGATCAGAGATGTCTTACTATTTATAACAATGGTAGTTCCAACTGGTATATCTTATTCACAAATGAATTATTTGAGAGTTGGACTTCTACAACAGTACGATTGAAGATAAATTTACTGAATTATCCGACAACTTATTTGTTTGGTCCCTCATACTTAAGCCATTGTGGATCAACTTTCCAGATTAGGATAATCCATGTTATTTCAACATATAGAAATGTTTCCAAATGGTAGAGAATAGTAATGTACTAATGTTTACTGACTATCATTTTACTAAAGATGGCAGTGACCATAATATCATCAATTATGGGTTATGCCACTTTAGAAGATCAGATCTCATTCAGATTAGCAAACCATGAGAGTTGACAAAAATTTCTATTGCAATGAATTCATTACATCAATATATGGACTAGAATGGGACCATACAAGTGAAAAGGTTCAGTACTTCAATTCTTTGTGAAGTAGAAAAATTTCTTTAGTCAAATGACAGAGGAATGACGTCCATTCACTATGTTCTAACTAGTGTATTTTCTAACTCTGAACTGTACAGGGTGGAGATAAGCCTGCTTTACAACTATACAAAATTGAGCAAAAATGGGGACTGGTTTCCTTCTTACTTCCTCAAGCGTGATGTGAGATCAATGAAAAAATCCTCACTGCAGGGAATTGTCACACCACCCATTGGATGGTTGAAGCCAAATTCTTCCTCAACTTGACTAAGCAAGTTTTGAAATAACGGTTCACTCAGGAATGATATGGGGACTACAAATCTCTTCTTCTGCGTCTCCCCGACATACACAACAAAGTGACCCTTGGGAACATCTCTAGTTGTGGAAGACTTCTTGATCATACGAAGAATAGCCATAATCTTTTAGTTATAGATGAGAAAAGAAAGAATTACTAAAGAACTCAAAAGCAGAGAAAACTTTGAATACTTTCAAGTTTGCTGAGAGCTGTGGTGGTAGATACCTCTTTGAATATGTTTATATAGGCAATGTCAACTCATACAATATGTGTTGAATAGGTATTTGTGGGCACCAGCAGAAGACAATGTAACTGAAGTATCACATGCTATTGCCCTCCAAGTATTAAATTTTTTGTCATACTGTTCAAGTACAATAGGCCCTACCTTACTTGAAATTTAGAACAAAGCATTACTAATTGTAGAATTTTTAATAAGAGATGACCTGGAGCTTAGTTATGCCTGGACCACTCGGATAAAAGGTAACTCTGGACATGTATTGCTGTTTGATTTATAGTAAGCTCCATACTGGGAGACATGAAAATTTATCAATTACTATCCCAAAACAGCAGTAACGTTAGAGAGGCCAATTGCTTCCTAGCTTTGTTCAGACTTGAAACATAGTTTAACATTAGGCCTTAGTTCAAGGACAACAGGATCTACCTTCTTTTTTAGCTTGGGACAAGGTATCACTCACAATCAATTGCCAAACAAGAGTTGTGCCATGTTATTATTTATGTCTAGATACACATCCCTGAAAATTCGTAGATGGTAACACGGTTTTGTTGTAAATATTTTTTTAAAATGACCATAATTTCCAATTCCAAGTGCTTCTTACCTGAGGTCTACAACTTGATCCGAAATATATGGGAGAATTTATCATTAATCATTATCATCCTAAATGGTTGAAAAAAATTTGTATGTGGAAATTTGGGAAATGGTACTAAGATTGTAAATTGTACTTCTGTTCCATCCCATCATCACACAGTCATTTACCATTCGGCTTATTAATTGTTTGTGTGTATATATAGAAGAAGGCCGCTCAAAGGCTAAAGCCAGAGCGTGATGGCAATATTTGATCGGCTACCTAATCAGTTTTGTGATTGACAAGCATTTCATTCCAGATCATATAGGTGAAGAAAGAGAATGGTACCTGATCATGGTACCCGGAAACATCCTATAACAGATGGTAAAATGATTTGATTGATGTCTATGAAGACACTAGTACATGAAGGATCATATGACTTTTCCTTCGCTGTCCTTTTGTGCAGTACTTATAATTTGAGAACTTGCTAACAAATTTCCATACACCGGCATAATAAAATAGGTCGATTGAACAACTATAGTGCTCGGGACTGGGTATGGAACTGCAATCGCAAGACACTGGATCAAAGTAATCTATTTACTTGGTCAGCGTGACTACAAACTGACATGGGCCACATGGCACTCAGAATGCCACACCAACTGGTTTGATTCCTTCTATCCCTATGCCCTTTTCTTGAGCCGAGTCTTTAGGAAACAGTCTCTCTATCTCCATGAGATAGGGTAAGGTCTACTTACACTCTACCCTCCACAGACTCTACTTGTGGGAATACTGGGTATGTTATTGTTGTTATTTATCTGTGATTCCATATGCCCTTAAACAAACAAATCACTGCTGTAAATTTAGTGTATACAGGCCTAACCTTGTCAAACATTTCAAATAACAAGTTGTAAAAAGAAAAATCAGGTTTCATGTCATGAATTTTTCGAATAACATATCCATGAAACTGCCTACCCAATTCAAAGAGACCAATAAAGAGTTTAAAGCATCTGAAAGAGAAAAAATTTACCCGTGTACAAGGCCTCCATCCACATCTTAGCTTCAGAGCAGCCTGACAGGAAATGCTCTTCACAGGAATTTCATCGAACACCATAACTGCATTATGTAAAGGGCGTGAATTTCTTGACCAATGACTTAACATACAGCACAAACAGAGCAAGAAACACATACACACACTTAAAAGCTATCCTGATTTCAGTGTAAACACCATTGAATACATGAACGAGACGATATTGAGAGCAAGAGCGTGGAGTAAGGTGTTGGATACTTGGATTGAAATATTTATCAGGATGCACTGGTTTTATATCTTTCTTTCGGTTTCATCAAGAGTACTCTTTCATCAATAACAGACAGTTTTTGTTCCTCATATCATAAATCCTCTAATCTGATGATTTAATCAACTTAGCAGACCAGAATTATCCCAAGTTATTCAGCTGATAGAGAGAACTTTTGATAAATCAAGCCAGAGATTTGCTTCTAAATGAAGCAAAGAATGAAAATGTCCAAATGGAATGCCATATACTAATATGATTTCTTGGATAATTTGAGATTTGCACTTTAGAAGCTCCATTTTCCATGTAATGGAGAAAATGGAGTTATTTAAGGAACTTTGTTCAACAAGATTACTATCAAACCAATTGGATAAAGAATGTCTGTGAAAAGATTTCATTTGATAAACTACTGAATATTACAATTGCGATTGGGATCTACTGTTGTATCTGACAGTAATCCCCTCTATCTAATTTTCTAAGATGTGGTATGTATGATGTGTCTTTCCTAACTACAAACTGGAAATCCAGGTTAGTTCTTTACAAAATTGTGAAAGGAAAAGCCTCAGGTCCTATTCAAGCGAGAAGTAAGATCAATGAACACATCCTCACTACAGGGAATTGTGACACCGCCCATTGGATGATTGAAGCCAAATTCTTCCTCAGCTTGACTAAGCAAGTCTTGAAATAAAGGTTGGCTCAAGAATGAAATGGGGATTACAAATCTCTTCTTTTGCTTCTCCCCAACATAAACAGTAAAATGGCCTTTCGGAACGTCTCCACTTGTAGAAGACTTCTTGATTATACGAGGCATACGGATAGCCATGGTCGTTTAGTTCAATATAGATGAGCAAATAAGGAAGGAAAGAAATTGTAAAATGACTTTGAAAGCAGAGGAAAGCTTTGTATGATTTCAAGTTTTGGTGAGAGCTGTTATGATAAACCCTTCTTTGTATGTGGTTATATAGGCCAATCACAAGTTGTAGAATCCTACTGATATGCATTGGATAGGCATTATGTGGCACTAGCTAAAGAATACTTGTATGGTTGAGTTTTTGTGCAGCACTGTTTAGAGACAATAGCACATGATTATGCCTTCCAACTAATCATCAGACTATTTAGACTTTGAAACTATGCCTAAAAGCAGAAGGTCCCACTGATATTCACAACAAACAACATATGGAAACCTCATCTTCATGAAAATGGTGGATTTAGGGACCACCTGGAGACATTTCTTGGTGTTGAATCAACAAGTTGTAGTCAGCATTCCAATGATCAATTATAATACTTAAGTCATGGCCCAGGATACAAGTTGGTGCTGCTGTTGAAGACTTATACAGTAACTATAAAACGGTTAAATTAGGATCATTATTATTTGAATAATAGAGATTTGGATAAGTTGGAATATTTCTAGAAATTCGTTTATCGATAAGAAAAGGTCATAAGTCGTTCAATGTTTCTGGTCAAAGAAGAGCAAAACCAACCACTGTCTACTTGTGTTGTTCCACTGCTAAGCGTTGTGTGGACCAAGAGAACATAGACAGAAGATTATAGAAGATTATCTCTAATCCATTAGAATAACATGCTGTGCTGACTTAAATTTTTCAAGAAAATCAATTGACTCAATGTTCCTTGAATTGTTTAGTTTATAAAAGGAGGTCGGAATATAATGAGTTTACTTTAGATAGCACCTTTTTATAATGCCAATCTACATTCATTCCAATTTGGCCAGCGTTCCTGTGTCGCCTAGTTTACTAAGACAGGATATTTTCGTTTGTATGCTGGATTCGTAGATAGATCATCTAGCCTTAAAGTTATGAGTCGACAACATACCCAGTGAAATCCATAAAGTGGGGTCTAGCCAGGTTAGAATGTACGCACATCTTATCACTACTTCGTGTGGAGGTAGAAAGGTTGTTTTAGAAAGACCATCCGCTCAAGTGCGCATCAAGACCAAGTAAAAAAAGAAGAAAACAATGGAAGAAAGCATAACAGTAAATAAGAAAAGCAGTGTAACGTCTATAAGAGAAAAACAATCACCACATCAAAATGGTGTGATAATCGAAATACACTTTTAAAAAAAAGCATATGGCAAGAACTACTTTCTTGAAATTACCAGAATTCTAGTTTCTTGATTACATGAATCTGCCTTGTATATATTGTATAATGCATATATATGGCCTTTCTTGAAATTATATCATTGAATCGATGATTAAATTTTGTGATTGGAGTGATAGGGTGGTTTCTTGATTAGCGCGTTCAATTTGATCGTCGTCGGAAAAGCCCCGCAAGAAAGGAAGGATAGAACCAAGTTTCTGGATCGTTAGAGCCGGAGACTGAGTGGACCGGCCGGAATTAAGCAACAGCCAGGTGGAATTTCATCCTATAAATCTAGGTATGCATTCCTAATACCATTCTAATGATTATACCATGGTTTTCATATATTTTTAGCCGAGAGAATATGTAGTAGAAATCAAGGGACAAAGTGGCATTTTTAGCCCTAATCCCCAATTATTAAATTCTTTCAATTTACATAGCAAACAAGGTAAATTACTCGTGTTTCGCACTGGATTGAACTATTTTATTAAGTTTACATATGACCTTTCTATAATATTCATATTTTTTATACATACATTAATTATAATGTCAAGAACATTTTATCTAAGCATTCCTCCGAAATCTTAAATTTCTATATTTTTTAATTTTTGTTTTTGTTATAGAAAAATTATGACTCAGAGAGAGATTTTAAGTATAAGAAAGAAGTCTTAAGAAAATCTATAAAGAAATAGTTGGTCAGAAGTAATGAAATTTGCTAAATTCCAAAAAGTTATAAAGAACAACTTCAGACATTAAAGAAGAGACCAAAAGTCTCGAATAACAACACTCCCAAGTAAAGTGGAGCATCACGTCCATACAAAGAACATAATTAACTAAACTCAAATGGAAGACTCTCAGCTCTCCTTTCTTATGAACCTCCATCAATCTGTTTTTATTATAGTATGACGTATCATGTAATTATGTAAAAAATGACCCTAAAATTGTTAGTATCATAAATGTTTTTCCTCGTTGTCTTAGAGTAGTCATTACTAGTGCATATTTGGAATTAAACCATAATTATTGTTATGGTTATAGTATGCAATTACAAAGAACAAATGCAATTATGAACCAAATAGTAGGTGGCATCTGAATGGAACTGTTCACAACTGGATATTCTAAACCAAACTTTTGACACCTATATCCGAGTTTACAGTTCACAAATTTAATTGAAATAATCCAAAAGAAAAAGTTGTCACTTCTTTATAAAAAACATAAAACATTATCAAAATAAAGAGTTATCACTACACTAAAAATGATCTTTAACAACAATGAATTGCTTAGCTATCGCTAAATATGTATTTTCAGAGGCAATTGGTACTCTCTATAAATGTCTCTAAAGTTTATAGCAATATTGAATTTAATGACAATTAATTAATGTCGGTAAAGGCTCTAGAACTCTTCGTTAATATGCATATTTATTGCCTATAAAAATTATTTTTGTTATATTTTGGACATTTGTTTGTTTCATAGAAAAATTGATCTCTTATTATTCCCAAAAAGAAGAGACGAAGAAATATGACAAATTACTTAACTTGTGACAAAAGAAGTGGACTAATTGTGTCTATACTAATATTCTAGGAAGAGTTCAATGACATACGAATTGTTTGTACCTAAGAAAAAACAATCAAAATAATATACTACTGTGGCAAGCAAGAGAGCAATATGTTTGGTTCTTTTAACAAACTTTATCATTGGTTATTTATTAGTTATAACATATTTATTGTTGCGTGCTATCAAATATAACACAACCCACAATCAATTTTCCCAAAAATATATGAAAAAAAACTGTAGAAAGGGACAAAACAGAAGAAATATTTTCAATCATCCTCACTGTAATTTTTAACATAGTTTAAAAAAAGTCACCAAAATAGCAAATAGAAATTGCAATAGATACATGAACCACTATGACTTACAGTAAAAGATTAAGCTTCATGAAATATGAGGAAGAAAAGTTTGAGGAATGAAACACACTTCATAATAAGTTTAATTAATGTATTTGAATTCGACTCCCCTATAGCAAAAAAAAAAAAAAAACCTACAAATAATTGTGGAAATACAAGTTTTGTTTACTAAAGAACCAAATATAATGAATTTAACCATTTCAACAGCGTTATGAGTTGTGGAGTGAGAGGTGCAAGAGTAGTAATGTCGCATTGCAATCAAAATCAATTTTCTTTATTTATATGAAGAAACCTGTAGAAAGGGACAAAATAGAAGATCAATTTTCAATCATCTTTGTTGAAATTTTTAAAAGAGTAAAAAAAAAGTCATCAAAATAGCAAAAAGAAATCGTCATAATTACATGAATCACTATGACTTATAGTAAAAATTAAGCTCCATGAAATAGGAGGAAGAAAACTTTGAAGAATGAAACAAACTTCATAAGAAGCTTAATTAATATATTTGAATTCGACTACCCTACAGCGGAAAAACACCTACAAATAATAGTAGCAGAAAATTCTTCTATTTATAGACAACAAATGGTAGTGTGAACAAATGTTTATTGTGCCTTATCGGAAAGGTCACAACTCTTTGGAAAAGTTACAACCCTTCGGAAATGTCACAACCTTTAATAGAAGTCATAATTTTTTAATAAAAGTCACAACTCTTCATAAAAGTCACAACTTTTTTTATAAAAGTTGCAACTTTTGATATAAAAGTCGCAACTCTTCATAAAAGTTACAGTTTTTCATAAAAGTCACAACTTTTAATGAAAAGGGAAGGCTAGTTTTGGAAATAAATAAATTAAAAGGAAATTCTTGTTTGTGGTGGCGCCACGTAGGCGGGCCTAGAGTTCTCTTTTATATATATATATATATATATATAATATAATGATATCAACATAATATTTTAATTATTGTAATGAGTTCTCTAGTTTATTGGTAACGTTTCCATGGATTCAATTTGACATTTCTGGATTACCAAATGCTAATTGAATATGTCCATTAATTAAAAGATTAGGAGAAAATTACCAAAACTTCAATATCTCTTTTGACATGAATAACAATCCGGCGTAGTAAATATAAGTACTAATCTACCTAGTCAGAGGCAAAATCCCTCGTTCTAAGATCAACTACTGTTCTCTTCCAACTCCTAAACTTTACAGACTCTGCAAATCCTGCTTTACTTTTCTATAAAATTGTGAAAGCAAGTTTCCATATCAGTTTCTCAAACGAGAAGTAAGGTTAATGAAGACATCCTCTTTGCAAGGTATTGTGAGACCACCCATTGGATGATCGAAACCAAATTCTTCCTCAGCTTGGCTAAGCAAGTCTTGAAATAAAGGTTGGTTCAAGAATGATATAGGGATCACAAATCTCTTCTTCTGTTCCTCCCCAACATACACAGCACAGTGGCCTTTCGGAACATCTTTAGTTGTCGAAGACTTCTTGATTATACGGATAGCCATGGTTGTTTTAGTTCAATATAGATAAGCAAATAATGAAAGTAAGGACTTTGAAAGCAGAGTAAAGCTTTGAATGGTTTCACGTTTTGCTGAGAGCTGTGGTGGTAGAGGGTTCTTTTTTATGTGTTTATATAGGCCAATGGCAAGTAGATAAGTCTTAGTGACATGCATTTTATGTAGGCACCACTTAAAGATTCCTGTGTAGTTGTAGTTGAGTTTTAGTGAGGCACTGTTTAGAGACAATTGCACATGAGATAACCCATGAATATGCCTTCCAACTAATTATCAAACTATTTTAGACTTTGAAACAATGTCTAAAAGCAGAAGGCCCTACTGATTTTCACAAAAGAAGAACAGATTCATGGTATATCATTTTCTTGATGTTGAATCAACAAAGTATAGTCGGCATTCCACTGATTGATCATAAAACACGATCTATGTGATCTCCTGAATATTTTAGACAAAAGGTGATCATCCATAGTGCTGAAGGGACGGCTCAGGATGCATGTTGATTCTCGTCATATAGTGCTGCTGTTGAGTACTTATAACATGGTCAATTTAGGATGATTATTGTGGAGAACTCAATAAAGCTACAATATTTCTCAAGTTGCATTAGTCAATAATAAGGTTAGACAAGCAAGAGAAGAATGTAGAAACTTATCTCTAATCTGTTAATCATTTATGATAATTCACTGGTACAAATCCACAAGAATAGTACTCTGACTTAAATTTGTTAAGAGATTATATTAATCGAATAAAGAGTTGACTTTGAACAGCATTGCTTTAATTGGAGTCTAAATTCCTATACCAAACTAAACATTCTATGTATTTGTGGACAGTCAGCATTAAGGCCAGTATGGTCTAGAAACTGAAGACCGAATATTCTTGATTTTCCCATAAATGTTGCAATTGGTAAGTCACACCTAGCAAGTTGGAGAAAGTTAAAAATCTTATGATGATGCTCCTGGTCAGTTCCTAAGCTGTGCATTGCAAGGACCTAGTCATAATGCTAAACTCAGATCTCAGATCTTCCCTTTATTCACTTAGACGCGTTTTATAGTGTCCCTCAATCAATTGTGCAGTTACAATTAACTAGAGATATTAGAGAAGAAAAATTAGGGGTAGTGACACTTTTCTTGTTGAATTTTACAAGTACAAGAATACTGAATTTCAATTTCCTAAGTTAAAAAAGTTTAAATTCGTCTCAAGGAGTTGTAAAATGCCTGTTGTCGGAGAAAACAACAAACTGTTTCAACTAATTACTTAGTGTTGCCTTACATATGGAAATGCAGCGCAATTCTCTGTGTTAACCAATTGCTCAGAGTAACAAGAGGTTGCAAAATTGCTGAAATAGTACTAATTTTGTAAGAGTAAGATTGTTCACAAATAGGGTTAATCAAATACAAAACTGCTCCTCATTTTGACTTAACAAGTCTTGAAACAAATGCTCAAAGCAAAGGTCTTTCACCTTTGTATGTCCCATTTTAATAGAAAGCAAAGAACTGTAGATTTTATCCTATTATGTAGTTCTTCTATTGCACTTAGTTTGGAAATGATCACTTGATTCTGGCTCCAGAATGTTAGAAAACCATGAAAACTTGAAAAAACACCAATGCTAAATGAATAGAATCATCAATTGAAGAAGGTTCAATAATTCATTATCTTCCCATTTTATAACAATCAGGCTTTGTATATATAATTTCACTAATCTACCTACTCAGAGGCAATATCCTCATTCTAACATCAATTACTGTTTTCTCCAACTCCTAAATTTTACATTGTCCGAATCTTGCTTTAGTATAAAATTGTGAAAGAAAGTTTCCATTTCAGTTCCTCAAACGAGAAGTAAGGTTAATGAAGACATCCTCTCTGCAAGGTATTGTAAGACCACCCATTGGATGATCGAAACCAAATTCTTCCTCAGCTTGACTAAGCAAGTTTTGAAATAAAGGGTGGCTCAAGAATGATATAGGAATTACAAATCTCTTCTTCTGCTCCTCCCCAACATACACAGCACAGTGGCCTTAGACTTCTTGATTATACGAGGCATACGGATAGCCATGGTTGTTTAGTTCAATGTGGATAAGCAAATAATGAAGGAAAGAACTTGTAAGAACTTTGAAAGCAGAGTAAAGCTTTGAATGTTTCAAGTCTTGCTGAGAGTTGTAGTGGTTGAGGCTTCTCTTTATGTGTTTATATAGGCCAATGGAAAGTTGTGGAATCCTAGTGAAGTGCATTGAATTGGCATTTTCAGTAGGCACCAGTTAAAGATTACTTGTGTAGCTGAATTTTGGCTTGAACTATTTTGAGACAATAGCACATGAATATAACACATGAATATGCCTTCTAACTAATTATCAAACTATTTAGACTTTGAAACTATGTCTAAAAACATAAGGCCCCATTGCTTTTCTAAATAAAGAACAGATTCATGAAATCTCATTTTCTTGAAATAGTTTAGTTATGGACCACCTGAAGTTATTTCTTGATGTTGAATAAAAAAAGTGTAGTCAGCATCCCATCGATCGATTTATCATAAAATGTGAATCTATATGGGCATCTCCTGAAGATTTTAGACAAAATTTGATCATTCATAGTGCTAAAGGGATGGCTCAGGAAGTCAGGATACATGTTGGTTCAAGTAGTGCTGCATTTGAGTACACATAAATTGGTCAAACTGCGATGATTATTATTGGAAATAACAGAGAAATCGATAAATCTAGAATATTCCTCCAGTTTCCTTGGTCAATAAGAAGGTTATAGACAAGCAATAGTAGAAACTTATCTCTAATCTGGTGATCATTTTGATAATTCACTGGTACAAATCCAGAAGAATAATATGCTGACTTAAATTTTTCAAGAGGGATAATATATATCGAATAATGAGTTGATTTTGAACCGCACTTCTTTAATTGGAAACTAAATTACTATACCAAACTTAACATTCTATGTATCTATGGACAGTCAGCTTTATGGCCTAGAAACCAAAGACCAAATACTTGCACCAAATTGATTCAGTTTCATCACTATGTTGATTTTTCCATAAATGAAGCCATGCCTTGTAAGGACCTAGTCATATGCTATACTCAGATCTCAGGTCATATATAGCATTTCACTTGGACGCTTTTTATAATGTCCCTCAATCAATTATGCAGCTACAACTAACTAGAGAAAGCTAGCGAAGAAAAAGTACGGGTAGTGAAACTTTTCTTGCTGAATTTTACAAGCACAGAGTATTGAATTTCAATTTTCTAAGTTAAAAGAGTTTAAATTTGTCTCAAAGAGTTCTAAAATGCCTGCTGTCGGAGCAAGCAACAAACTGTTTCACTGATTACTTAGTTAGTGTTGCCTTACATGTAAATGCAGCACAATTCTCTGAGTTAATCAATTGCTCAGAAGTAACAAGAGGTTTCCAAATTGCTGAAACAGTACTAATTTTGTAAGAGTAAGATTGGTTCACAAATGGGGTATTCAAAACAAAAACTGTTCCTCATCTTGACTTAACAAGTCTGAAACAAATGGTCAAAGCAAAGCTCTTTGGCTTTTGTATTTCCCATTTTGATAGTTAGCCAAGGGACAAGAACTGTAGATTTTATCACATTATGTAGTTCTTCTATTGCACTTAGTTTGGAAATGATCACTTGATTCAGCTCAAGATTGTTAGAAAACTTGAAAAAACACCAATGCTAAATGAATGAAACCATCAATTGAAGAAGGTTCAATACTTCATTATCTTCCCATAATTTAACAATGAGGCTTTGTAAATATAAGTTCACTAATCTACCTAGTCAGAGGCAAAATCCTCATAATAACATTAATTACTGTTTTCTCTAAATACTCCTAAACTTTACAGTGTCCGAATCTTGCTTTAGTATAAAATTGTGAAAGCAAGTTTCCATTTCAGTTCCTCAAACGAGAAGTAACGTTAATGAAGACATCCTCTCTGCAAGGTATTGTAAGACCACCCATTGGATGATCAAAACCAAATTCTTCCTCAGCTTGACTAAGCAAGTTTTGAAATAAAGGGTGGCTCAAGAATGATATAGGAATTACAAATCTCTTCTTCTGCTCCTCCCCAACATACACAGCACAGTGGCCTTTTGGAACATCTTTAGCTGTAGAAGACTTCTTGATTATACGAGGCATACGGATAGCCATGGTTGTTTAGTTCAATGTAGGTAAGAAAATAATGAAGCTTTGGATAGTTTTAAGTTTTGATGAGTGTTGTGGCTTTTCTTTTTGTGTTTATATAGGCCTATGACAAGTTGTGCATTGAATTGGCATTTTCAGTAGGCACCAGTTAAAGATTACTTGTGTAGTTGAATTTTGGCGCGCACTATTTAGAGACAATAGCACATGAATATAACACATGAATATGCCTTCCAACTAATTATCAAACTATTTAGACTTTGAAACTATGTCTAAAAGCACAAGGCCCCATTGCTTTTCTAAATAAAGAACAGATTCATGAAATTTCATTTTCTTGAAATAGTTTAGTTAGGGACCACCTGAAGCCATATCAATTAAGTGTAGTCAGCATCCCATCGATCAATTGATCATAAAACGTGAATCTATATGGACATCTCCTGAAGATTTTAGACAAAATCTGATCATTCATAGTGCTAAAAGGGACGGCTCAGAAGGCATGTTGGTTGGTTCAAGTAGTGCTGCAGTTGAGTAGTGAGTACACATAAAATGGTCAAACTGCGAGAGAAATCGATACAATCTAGAAAATTCCTCCAGTTGCATTAGTCAACAAGAAGTTCATAGACAAGCCAGAGAAGAATGTAGAAATTCACAAATTGAATAATGAGTTGACATTGAGCAACACTTCTGGATTCCATTAAATTTCATGAGTTGACATTGAGCAATACTTCTGGATCCCATTGAATTTCATTAATAGAATAATGAGTTGACATTGAGCAGCACTTCTTTAGTAGGAATCTAATTTGCCAAACATTCCAAGTTCCAACATAGGCACTTTAGGTGCATGTTGACTATGCACTCTTACTTTATGTAATGTCCAATGTATGATAGAGATAGTGCGGTGATTCACCTCAATGCTAATGCTGATCCTCAAGGTGTTTATGGATAGTCTGCACTATGACATGTATGGCCTAAAAACCAAACACCAAATATTTACGCCAAATTAATTCAGCTTCATGTATTTCATCTAAAAGTTTATCACTATCTTGATTGTTCACAACAGACTGAGATCAGAAAATGAATGAATTTTGCTTAGCAATGAGAAAGTAAATTTTTTTTTGTTAAGAATACTGTGCATAAGTATATATATAGTATATGCAAGTAGTAATTTCTAATGCATATCCAAATGTTTAGTGATGTTGAAAAGACAACAACACATGAAATATAACATGGTTTGCTTTTCCAATTCATTAATTGACAAAGTACTTAGACCATATAATACTTGATGAAGAAAAAACAGCATGTCCTACTACTTTTCTCATAACCAAATGTAAGAGGACCCTCTTTAATTTGACTAATACCACTATGAATGGATCAAGTCTCTTGTCTAATGATCAAATGACAACTTTGATTGGATAAGTAATACTATATTACTATCACTTGGCCCCTTATTCATTATCAAAGATGTGATTGTAGACATCTAAACATGATAATTAGTTATGTTAAGTAAGTTTAATTATTCAACTAACCTCGTACTTGCGAAGAAATATACATCTAAAATTGATTAAGGAAGTTATGTCCACGTGATTGGCCTATGAAAAAAGATTCATGTCCACGTGTGCATGACTTGTTGAAGATATAATTAAGCAAATAAAATATGTGCCCGTGAAAATTAAGAATCATGTGCGATTGCTAAATGTGAACTATCGGTTTGCAGTCTACAGACAATTCACAAAAAAAATGGTAGAAAATGAGGCAACAACTAGTATGAAAATTTGTTAATTAATCATGGGTTTGACTTCCTCAATTTCTTCAATAATCGGTTCTTTACTAACAATATAAGTAATGTGTCAACATAAATTGGATTGACTTAACAAATACTGATAATGATCTGACTTTTAATAACACGTTTTGCCATAAATGGGTGATGATAGTGATATAACAATACTCATAGAAAATGGAAATGAAGACGAACGGAGCTAAGTACAACAAAATTTGAGCATTTATTGAATTCAAATTTTGTCCCTTATAGTTTACACCAAACATTTCAGCATTTATAGGAAACTATCTATCTACCTTAACAAGTTAGGGATAAGATTACGTACATACTACATACAGAACTTCGACACTTTCTCCAAAGTCAGCTTTCACTAAGAATGAACTTAAATTCTGTTTAGGAACTAAAATATGAAGAAAAAAGAACATTTTGGAAACAACACATTTTTGGATTTTACTTCAATTTTTGACTCAATTTTTTTTTTATTATCCATTGAGGCATTTACTTCAATGCTAGCAACAGAGTAACAAAAATACTATTCTTGATAAGCGAACCCAAACATAGAGAAGAAAAAAAAGAGCACTATTTTCAAGAATCTGAATTATGATACAAATGAGCCCACTAACTTTTTTCTGGTAAATTGGCAAAAGGTTGATTTATTAAACAATGGCAAGTCCAGGTTCAATGCCCTCTATAATATAGGAAAATGAGCTACTTTTGTTATCCTTATAACTCATCGAGAAACATCTTTTTGTATCAATAAACAACAGTACAGGAAGTGCAGTTAGTAAGTGTTTGTCAAAAGTCAATTATGGATATTGGTGAGGTACGTGATCATCTCATCAATAAATTTAAATATGAGAGTATTTGCTTAATTATGCGTTCAACATATTCCCTAACACACGAGATTGATTTTTTAGTGAGATAAATATGTAATAATAATAATGGGCGATAAGTATTGCTTTATTCTAATAAGAAGTTTCAAGTTCGAGTATACCGATACAGAGTCGCCTTTGTTAGGGTCTTAGGGAGCGCTTCACTTCACAATGTGAACTTTTAGGCGTGATTCCGGATTTAGTTGAGCTCCAATTTAGGCATCAAACACCGAATATGAAACCAAAAAACTAAATTAATGGATGGTGGGCGGAGATAGTTAGAAGTGTGGAGGGGCTTGAAAATTACATTGTGTATATATAAGGTCAAAAGTATTATGTGTACTTGAATTTCTTTCATCTTTTTTCACGTGTTTACTTTTTTATTTTTTAAATTATGTTAGTGAAAGTTGCCTATGCCACCATGATGGTGAAACTTGAACGAAACTTGTGCATGCTCTGACATCATGCTCAGTCAACATTGTTGACAAAGGCGAATTTAGGATTTTAGATTTATGGATTCAACTTTTAAGGTTCTTAATATTGATTCTGTTATATTTTAAAACAACGGGTCTATATCTACTATTTTGTGCAGTTTTAATGGATTTTACACATAAATATATTCTCTACCTGAAAAGTATCGAGTTTAATTCAAATAAACCCATTGTCGAGACGTGCATCGTCCACCCATGCATGTTGAAACTAAATAATTATCTATCTCATCCAAAAGTTTAATTACTAAAAATATTTTTATTTACCTAATGATATGTTCAACAAAAATCAGCATGTCACATTTTTCAAATAATGCAAGATTTTTATTAATTTTGTACCCTAAAGTGGTAGGACATGATGTCCTGAAATAGATTAGGCAAAACCATGTGATCTTTTGCCAATTTCTTCACCTGATATGTTTGCCAACTTCACACATTAATCTTCATTAATTTATTGCCAATTTGAGGATTGAAATGACTCTATATATGTAGTCTAGTTTTCCTATCTTCCTTTTCAAACACAAGTCAAATTCATTTCAAATTAAAACATCAATTTAGCCTCAAATCTTTTGTGTTTAAAAATGGGAAGAGGTTTAGTTGGAATATCAAATGCTAAGGAGAAGCTTAGAAGAACAATTTCACCAAGAAATGGAAGCATTTCATCTACTACAAATGATGTACCAAAAGGACATTTTGCAGTTTATGTTGGTGAAACATATAGGAGATTTGTTGTTCCAATTTCTTACTTGAATCACCCTTTATTTCAAGATTTGTTACATTGGGCTGAAGAAGAATTTGGGTATAATCATCCTATGGGAGGTATTACAATTCCATGTAGTGAAGATTACTTTATTAGTCTCATTTCTTTACTTAAGTCATCATAGACTCTAAAGAATTGTAAACTTATTTCATCTCATAGTCTTAGTGATTTCTTTTTTTTTTCCTCTACCATTTGGTATCTGGAATTCATTGGTCCGATTGATCCGGATTTATGCAGCATATAAAGATCTTCATTTTTCTATGAGGAGTTACTTTATTTCTATGGCTCAAATCTGAGACATTTGGATTGAGAGAGCTCGACTAAGTCAGCCTCGATCTCTTCAATTTTGTAACATGGACTATTCCCAATGTAATATGTATATTCAATATTCAAATAATGTTTTTTTAAATCCTTTTTCCTGTTTTTTATTATTACCCTGATCTTGATCTTATTAACTGGAAATTATATGGACCACAATAAAAAAAAACTAGCTAGCCAGGTTAGGTGCACTGACAACCAAAAGAATAGATAATTAAATATAAATAAATGCATCATTTCCAGATGAATTAACTACTAAATGGTAATGGCACCTCCAAATGATTACTGACAATAGATTTGATAATTTATTTTATTTTTTTGGAGGGGAAGATCAGTTGGGAATTATTATATTTAGATTGAAAATCATGATTAGTCGCAGAAAGAGATATCATAAAGTATACATTTTTTGCTTGCAGACACAAACAAATAGTGAATTCAACGTTTTCTACTAATTATGATTTATGGCTACACAAATTAGTTATGGTTAAAACTAAAATATTATAGGCAAATTAATGAGCTAAATTGTCCTAGTTGAATGCATAAGCAAAAAACTATATTGTTATAAAAAATATTTTCGAAAAAAACTTAATTACTATATTAAGGTATTGATGATGTTATTATAGATTAAAAAAAGTTATAAAGAAATAAAATATAACCTAAAAATTATTTTCAAAAAAAAACTTTTATTATAATAAGATATTGTTATTTGAAGATATTGCTATGGAGAAGTTGGGCTCTACTCTACTAAATAACTAGGCAAAAAAAATATTCATTTTTACTTGTCCTTAGTATAATTTTTCCTTTACTTGTTTATTCTTAACAAAATAATTTTATTAATATTTTTTTTACTGGTTCATTTTTAATAAATTAATTTTTATAGTTAATTTTCTTCCAACAGTATCCTTATCATTAAGTAACTACATAAAGTACTACTAATCAAATTTAGCTTTTTAATATACAATTAATACAAATTATATTCCTCAGTCCAAAATAAATATATTTCTAGCACTCTTTTATGGTTCAAAATAAATGAATGTTTCAAAGTCCAAAAATATATTAAATTATATTTTTGTAAAATTATCCTTTTCTACAATAATTTTTTAAATTATCACTAATTTTAAGAAAAATTGGCGAAGAAGCAAAATGATATAATTAACAAATTACCCTTTTTATTAATGTCATTAGTTAATTTTTTTTTTTTGAAAAGGTGTATTACCAGTTTACCACCCAAATTTATTTTGAAATGGAGAAAGTTTAATATAGTAAAATAATTTTCTAATAAATAATTTCTTAAGGTGATCAAGTATTAAGTCAATAAAAGCCAAATAAAAAAAAAGTATAGTATATTATGTTGACTATATTAACTTTTGTTGAAGTGGCAAAACTTAGAGAGCAAGGTGGGAACATATTAAAAATTTAACAAACAAATCAACAATAGCACTTAAAGAAATTTATCACGAAATGGCGACGTAATTGTGTTTGTTTAATGGCACTTGATGTTATTAATTAATGATATATAACAGCTAGCAAGACGCAGAATATACCACGAACTTTGGGGGCAACAGAATTTAAGCCAAAATATATTTGAAAAAAAATATATTATATTTCAAGTACTGTAGCTCAAGAAAATGCTCATTTAATGTATCGTCTTCATCTAATTATACGACTAATTTCATGACTCAAAACTTACATTATATTTATTGATATTGTATAATTCTATATTGTTCTTACAATTTAATCTATAATCTATTTTATGTTATTATTCCTTTCAGTGCAAAAGATGTTTTAGGCTTGATACATGGATTAAGGTATTCATTTACTTTTAAAAATTAAATTAATAGAGGTTTTGACTAAAATATCTTTAATTGTGATTTTTTTTTTCCCTTTTTGACATAAATTATCATTGAATTAGGAATATGTCAAGTGAAAATTTGAAGGAAAACAAAAATTCTTAAATACCTTCTTAATATATGAAACATCATTATTTTAGATCGGAGAAAATATTATACTTTTATTCTTTTTAATCTATGTAATTTGATTCAAAATGCAACTAGTGTCAAATTTATTCATTTCAATGTGAATTCAAATATAATTTTTTAAAAGTATTTCAAAATAAAATTTAAAGATCAAATATATTCTACAAAGCGGTACGCGGTATGAGCTTTAAAATAAAACTGTGGGCTATCACCATAAATATAAATATTTCATTCATTCAAAATATTTATCGTTATTAATTTCATTCAAAAGTATTCACACTGCAACAAGTTGGGGGATCCAATTGATAAATTTATGAGATCACTGCTACTATCATACTAATAATGCATGCAAGAGAAGAAAAAAATAAATAGAACCATCCACCGTCGAGCTTTCTCAGGGTCCCACACTTCTTTCCATATAGTTATTAATATTATAATATCAATTCATAAACAACCAATAGAATTCAAATCCTATATATATATAGTATAACTTATATGTTTATCAATCATATCTAAACCTTAAACAATTTTAACTTCTTCTTTTCTTCCTCCAGATTGAAAGATAATTAGCCAAAGAAATTTTGTTGGTTTGATAATGGGGATTATAGGTATAAGGGCGATGATTCGACAAGCTGCTAAGTATAATGTTTTTTTACGAACAAAATTAGAGGTACCAAAAGGGCATATAGTAGTGTATGTGGGAGAGAGGTATTACAAGAAACATAAGAAGTTTGTGGTTCCAATATCATATTTGGAACATCCATTATTTCAAGAATTGTTGAGGAAAGCAGAAGATGAATATGGATTTCATCATCCAATGGGTGGTCTTACTATTCCATGCAGTGAAACTACATTCCTCACTATCATTTCTCATTTGAATCTCATCTCTACATGTCAATAATATTAATTGTTGTTATTGAACTCATTGTATTTTTAAACTTATGAGTTCAACTATTTATTACTGTAATTTAATGATTTTTTTTTCACAGATATATATATATACTCATCATATACATTTAAGTTCAATGTAATCAATTACCGGTGTAAGGAAATATATTTTTCACTTCCAAGTTCCATATGAAACAATTCGTATATTTTCTCATTGAAATTTTCAGTGACAATTCCGACACAAATTTTGATTGAATTAATGAGAAAAGAAAAAATAATAGTGTTTTCAAAAAAAAAATTAAGAAACTTCTTATTATTTCATTGAGAATCTGTTCTCCACTATTATATTTTTCTAGTGAGCTGATGTAGTGGAAAATTATATTTATAAGACAAATTTTTCATTAATTCACAGCAAAAGGCCTCTCTCTATTTCTACTTTTTCTTTTCTAGTAGTGATTATTCTGAATTACTCCATATTTTACACTTGCATGCACTAATTGTTTGTATTTTCTCATAAATCACAACACACATCATTATACTCCCATTCCATCTCAATATTTTAACGAGTATATTTTCAAGAATATACACAAAAAAAAAAAAAAGTTAAAACTAAATCTATATTTTCGCGAAGATGAAAAATCTAAATTACTTTCTGACAATTAAAATTATATACATTAACAATGTGATGAACTTAACATTTTACAACATAATGTAATTTAACTTGTTATTCTAAATTATCAATAAATACTAGTATAACAAAAATACATATTATTTGTATATCTAAGTTAAATCCATTATTTTGACACCTCGTAGTCTCATTTATGATACTAATAAAAGAATAGCTTCCACTTCTTTGGGGCTACTAATATTCTACGCTGTTTTGCATGGCTGGATTTTCATGTTTATTAAAAAGAGAATATTAATTCGCGGTGGAAAAGTAGTGTAGAGAAAGACGTACTAATTAATTTGATTTAAAAATAACTTACTTTACATCATCGTTAATTAACACACTGGGAATGATTAATTATGACATGTCGGTGGGGTTATTTATGTTCATGTACGGAGTGTCTTCTTTTTATCTGATGGATTATTCACTTTGTCTCATATTAATTGATCATCTTATTAAAAAGTTGTTACTATTACACTATTAATTGTCCACCTTACTAAATAAAGAAAATATTAATTAGATTTTTCCTATATTACCTTGTAATTAATTTTTTTTAAAAGTGATCACATTTATTTATAATTTTTTAATATTCATATAAAAAGAAAATTGTTATAGGACGAAGGGAGGGAGTATTGTTAATTCTAAAACTCTCAGAACTCTAAGTCACGTTGATTCTGTTTAGATGGAAAATCGTTTTCCATCATGATAATTAGAGTATTTTTTTTATTATCACATATTCTTTGATATTGATGACTATACTTCCAATTTTCTTTTAAATAAAGTACTTTTATATGAGTTGTTAAGATAATTAATTGCTGCTCTCTTTCCTATAATCAAAAAATTCTTTTAATATTTCTTTTATATTCAGTTGAAAGGGAAATAAGAAATTATTTATTGGAACTAGTCAATAGTTAGAGAACGTTTTACCCTTAAATGAAATTTCTTATATTCTTAATATGAATAATTCAAATTAATCATATCCCAAAATAATTCGCAATTCATAAGTAATTTTAAAATATCAATGCAGAATAATAATATCTAACATTAATTTAAAATTGTAAATATGAACGCGGAGAATTAGATGCACAAACAATACATATATATCCTGGCATTATTAGTGGCCATCTAATAATCCATTTAGTTAGTTTGTTAATTAATTCTTTACGAAATGATCATTGGTACGAAATTTAGTTTTGTTGACATTTGGGAATTTTTTTTTTCTTTCCTTTTACTCCTTTCTGTTACAAGTCATCAACTTGATTAGGTTTGGATGTACAATCACAATTTTTTTTTTATGTTCAATATAATAAACATTATTCAATCACCTCTCTTGACCATATATAGCATCCATTTAATAATTTAATTTATATAGGACAAACTTTGTGAGCTCTATTACATTATTATTTTTCATGTAAGTCTATAGCTCAAGTTAATTTTATATAATATGTACATTCATGTTACTTATTAAGTATTCACAATTACAAAAAAAAAATGTAGTAACTATGCGGACAAATTTTGACTGATAATATATATAAAAAAAAATTATATTAATTGTTGATATATATAACTTATAATATATTTTTAAAAATATTTTAATTGGCTGGAGGCACGAAAGAGTTTCAACATATGTATATGTATATAATATAATAAAAGAAAGAGTAACATTTAGATAACGACTGGATAATTAAATATGAAGAATTTTTCAATTTGAGTGTATTATACACAATTAAAGACAAAAAATATTGTATAGGGGCCGGAGATGTTGTTTCATGTTTGGTCGTGTTTGAGACACAAACATTAATATGGATGAAAACTATGTCCAAATTGGAAACAATGGCCAAGTGACGGTGTTGTGTATTATGACCACCAACAAATTAAAACAAGCCAAATTCAAATGTAAGTGGATATAAATAATTAAAATTAATTATGGAAAAATTACATGGTTAACTAACTTGTACACTCTATTTGATACAGCGTCCTCTTTCGATCTATTGTGATCGTATCCAACGCCACTGTATGTGTCGATACAGTGAACGAACACATACAACCTATGGTGTTTGTATCCAGTATGAGATATATCGAGCGAATGCAATAATAAAATTTAAAATTTTGTTAAAGATAGTTGAAATTTAATATATATGTATAAACATAATTTTTGTATACACACTATAAGATTCTATATATATGCAGTATAATTTTTTAATGGAGGTGGATCAACTGACCACCCTTTACTCTATATAGCTATGCTACTGAGTGAACACATACAACTCATGGTGATTGTACCCAACACAACTATGTGCATTGATACGGTAAAATTGAGCATACAATAGGATAAAAACAAATAGTAATTAGGTAAACTATAATTATGTACGATAACTAGACTCTAAAAGTATAGTCTTTATGAAAGTTTCTCAAGTAATCAAACTTCGTAGCAGCAGCCCAAATATGCAATAAGTTCAATTAAACAAGTGGGCTCCTTAATCAAGACTTGGATGAGAGTGATGACTTCATAGGGAATTGAATATTTCATTTCATTTTCTTCCAATTTGACAAAAATGAGCAAAGGCCATGTGAGGTAGGACCTCCCTTGCACAGTCCACTTTGGTAGCAACAACATATGCAGCTAATATAAATTATAATTTCCACTTCAAACAATTCAGAACGACAAGTTCTTCCAATTATATCAAACACCAAATTTAGTACAACCAAGTCAGTATTAAAAAAAGTGATCATGGGTATTCGTTTGTTATCTATGATTTCAAGTGTCAAGCAATTCAACATATTGCATTCTGTTGTTACTAGGAAGCAAATATCAGATGTACCAAAAGGACATTTAGCAGTTTACGTTGGAGAAACAGAGAAGAAACGATTCGTGGTTCCAATTAAATACGTAAATCATGCTTCGTTCCAAGAATTGCTACGAAAATCAGAGGAAGAGTTCGGATATCAACATCCAATGGGCGGTCTCACAATACCTTGCAATGAGGAAGCTTTTTTTCATGTCACTTCTCGATTGAACAAAGCTTAGTGCATGCTTAATTTCTTCTTTTTATTTTTCAATACGTTATACGTTTTTTTTTTCCTCTTGCCATGCAAGAGCTGTAAATTTATGTGCAAATTAATGCCTTTACAGTACTGACTCATACTGTTGAGAAAAATACTGGAAAGGAAAAAATTCAATCAAATATTTATCATTCTTCATTGTCATTACGTATCGTTTTTATCAAGTTATATTACTATATGCCTTATAAAGTAGCCTATCTAATTGTTTAAATATTTTAAACTTCAAACTGTCAAGATTTTTCTTTTTCCTGTTTAAAGATAAAATATCAAGATTTTTCTATGTTAAATAATCAAGAGCAAGAGAGATTTTGTAACGTAGAGGCCATTGGATGTGCTGTTTCGTTATCCATAAAGAATATTTTGCAGACACTACAACAAAAACGACTTTTAGCGGCATTAAATATTGACATTAATAAAGAGTGTTAAAGTCTTTATCAGCATTAGTTAAGTGCCATTAGAACCAATGTCTCTAAAGGCTTTAGAGACATACAAAGAGTGTTAATTGCCGCTAAAAATACATATTTAGCGGTAATTAAGTTAATTACCGCTAATGATATTTTTTATGTAGTGAGAGGAGCTTTCGAGTAACGTTTTAATTTGATTTACATATGGCATATAAGAACGGGTTTCACACTCCCTTAATTAGAATGTGGTTGGCCTTCACTGGAATGCTTCGTACACCAAGCTACCATTTTTTTTAACTCCGCAATGTTGGTAATTGCCTACTAGCTAGGACTTGTGAGTAACATGTATACTGGCAATAACTTATGAAATCGAGGGTTATTTTCGCTAATTCTTTTGAACAACAAAGTAGTCCACATAAAAATTCTTTTAAATTATTCTAAGTATAATATTGCTGTTGATTATGTTTAGATGGACTTTCAATCATTTTTATATTTTTTTTTAATGAAAATGATGTCAAAGAACTTCTGTATAACTGTTGTAGTGTTGTAGTAGTTGGCAAGAAATTTCTTTAAATCCTGTTTTTCTTATTTCAGAATTAATAATAAGGAAATTAAATCTAATTATTGAACAGCATCAGCAGTGATTGGTGTAGAGTCGAAGACTAATAATTAAATTTGAACTTGTGACAATATTAATTTAGATTAAGCAAACCTACATATTCCCCTAAGTATATATAATAATTAATATAATTCGTAAGTAATGCCAACTCTCAACTAATTTTGGATTCCTTCACATTTGTTCGCAAATGTAAAGTCGTCTACCACCAAACCGGAGGTCTTGAATTCGAGCTGGGGTACTGGAGTCGTCTTTGACAGAAAGAGACACATTTAAATTAATCGAACCCCAAAACGCGTCTCCTGTCCAGAGTACTAAGAAATTTGTTTACATTTAATTTTTCTTTAATAATGATTATTAATGATTCTATTAATTAAAAGTCACGCTGATGGTAGTTATATAGAAAATAATTCCGATCATTTGATCTTTTATTATCTTGATCTGGATCACAAATTCTGTTATATTGGTAACATGTGATGTACTTCCAATTTATTTTAAAATCTTATGATAAAATCATAAATGCGCAAATTCTTTTTCATTTCCTTGATCCGGCAACTTCGTAGTTGTAGGCTTGTAGTTCAATGCAAAATAATTAATGTGTTCAATAAATTTCAAAATGATATATACGCGGAGAGTTAAATTAAGTACATAAGTACAGGGATTATAATTTATAATGTATATTTGTTAGTCGTTACTTAATGAAATCATTGGGTTGTTAGATCAAACTTATAGTACCAAAATGTTTTTGTTCACACTTAGTGCTTTTTCCGGTTTTTTTTTTTTCCATTTTCATTAGCTGTAAGTCACCGTTATAATATTTTGAAATTTAGATGTATGTTATAGTTGTAATATCTCCTTTTATTTAAATAGCTAATATTCAAGCAACCAAAAAAAAACATCACGTCCTAGTTTTACAAAAGTTACATTTGTATGTAATAATTGAATTGTAGCGGGTATAGTTTAGTGATAAATGTGTAATTCTTTCTAGAGAGTACAAAAGCTTGTAGTAGGACAGTGACTATAATGTGGAACCTATCATTAAATGAATTAATATGTACTAAACCTTAAGTCAATCTTTCGAATGAGATGATCTGACACGTCAATGAATTCCAATAGAAGAAGAAAGAAAGTGGGCTGACATGGGGCGGGGAACGGCCGGCAAAGCAACAGATGGGAATAGAAAAAATTTAACTTGTTAATGAGTAATGACCATTAATTAAGGAGTTTACATTTAAGATAAATTATCTAATACCATATTTAAGGGATTTGTGTATCTTATAAATCTTTTAAAATATATGGTATAAATATTAAAAGTGATAATATATGTAATTATTTTAAAATAGAGGTAAATATAGTATATATGGTAGTGATGTATGTGTGGTTAGATAGTTTTTCCTAAAAAAAAATGTTATTGGCTCATTAAGAAAAAGAATCCAACTCACACAATAAGGAATTGTTATAAGGTACTCTCTAACAACTTAAACTTTTTAAATAAGAAATAGTATCATACAATTCACAATATTGAAATGCATGGTGATCACCACTACCACTCGTTTATTTTCATGCAAGTAGCCATTAGTTTGGGAACATATATGTAATTATAAGTTGAAAAATGCAGAATTTGTTGTGCTGTCATATTTTTGAAAAATCAAGAGCAAGACAGATAGAGGTGGGCATGCAGTTATTTCGGCACCAAAAAATATGTAGATGATAAATGACTTCACAACTTTTTGCACAACCTCAAGGACAACAAGACAGTATGGGAGTTGCAATTAGATACTAGTAAAGAATTAGAGAGCAACATATATAATTCTTTGTTTGTTGGTTCGTTTTATATTTTGACACAAACAATATTTTTATATATATACATGTCCAAAGTGGAAACAATGGGAGAAAAGTGGTATATATATAACCAGACAGTTTATGGCCATCCAAAATTCAGGACTAGATAATAATCAAGTCAAGTGGATACATGGCAGATTAGAAACTCTCCAAGTAATTGTTTCCAATCACGCACATAAGTAGTTCCAATTGAACGTGGATGTCTCAATTTCTGTGACACTTTTCGTTTTTTGAGAGTCAAACAGTTTGACCAGATATTTGCGTGTGAAATCGAAATAAAATTTATATATTCGTAAACTAGGTAAAAAGTATTATAAGTCACAATAATTAAAAGATATATGAAAAATTTACGATCAAAAGATAGATTTATTTGAATCTCGAAATCCGAAAACGATTGGATCAATATAAATGGTAATTGTGCAAGCAAATCCACAATGTTATAACTTGTAGGCTGATTACTTGGTTTTTCAGAGGGAAATATTTCAATTTGTTGATGAGGCATGTGAAGTAGGGCCGTTACCACATGAGACAACCCTATAAATATAGCCTTTTTCAGTTCAAATTTGAGAACAAGAACAAGTCAGTCAAATCATCAAACACCTTCAGTGCATAAAATTATTCCTCTAACTCAACAAGTTCCAATCCATCAATTACCAAAACTTATCTTCAAAATCAAAGATCTAGTGATGGGTATTATTCGTTTACCATCAAGTTTGAAGCAATTTCACAAACTACACTCTGTTTTAACTCGGAATCAAATACCAAAAGGACATTTAGCAGTTTACGTTGGAGAAACAGAGAAGAAGCGATACGTAGTTCCAATTGCATACCTGAATCACACTTCTTTCCAGGAATTGCTTCAGAAAGTAGAGGAAGAATTTGGGTTTCAACATCCAATGGGCGGTCTAACAATACCCTGCAACGAGGATGCATTTTTCCATGTCACTTCTCGATTGAACAATTCCTTATGATACATATATATATTATGAAGAAGCATTAATATATTAGTGACAGATTATATTAGAGCTTACTGTTTTTCTTTCATTATTTCTTTTTCATCTTGCAATGCAACTTGCAAGAGCTGTAAATTTGCCTTTTCACTCACTCATAATGTTGACAGAATTGCAAAGAATACACTCATTTTTGTTACAATTTTTCATTGTCTTCGTTAAATATTTTAAACAGTTTAAGAATAATGCTGCTAAATTTTTTTAAATCAGTAGAATTTAACAATCAGTTATTCTTTCTATCTCAATTCAAGAAACACTAATTAATTGATACAGATTCAATTTTGTGGAATTTATTGTCTTTGATTGATACAAATTTTAAGAAAATAGAGAACGACTTTTAAAATTTGAAAAACTACCTAACTAGACATATTTTACTGTCATACATACTTAATTTATGTCTAGCTTAAAAAAATTACACACAAACTTTAGATATTTCTATAGAAATCATTTTTAATTATGGAAAGATGTAATTTTCTTTTTGGACCGACAAGATTAAAAAGAAAAGTGGAAGTAATAGTGTTTTCGTAGTGGATAGTGTAGTTCTTTTTATTATGTGTACAGAATTAAAATACTTAAAAAGTACTTGTCAAGAAATCTACTTTTTTCGTTCTAGTGAAATTACGTGTTGGATTTAATTTATTTTTTAAAAGGGGAAAAGAACACTTATACCCACCCCAAAATTTGAAACTATTTACAAACTGAATAGCTGATACACCATTATTTTTTACCTCTTTTTATAATTCAGTGCAAAACTATTCTCACACGGATTTTGCCTCCTTTCCCAAAGTTGTCTTCCTCTTCTTTCCCAAGCAACCTTCTATGCGAATTCTAGTGATGGATAACGTTACAATTTTAGTGCAGCACAATGAAATTTGGGATTCAAACAACCACCTATAATAATTATCACGTTGATATTTTAATCAATTCTACTCTCTAATTTTACATCTGATCGAAACAATAGCAACACAACTACAGAAGGATGTTGCTGCAAGTAATAATCGATGGTTATTTTGGCTAATTCTTTTGTAAAACCAAGTAGTCCACATAGAAATTCTTTTAATTTATTCTAAAGTATAATTATTGATATTGATTATGTTTACATAGAATTTCAATCATTTTCATAGTTTTTTAAAATGAAAATGATGTTAAAGCCCTTCTGTATAACTGTTGTAGTAGTTGTCAAGAAATTTCTTTAAATCCTTTTTTTCTTCTTTCAGAATTACCAATAAGGAAATCTAATTATTGAACAGCGTTAGTGGTGATTGGTGTAGAGTCAAA
The DNA here is from genome assembly GCF_019186545.1 of Solanum stenotomum. NCBI lineage: Eukaryota > Viridiplantae > Streptophyta > Magnoliopsida > Solanales > Solanaceae > Solanum > Solanum stenotomum. The sequence goes on from NC_064282.1 coordinate 1,371,606, forward strand.
GACTAATAAATTTGAACTTGTGACAATATTAACTATATTAAGCAAACCTACATATCTCCTAATTAAGTAATAAGTAATATAATCGCAAGTAATGCCAACTCCCAACCAATTTTAGATTCCTTCACATTTGTTCACAAATGTAAAGTCGTCACTCGTCAATACCACCAAATCAGAGATCTTGAATTCGAGCTCGGGATATTGAAATCGTCTTTATCAGAAAGTGTTTTACTTTTACCTCCAAAGTGAAACTTACCGGCACACATAAATTAATCAAATGCCAAAATGTGTCTCCTATCCACAGTATTAAGATATTCTTTTACATTTAATTTTTCTTTCATAATGATTATTAATAATGCGCAATTAAGAAAAAAGTTACGCTGATTGTAGTTATATAGAAAATGGTTCCAATAATTTGATCTTTCATTATCTGGATCACAAATTCTGTGATATTGAAATCATGTGATATACTTCCAATTTATTTTAAAATAAAATCTTAAAGGCCTTTTATTTTTCCTTTCCTTGATCCGGCAACTTCGTAGTTGTAGGCTTGTAGCTCAATACAGAATAATTAATGTGCTCCATAAATTTCAAAATGATATATACGCGGAGAATTAAATTATGCGTACAGGTAGTATAATTTTGGTCAATATAAGCAATTTATAATGTATATTTGTTAGTCGTTCCTTAATTAAATCATTGGGTTGTTAGATCAAACTTATAGTACCGAAATATTTTTGTTCACACTTGGGAGTGCTATTTTCGTCTTTTTTTCTCTTTTCATTTTCATTAGTTGTAAGTCACCGCTATAATATTTTGAAATTTAGATTAATGTTATAGTTGTAACATCTCCTTTTATTTAAATAGCTAAGATTCAAGCAACAACAAAAGAACTTCCTGTCCTAGTTCTACGAAAGTTATATTTGTATATAATAATCAGATTGTAGCGAGTATAGTTTAGTAATAAATGTATGATTCTTTCTAGAGAGTACGAAAGCTTGTAGTATAGCAATGACTATAATGTGGAACCTATATATGATTAAATGAATTAATACATACTATATCTCTAATAGCTCAATCTTTCGAATAAGATTTTTTCACACTTCAATGTGAAATTACTTCAGACAGATGTCTTAGGCATGAGTGACGTTACATCATTATAAAAAAAAATGTGCTTGACTCATTAAGAAAAAAGAATCCGACCCATACAAGAAGGAACTGTTATAAGGTAAACAAACCTACGATCTTCGTAACAACTTAAACTTTTTAAATAAGAAGATTATCATACAATTCACAAGTTTCAAAAGCATGCTGATCATCAAATTAAATGGCAGAGTTGGTAAAACTAGCACTCGTTTAATTTCATGCAAGTAGCTAGCCACTAGTTTGGGAACATATGTAAGTAATTAAGTTGAAAATTCAACAGGAAAATGCAAAAATTTGTTGTGCTGAACATAATTATTGAAAAATCAAGAGCAAGACACATACAGGTGGGCATGCAGTTAAAGTGTGTAAGTAAAAATTGTTTTCAACTTTAGGGGGTCACCGATAGGTTAGACCTTTAATTTATTATGAGTTTAGTAAGTCAAGCTAATTAATTATGTTTACATGGAATTTCAATTTTTTAATTATCTGGATCTGGATCACAGACTTGGAATAATAGATGTCAAAAGAAATTTCTTTAATTATTCCTTCTTCTTTTTTAGCAGAATTAATAATAAGGAAATCTAATTATTGAACAGCGTCAGCAGTGACTGGAAAATTGAACTTGTAACAATATTAACTAGATTAAGCAAACCTACTGAATCTGATCTTTATCGAAAATATAGTTCCAATCATTTGATCTTTTATCATCTGAATCTGTATCACAAATCCTGCGATATAATTATTAGCAGTAGTTAATTAAGATAAAATCCTTCTCTTTCTTAATCAAAACGTTCTCAATTTTCTACTTTAATTTCATATAATCAAGAGGGGAATAGGAGGAAATGAAATCTCGTGGACTCTTACAATTTTAATAGAAGAAAATGACATATCTCTTACGGTAGAAATAAAGATCTTTTGTAAATGACTACTCATTAAAATAATGCTATTTTCATGCAAGTACGCAGTAACCACTAGTTGGGAACATATATATAATTAAGTTGAATATTTAGCACCAAAAATACACAATTTAATTTGTTGTGCTGCCATGCATATTTATGAAAATTCTAAACCAAGACATATATATGTGGGCATGCAGTTATTTCCGCAGAAGATAGGAGGCATGGTACGTACGTAGGAATTTGTACCAAAAGTTATCTTTAGATCATTAATGAGTAATGACTTCACAACTTTTAGCAGAAGTAGAAGATACTTATATATAGTTCTAACTTGTGAGGTACTTCAAGGCAGTATGGGAGTTGCAATTTGATAGAAAAGAATTAGATTGCAACAATAATATGGATACACATGCATCTCCTAAGTGGAAACAATGGGTGAATGGTGGTATACATAGTAGATAGATACCACCAAAATTCAGGAAGAGATAATCAAGTGGATATATGGCAGACTCAATTTGATTAATTAGCTCTCACTACTTTTATCTTTTTTTTTTTATGACCGTGGTGTTCAGGTTAGCTTTCACACATCTTAATTAATCTCACGGAATATCTGTCATTTTCCATCAGCAACAGATACCAAGTAATTATGTCCACTAAGGATAGAACAGAGGAATAATCCCCTAATATTTTTTTTTATTATCTTTGTTGAGTTTTGAACATGAGACCTCAGGTTCTCAACCAATCCTGTAGAGTAGGAACTTAAATTCACTATTTGGCTATTTCATCAAATTTTGGAAGGAATACAATAATGGGCTGATTAATTATTTGCTAGGTAATTGGGTAGGAGTATTTTATTTGTTGATGATGAAGCAAACATGTGAAGTTGGACCCATTTCACATGACACCAATTGTACACAAGGACAGCTGAGCTGTGGTGGAACGCAACATAATTTTCCAGCAGCTACTATAAATATCGCCATACCCAGTCAGTCAAATCATCAAACACCTTAACTGCATTATTCTTCTCAATTCATTCACAAGCCTATCTACCACTAATAACAAGATCTAGTGATGGGTATTATTCGTTTACCATCAATTATTTCCGGTGTGAAGCAATTCCACAAACTGCACTCTGTTTTAACTAAGAACCAAATATCAGATGTACCAAAAGGACACTTTGCAGTTTACGTAGGAGAAACAGAGAAGAAGAGATACGTAGTTCCAATTGCATACCTGAATCACACTTCATTCCAGGAATTGCTTCAGAAATCAGAGGAAGAATTTGGATTTCAACATTCAATGGGTGGTCTCACGATACCCTGCAATGAAGACGCATTTTTTCATGTCACTTCTCGATTGAACAATTCCTTATGAAGAAGAACCAGCCTTAATTGACCGATAATATACTACTGATTTTCTCTTTCATTCATTTTTTCCTCTTGCAATGCAAGAGTTGTAAATTTATGTTCACTGAATTAGAATACAATCAATTTTTTTTACAATTTTTCATTGTCTTCGAAAAATATTGCACTTGTTTTATTAATAACAACTCAATTTACATGGTACAGTTGAATTTTCGAGGGCATCAAATTTTCTTTTGAGGTGAATTTCTTTATAAAATGTTAATTATTGTGATTTCTAAAACTTTTATATATATATTTCAAATATATGTAAAAAAATACTTTATGCTTCTCACATTTGAGTTCACCATTAAAATTTAAAAGTTCGATTATTATTTTTTTGATGACAAGGAAAATCTGTAGTCGTTATTCTTTGAGTGCGCACAGGTAAAATCTTGTTCCTATGCAATAGCTCGCAAACCACATATGACAGGTAACCCACACTAGACAAGCTCGATGCGACAAACTCAACCCAGAAGTCAAACTCCTTGCTTTCGCTGGCAAAGAGTTTCGAACTTGAGACATCCAACATGGAAGTCCCAATCTCAAACCACTGGCAATTTTAATTATATCACATAAACAAATAGAGTAGTAAATAATACTTTCCCCATCCTATTTCAAAATGAGTGAACTTTAATTTTTTGATTGTGTTTCATATAATTATAAAGACATTAGTTTTTTTCTTTCGATTTACTCTTATTTAAATAAAAAAACATAATTAAGAAATCTTCGAGGAGTTGCTTTTTTTTTTAATGTAGTTATTTGATTAAGGATGAGTTAGTAAAAATAATCCATTCATCCCGAGAAATCATAACTAAGAAGAATATTTTTATTTACCCTTTAAAACTTTTTTAGCACTGCACTCTAGGTTGTGTGCCTTATACACCACTACCAATATTAATGGTAGATGAGCCTTCTTGGAAATTTACAATATTTAATTATACTTTCAAAGAATTAATTTTAAAGGTAAAATGAAAAAAAAAACTATATCTTTGTTTTGTAAATTAACAAGTAATTTGGGATACATATCTTAGTAATGTGGACAAGTAATATAAAATCAAAGGAGGACTTTTTTCATAAAAAAAAAAGTAATTTTCTTAAGAAATGTGTTCAAACTAAAAACCACTTATCATAAAACAGAGAAAGTATCATTCAGTACTCCCTCATTCCATTTTTAATTGTCATGTTACCTTTTCGAAAGTCAGTATGACTAATTTTTAAAGTTAAATTAGATTAAATTTATTCGATATTTTAAACAAAATATTTAAATATTCAAAAACTATACTAAAAGTACTATAAATTGTATTTTTTTTTCATATCAATATAATGAAAGATTAAATCGTAAAATGTTAGTCATGGTTATTATCGTTTGACTCTAAAAGAGGAAATTATGATAATTAAAAATGGACGGAGAAATATAAGTTAATACTCCCTCTGGCCCTGCTTTTTTAACCTCTCATATAAACCTCTTAATTGGTGCATCAATGCACCTTTCGTTCACATATCTAAACTATCTTATTTTCGCATTCCTCATTTTATTTCCCACAAAATCCATCTAAGCATCTTTAAAAACGCGGATAAGTCTAACATATTTATGAGCCATCTATAATCTGCAGATACACACAATAATGGCTTATGATAAAATCATAAATGTGCCTAATAATTCCTTTTCCTTTTGGCAACTTCTTCGTAGTAACTCGATGCCGAATATAATTAATGTGTGTTTATAAATTTAAAATCCAATTTACGCGGAGAATTATATTATGTACAAAAAGAATATACAGACAGGTAGTGGATATTGGTCAATTTAAGCAATTTATTTTATTAATTGTTTAGTCGTTACTTAATAAATTAAATCATTTGGTGGTTTGTTCAAACTTAATAATACGGAAATTTGTTTTTGTTCACATTTAGAAATTATCTTTTCGTCCTTTTCATTTCCTTTTGTTGTAAGTCACATTAATAAGATTTATGTAGGTCTTCTCTTTCACAAAATCAACTGAGAGATTACCTATTCGAAAATATTATCGAGGCCTCAAATTTTTGGAGGCTTAAAGCAAAAGTTTTATTACCTATTCGAAAATATATACGTAGTGACTTCAGAAACTACTTGTACTTGTAAGGACTTGCACTTTCGTGGAGAACCTCAACAACAATAAGGCAGCATGGGAGTTGCAATTTGATGAGGAAAAAATAATGTATATTGTATTGTCCAAAGTGGAAACAATGGGAGAATAGTGGTAAATATATTTACCACTTTATGGACACCCTCATCACTATGCTGATCAATTGGGGAATTGGGACCATTAAAAGCCATGTGAAGTAGGCCCTTTTTCACATGCCATCAATTATATAGTCCACAAGGACAACTGACCTGCAAGCACATCACTATAAATATTAACCTTAAATTTACAAACTTCAGAGAACCAGAACAAGTCAGTCAAATTATCCAACACCTTAAAGTGGATTATTCTTCACAATAAGTAGCAGTTTTCAGTCATAACAGTATCTAGTTATGGGTATTATTCGTTTGCCATCCATTATTTCAAGTGTGAAGCAATTCCACAAACTACACTCTGTTCTTATGAGGAATCAAATTTCAAATAATGTACCAAAAGGACATTTTGCGGTTTACGTAGGAGAAACAGACAACAAGAAGCGATACGTGGTTCCAATTGCATACTTGAATCAAACTTCGTTCCAGGAATTGCTTCAGAAAGCAGAGGAAGAATTCGGGTTTCAACATTCAATGGGCGGTCTCACAATACCTTGCAATGAGGATGCATTTTTTCATGTCACTTCTCGATTGAACAATTGTTTATGATATGAACAAGTCTTCTTTCTTTTATTTTGATTATTTTTTTTCCTCTTGTCATGCAAGAGCTGTAAATTTAATATCTTCAAAGTTTTCCTCTGGTTAATATTGTTCAGAGGATTGGAAAGCAAAATATACAATCAATTTTTCTTTTTTAACATTCTTCATTGTCCTCGAACCTTAAACCTCAATAAATTGAAATCTTAGAACAACCTGTCAGTTGAACTTAACCTAGTTAGCAACCATTCTGTTTTATTATCAAGAAGGAATACTTAGTACCAAGTACCAACATGGGTTCTGGGGTAGTGATGAGATTTTTAGCCCTGAATATGGAGAAAATCATGTTGAAGCTACAGTGCACGATCCGAATTTACACAAAACTCCAATACGGGCTTCAAACACCATTTGCGAAACCAAAAAAAAAAAATAAAAAAAAAATGAAGAAACACTTAGCATAAGGAACAATAAATATACTAACCAATTTGGGGTTTAGTTCACAAGTCACCCTAAAAGAGGTGGCCTTGATTTTTTTGACCCCACTTAATTTTTTAAAAGAAAATATATCCTTGTTTCGGAAAATTCACTAGGCAAATGTTTTTGTTGACCACAAGCATAAATTGTGGACAGAAATTAGTTTTGCACAAAAGATTAAAGTTCAAAAGTTCAGTATGGTGAGCTTGTTCAATTGTCTAGATTTGGGTCACAAATTTAGTATAGAAGATGTCAAAGCACTTCTATATTGAAGTAGTGGTCAAGATATTTCCTTTCTTGTTCAGAACCTAATATATACTTATAAGTTATTAGACGATTCAATATGATATAAAAACATATAGAAATTTTGAGTTCGAATCTCACACTCAAAATATATATTTTCACGTATCCTACGGAGTAAAAATTTAAGTACTTATACATTTTATCATTTAAATAACGGAGTAAAGTTACTACTCATAGAAATACTACTATTTTCATTCAAGTTGCCATTTGCCACTAGTTGGAAACCTAATTAGAGAATTCAACACCGATAATAATTAGCACAAGTGGAAATAATGGCTTAGCATTACCAAAATCACATGAACGTGGGCAGTTACTTCCATGTAAAAAAAGCTTGTAAGCCAATGAATTTAGAGGTTGGAATTTGCACCAAATATTATCTTTAGACATGTACTTCTAAGGACTCTTAACTTAATTCACCAATCACCAACGACAAGATCACAAGAAGGAAGCATGGCCAAAGTGCCCATGTTGTGATACTATTTTTATTTTTTATTTTTATTTTTGGCACAAACAATAATATACATATATATATATATATATATATATGGATAAACATATACATGTCTAAAGTGGAAACAATGGGAGAATAGCGGTATAGATATAACCTTCTTATGGCCATCCGTCATCACCAAAATTCAGGAATAGATAAAAACGAGTGGATGGTAGAGTAGAACAAACTCTTCAAGTAATTGTATTCATGTTCCAAAAGGACCATTGTTCTCCCTAAAATTGGCAACTAATTAGTTCAAAGTCCTAACTAATTAGTTTGGCCAAAACTTAAGAGGTGTCAAAATATAATCCGCTCAATCCATCTAAGTTTGAACGCGTTGAGTAATGACCTATTTATCTCAACAGAATATTCAAAACAACTTATCAAATTACTGTTTCAAAATAGTGCAACATGATCAGTCAAGGTGCAATCCAAATATACGAAATTAAAACTAGTATTTTTAGAAAAATTACATTTGCTATCACTATACAAAAGGTTAGTTCATGTTGAATTATAACCTTTATTTAATTCATTCATTGATCTAACTCATTTGACAAAAGTCTGCTCATTTGGCACCTCTACTAGTGTGTGCTACAGTCTTAGCTCTTTACTCTAGTCTTTGCGCAAGTTCCAGAACCTTGCAGGCGCTCCGTACATTAAAATCTTATACGTATATTTTTCCATTATAAGAACACCTATTTACGATGCAACACGCATTGGAACTATTACAATTTACAACCCATACCGCACTACTTATATCAACTTAGCATGTGAAGTAGGGCCTCTCTCACATGGAACCAATTGACCTGCCGTGGCACGCAACATATTGCAATTTGCAAGCAGCCTCTATAAATATAGACTACAACAAGTCAGTCAAATCATCAAACACCTTCAGTGCATAAAATTATTCCTCTCACTCAACAAGTTCCAATCCATCAAATATCAAAACTTATCTTCAAAATCAAAGATCTAGTGATGGGTATTATTCGTTTACCATCAAGTTTGAAGCAATTTCATAAACTACACGTTGTTACTTGGAATCAAATATCAGATGTACCAAAAGGACATTTAGCAGTTTACGTTGGAGAAACAGAGAAGAAACGATACGTAGTTCCAATTGCATACCTGAATCACAGTTCGTTCCAGGAATTGCTTCAGAAAGCTGAGGAAGAATTTGGATTTCAACATTCAATGGGCGGTCTCACAATACCCTGCAATGAGGATGCATTTTTCCATGTCACTTCTCGATTGAACAATTCCTTATGAAGAAGCAATTATATTAGTGACAGATTATAGTAGAGATTAATTAGTGTTTTCCCTTTCATCATTTTTTTCCCCCTTAGAAAGGGGGTAACTGTATGTACAAAGCCTTGCCATACAAATTACAATCAAATGGAATTCCAAAATTCCCCTATATATTATTCCCTCCCTTTCTCAAATTACTTGTTATTATTGCTCAAATTATTTATTACTCCTATTTTTTAAAAATTTTATTCTCAATTGTAATTGTTTTTGTAGACTATATTACTTCAATACCATATAAATAAAATAAATATTCAATGAAGGAAAATTATATTGCAAGACATGAATAAGAATAAAATAATATAAAAAGAAAAATCCTATAATTAATATTTTATTTTAAGTAAAGTATAAAAAATACAATGAATTATTCGATACAAAAGGAGCACATATTAGGCTGTCATCTAGGTAAAGAATAAGATCATCATTAAAGTGAATTAGGTAAACTAATCATTAAGGAGTATGACTTTTAATAGAGACAAAATAAAGATGCATAATTTTGACCTTTCATAAATCAAATTATTCCTCTGTTTTATATTATGTGATCAAGTTACTTGCGTACTATTTTAAGAATCAAAAGATAAATTTTTAATCACAGTTTTATATAAATATTTTTTTAAAATTATATTTAAATTCATAGAAAAAATTAATTAATTTAATCATTATATTTTCAATCAAATCCCATTAAAGAAATCAGAAGTAATTAATGATCTTACATTGTCGCGTCACATCCATGTGATGAGAAGTTGAACACACGCAAAAAGAGGGGAAAAGAGAAAGAACCTCATTGTGAGATACTTCTACACAATTAAAAAATATTTGGAGTTGGAAATACACACTAATTTGCGCAAAAAATATACTTAATTAAATACTTTTCAAATGCATGACCAATCCTTTTTTTTTAAGGGCATGACCAACCTGAGTCGATGGTCGTAGTTCTTTTATTTTATTTAGAGATTTCGGATTGTTTTGAATGAAAAATAATCATATTAAAAATGTAGGTTTTAAAAATCGACTCTATAACTTCTAAAAAAGAAAAAGAAAAGACTTCAAATGCATGTACCTCTAATTAAGGACATGTGCTCTTTGCGTAACCCCCCGGAATGAGAAGAAATAAGTACTCCCTTGTTTGACAATTTTTGTAAATTAGGAGTGTTTTATTACTTCTTTTCAAACTATTTTTTATATTAAATAATAATATAAAATAGTAATTGTAAATTTAAAATTTTCAAAATATTATCAAATAAAGTTAGTGGGGTAGAATACACCTTTAATTAAAATTTGTTTAAAAAATATGTCAATTCAACAGGGACGACCAAGGAATTTGCGATTATAGTAGAATTTATTTATGATTTCTTTAAAAAAACATATTTTATTAGAAAAATCATATCAAGTTAATTATAAAGAGTGTAAGTTCTATATACACTAACTATATATATATAATATGTAATTACTTATAAAAAGTTACATATAATAATATAGTTAATTGTTATTTTTTCTTCAATTTGTTTATCTTATTTTTCTTTTTAGTATTTTATTTAGAAAAAGAATATCAGTTTCTATAGTTATAACATCATACCTACATAAATAAAATCAAAAAATTTAAATGGCATTTTAATACATTACCCTTATTAGTTTAAGATTAGAAGACTTAATCTTTCTTTAGTTTCTTAAATTTCATCCGAGTTAAGTTAACCCAAACATATTAAAACGGAAAAATAATAGCATGAAAGTAGTAATTAATTCACCATTTATTATACTCCATCCATTCCATATTAATTGAATTTTTGAGATGTTTCACACCCTTTAAGAAAAGTAGATTAAGACATAAATTGAACATAGTTTTCCATTTTTACCCTTATTAATTATTGTTAAATTTATGATTAAAATAACTAAATATTAATTAATCACTAATTCTAATTCTAATACTAACTAATGAAGGGTAAAAATGAAAAAACACTCAAAATGCAGTCTTGGAAACTGAACAATTAAGTTAATTTGAAAAATGAAAAATATCTCAATAATTCAATTAATATGGAATGAAGGGAGTAACTCCTTAGTCAATTGATGAGATGAATCTTTGACGGAATTATTTAGGGGCAGGAGTTGGTGCATGTTCTATTTCTTTATGTGCAAGGAATATTTACAGTGAAATGTATATATTAATGTTCATCTAGCCTAATTTAAAGGTACGGTGCGGCAAGTTGAGTTTCTCCACATTAACAAATTAATAATTTCAGCTCAGTTTTATTTAAATGAACTGAATATTACTTAATTCTACCAAGTCAACTCTGATTTTGTTAAATTTTTTAATTTATGAGATCTGTGCCACAGATTCTCTAAAGATTTTGATAAGTAACAAGATTTATGCATTAATTCATCCTTCAATTATAAAGTTTACATACTGCTCGTTCCTCTTTCGATTATAAGTATATTGTGCTTTGACCTTTCTGTATATTCCCTTTGGGCGAATTTTTCGTAGAAACTTAATGCTTGAATAAATAAATAATATATATATATATATATGCTACGCGGAGGATTAAATGTAGAAAAACAAATGTATGCATACATACAGGTACTAGCTGGATCTGGTCCATTAATTAGTTCATCAATATTTTAAGAAATAATCATTGGTTTGTTTAGGCTATAATCCCTTTAATACAGAATTCATGTGTGTTCGTTCACATAATTTAGGATCGAAATCCTGTTGACTACTTTCATATAATTTGTTACTCAAGAAAACTATACATATATAAATATATATTTTCGACTAGCTAGTTAACTGGAATGTAACTTAGTTGATAAATATAATTGTAAATATTGATTTATTGAAAATTTTAAATTTTAAATTATTATTAAATATTATTAAAAGTGTATTTGAGAGGATGTTAACATTTAGCCTTATAGTATACTAATATTTATGACCCATTGTCTAAATTTGACAATTATAATTTTTAGCATCATTTAAATTATTTAAAATCATAAATCCTCTTATCCTATCCGTACTATCCTCTTGTTAGAATAATATATAAGAAAATTTAATCGTTAGATTAATATGAAATAGAACTAAGAGTAGTTCTATAATTATGATAATGCTAGGCATAAAAATAAGAAATTTGAATAACTTGATATCCAATTATGGGCATGTTATTCAAATTCTTAAATTTTGTCTTGCAATTTTTGTAAAAATCAAATATCAATTATATGATATTTAAATTAACTTATATGATATTTTAGTGCTATATAATTCTTATATTTTAGTTCAATTTTAGAATACAGATTGTTATCGATTTATACTGTGAGATAATTACTTAGAGAAGGCAACATCAATACTTTAGGGGCCAAGATGTTGTTGTTTTGGCACAAACTGTCCACTGTATCTTGAGGCGAATCAGTTTTAAAGAATCCGCCTAGACACAATAATTTTTATTGATATATAAATCTACTACTAAAATTTACACCCAATTTTTACTAAAAAATAAATGAAGGGCCCAACCGGATTCGAACCGGTGACCTCTTGATCTGCAGTCAAATGCTCTACCACTGAGCTATGGACCCTTGATGTTATTACCTCAGTACAACAACAACAACAACATACCCAGTGAAATCCCACTAAGTGGGGTCTGGGGAGGGTAGAGTGTACGCAGACCTTACCACTACCTCGTGGAGGTAGAGAGGCTGTTTCCGGAGGACCCTCAGCTCAAGTACAACAACCCAAGAAAAATAAGAGGAAACATTATATATGACATAGTATCCAATAAGAGAAAAGTGCATAGTCAACAACGGAGACAATAACATCAAGAAAATAAAGTGAGAGGTGAAACTCAGTAAACGACACAAGACTATACGATCACAGACAAGAACTACAAGATCAAGGCTAGGACTACTACAAACGCTACCAACCAAAACCCTCGCACGGGAAGACAACACGCTAGCCCTACTAACCTTCAACCTTAATACGCGACCTCCACTCCTTCCTATCTAGAGTCATGTCCTCGGTAATGCGAAGCTGAGCTAAGTCCTGTCTAATCACCTCTCCCCAATACTTCTTAGGCCTACCTCTACCCCTCCGCGTACCCTTTACAACCAGCCCCTCGCACCTCCTCACTGGGGCGTCTGTGCACCGTCTCTTCACATGCCCAAACCATCTCAGTCTCACTTCCCTCAGCTTGTCCACCACAGAGGCCACTCCCACCTTCTCCCGGATAACCTCATTCCTAATCTTATCGCTCCTAGTGTGCCCACACATCCATCTCAACATCCTCATCTCCGCAACAGGCAGTTTTTGAACATGTGAGTTCCTGACTGGCCAACACTCCGCTCCATACAACAAGGCCGGTCTAACTACCACTCTGTAGAACTTACCTTTAAGTTTCGGTGGAACTTTCTTATCACACAAGACTCCAGAGGCAAGCCTCCATTTCAACCAAGCCGCCCCAATGCGATGTGTGACATCACCGTCTATGTCACCATTTCTTTGGATTACAGCCCCAAGATACTTAAAACTTTCTTTCTTGGGGATAATATGTGTGTCCAGTCTCACTTCCCCATCTGCCTCATCCACCGCATCACTGAATTTGCATCCCAAATATTCAGTTTTGGTCCTACTCAACCTGAACCCTTTGGACTCCAGCGTTTGTCTCCACACCTCCAGCCTCGCATTAACTCTGTACTGCGTCTCATCAATCAGTACTATGTCATCCGCAAATAACATACACCATGGTACCTTCTCCTGAATAGACCGCGTCAACTCATCCATCACCACAACAAATAGAAAAGTATTACCTCAGTAATTTAAATGAATTAATGTTACATTTACTAATAACCTTTTCCAGAGTTTGTGCATAGAAGAAGCTAAAATTCACATGCATGTGTTGTTACTCTATTTCCAAGGCATCATACACTTTACAAATAATTAGCCACCTCTGACTGATTGATATATTCAGTCAGAGTAATTGGCTATTCTTAATTGAGGTAATAATATTAGCATAGCCATGTGAGATAGTCCATAATAACAGCTGATTTTCGGTGGCAAAACATGTAACCTTGCTTATATAAATACATACTAACTTTTCCAAAACTTCAAACTTCACAACAAGTTAATTACTCAATCTCAACATCCAGTTCACTTACTTCAATCAAAACACCAAAGTTAATCTACCTACTTTCAATATCAAAAAACATGGCCATTCGTTTGCTATCTATGATTTCTGGTGTGAAGCAATTCCACAAATTGCAATCTGTTGTTACTCGAAATCAAATATCAGATGTACCAAAAGGATATTTTGCAGTTTACGTTGGAGAAACAGAGAAGAAACGATACGTAATTCCAATTGCATACTTAAATCACACTTCGTTCCAAGAATTGCTTCAGAAAGCAGAGGAAGAATTCGGGTTTCAACATCCAATGGGCGCTCTCACAATACCCTGCAACGAAGATGCATTTTTTCATGTCACTTCTCGATTGAACAATTATTTATGATATGAAGATGCAGCATATTAGCTAGAGCTTATAAGATTTTGAATTCTCTCTCTGATTTTAATATTTTTTTCCTCTTGCAACACAAGAGATGTAAACTTAATTATTATACATAGACAAAGCATTGCAATCAATTGTTTACTCTATTTGTTTTGGAGATTAAAATAGACAAAGCTCTTCTAAAATTTTGGTGCTTAATCATCTGATTATGTATATGCTAGCTGAAACTAATTAACAGTCATTTTTTTTATTTTTGGAGTTGAATTTGCTGTTTCACAGATCCTGTTTGATAATTGATTAGTGTACGTACTTTCAGTATTGTTTTAAGTAATACGAAACGTCAAAGCACAACTTATTGTTTGTTACTCTAAATAAATTCTCTCTCTTAAAGTAATCGTAAATGTGTTTTGTTTTCATTTCCTTCCTAATTACTCAGTGCTCAATAATTTGTTCCATAGATTTATATTTCAATATTGTGATCCAAATTATTTAACACTTCATAGTTCATACCTGTAGTTCAATATGCACGAATTTGGATTAAAAAAGAAGTTATTGTTAGCCTTTAGATAATGACTTCACGTTATATAAGAGGATGACCTCACAAGTCACAAGAGTACTTTGCCGAAAAAGAGATTGACAGACTTCTAGACTAACAAGCTTCCACAAAAAAGAGGAAGTGTTGTACCTTAGAACGAATAACACATCAAAATAAAAGTGGAAAATGAATAGTTTTATAATAACATAAATTCATATGGTATATGCTTTTAGGTTTGATGATGACATAAACAAGACAAATTTGCAAGGCTTGCTGGCCAAAATGGATAATACATTTCATGAGTAGGAGAGGATCCAGTGTATACGAAGTGAGTTTTTGAAAATTTAGTAACTTTTATATGAATCTTGTATTTACATAGAAAATCTTGATAGCTCAATTGGTTGATACTTGAACTTTCACCTTATCCGTGAAGATTAGATTTCCGATCTTAAAATCTCTCCCCATTTTTTCCATTCCCTATTCAAGAATTTTTTTTTTTTTTAAATTGCAAATTAAAATAAAATTTACTCATCAATAATAATAAACCCAATTGAAGTTTGAACATTAAACATAGTTAATATAAAATGTTGGGACATGTTAAAAGGTTACGTCTTTTTATCTGAGTCTACCGGAAGTAAAGAAAAGAAAATTAATTTTTAAAAAGTAATGTAAATGTCATACGAATTTATCTTGTACACGCTATAAAGAGAGTGATGGCATTTTCATGTCTCACATTTCATTTTGTAGGGTCATGTAAATTTTGATAAATATTTTTTCATCATATTTAATGTAAAAATAATTATAATTTATAATAATTTTTATATAATTTTTGAGCATATAAATTTTAAAATATTAAATTATCTAATTCAATTTAAATTTGAAATTCGACCAAATTAACTCTTACAAAGAACAGAAAGAACATGACAAGTATTTGAAGGGAAAAAAAAGTATAATTCAATACTCATTCAATGATATAACAACAACCCATGATTTGTTCAATTTGACAAAACTAATTTAGGGGTTTTAGATATTTACTTTTAAAAAATTTATATTTATTAGCTCAACACATTAACACAGGTAAAATATAATATTACATACCACATTTCTCTCACCAGTCTGGGAACTATCATATCTTCTTCTGTCATTCCTTTTAAATTCAAATTTGCGTTAGAATCGATCTTATCTACTAAGAATTTTGGATTTTATCTACGTTGAATTGTAATTATTCTTATAAAGAGTTCATAATGCATACCAGCCCAGATGTTTAGAAAATTCTATGAGTTATCATTTCATCATCATGATTAATTGCGATGGCGATTTTTTATTTTTGAACAAGAATTGAATTGTTCTCTGGTGTCATTAGAATATTATTACTTGATACTAGTTTTATCTTAACATTTCTATTTTAATAGTAAATACATTTATATTTTGAAAATCTTTGGTTTCCTCACTTGTGAAATTGCATGAAATTACATTGTGTGTATGTTGTTGTTCTTGTTGAAAGTGACATTTGAAAATTGATCTTCAATTTGGAGAACTTTGATAGATGCATTTGACCTCCCCTCAAACATTAGGTCAAGAATATAAACCAAAATTTGGAAAAGAGTGTTATGTTTATTTAGTTTTTAATATATTTTATCCTCATAAATGCTTAAAATATATGGTAACTAATTTTAATTTAATAATTAGAATAAACTTATATAAATTATTGTTTGTTATCTAACAATACAATTGTTTAAAACTCTCCTTATTGATTATAATTTTAAAAACTTTTTCAATATAGTCAATTGTTACCTAAACTTTCAAAATTATTCTAAATGTATTTAAAAATAAAATTTAGGACTTCACTTCATTGAATATTCCAATTAGATTATCATCTTTTAGTTATATAATATTTCGTAATACTTTTAATTACAAAATCAATATTACAGTGATTGTTACCTTTAGAACATATTCAAAGTTAAATACTAATAATTTTTTAATTCTTTAATAATCTAATTAGTTTCGGCTTTAAATATTTAATAAAATATCTCAAAGAATTGTAGACAATCTTACGAAGCCATTATTAAAAACATGATTGATCCAAATTAAAATAAATTAGACAAATCAAGAGATAAAAAATAACTATAAAATTATTTGTCTACAATTTTTAGATTTGTGTATCACAGATCCTGTGATAATTGATTAGTGTACTTTCAGTATTGTTTAAGTAATTAGGAAACGTCAAAGCACAACTAATTGTTTGTTACTCCAATAATTCGTATCTACGCGGAGTTGAATATACAAAAGATTTATGTAGGTACAGGTATTAGTTTGGGGATGCTTAAATTAGCTGACAATCAACTTTTTATATTCATTATCTATATCGATCGCTGATAATATAAATTCAAACTTAAGCAAATTATGATGGAGCCCTTAATCCAAACATTTACTTTTTTTTGTTCACATTTATTTGTCATATTTGGATTCGATACATACATTAAGAAAATAATAGTACTTCCTTCGTTCACTTTTACTTGTCACTTATTCCTAAAATAAATTTTCATTTTTAGTTGTCACTTTTGACATATCAAGAAAAGACAATTTTTTTTCATGTTTTACCCTCAACATTAAGGGTCCGTTTGGCCATGCGATATGAAATCATGATATGATCACAATATGGAATCATGAGATGAAGTTAAAGTTTTGTTTGGACATGCGATATGAAATTTTTGTGTTGTATATTTTCTCATAAACATAAGAATCCTATAAGTTGTAAAACTATTAAAATAGCCTAATTGTTTATTCAATCTTATCAAATAAACAAAAAAATATAAAATCACATAATAAAGTATTACAAAGCTATTTGTTCTCCACTTAATTAATTATTTCACGTGATTATTAATTCATAAAATATATGTTATAGTAAATAGTATTGCTTATTTAAGCGAAGACTTGAATAATAAGTTTTGCATAAAATAATATTGCAGATTCTTTTGTGAATGTTCAATGTGGATCATCATATATATCTCTTATTCACGCAGACCTATGAAAATGGTCAATGAAAAAAATTATTAGTTAAATGCAATAATGCATATATTTATTTCAATTTGATAAGGTTCAATCATGTTATTGGTCGTATCTTTGTAATATAACCTTATAGACGATAGTTTTGTGTATTTTTCTTGTAATCTAACCATATGTGTTTTGCACGTGTATTCCACGTTAAACTGTTTAGATGTCATATGAATATGTGAAGAGAATAACTACATATTATTTTTTAGAACTACTTTTTGTATATTAATTTTTATTTTATAAGTTATAACATAATAGATGATGTTCTTGTTGTTGGCTCTCATATTTGACTTCTCGATTGACTGTTACATAAATCAAAGATAGTTATCTGACTGTCAATAGATAACTGAGAAAGGTTTCTTTTTTTTACCGATAAAACTAAAAATTAAAATTTAAAAATATATTCTATCTGTGAAATCATATATATAATCACCTGTTTATTGTTGACACCTAATTTTGACCCTCCCCGATAATAATTAATTTCGAGCTTCTTAATTTTCAAATGTTTTAACGTAATTAATTTTAGAAATTTCGAAAACATAAAATAAAATATGATAGAATAATTTGCAAGTTGTTTCAAATAGTTTATCACTTGTTATAATTTTTAAATAATAATATGTCTTTGATATAATTATGTATATAATTAGTATATTTTATAAATATTGGAAAATCGTCTCAAAAAGATTTTGTTTAATTAGATATTTGGTTAGTTTGTTTAGTTATCTAATAGTTTACAATTTTGAGTTAAGTAATTAGTTTATAATTAAGTTAATTATTTTACTTCGTTAAGATTAAGAAGCTCGTAAATTAATTATATTAACCCGTCTTATTTGACTTCTAGCCGAATCTATCCTAATTAACTAAGATTGGCTATACCCTTAATTCCCAATTGGCTATGGTTTAGACCTATATGGTCAAAACCTTAAATCCAATTCACATGTTTAGCTTAAAAAGATCAATTTGGGCCTTTCTTTTTAAATTTGCCAGCATTTCCAGATCTCAACAACGCAGGCCCACTTCCAATTCCCAACCAACTAACTCCAGCCCATTCTTCCTATTCAATTCTGTACCCGTACCCGGCCCAAATCTCTTCAACAGAGGATTCCAAATCCTTCACGTTGAGAATGTCAAAATAGAAACAGAACAGTATGACGCCCCTCATTGTCTTCTTCCCCCCATCCCTTTCAATTGACAGTCGCAGCAGCACGCGCAATCATCCTTACAGCTTTGGATCGAGCCACGTAGCTTCTCAAGGACGAGGAGTTGATTGTAGAGCGTCCATCTCCCCTTTCCTCTTCCGGAATGGGGCGAAATTGCAGAAAAAGGTGTTCGTCCCAAATTGTGAAAGATTTTCAAGTTTTGAATTTTGGAATGGGCCTCGTTTCTGCCCGTTTTTAACTCGTTTCCCTCTCAAATTCTACCCTAGTTTCATTCTATAAAGGCTTCCCTTGTTCACTGTTGGGAGGGGGGAGTTGGATTTTTTTTCTTTTAGCAATAGAGCAGAGAACAACTTAAGCAAGAAATCGCTAAAAATATACACAAAAATACGCCTAAGGAACCAGAAAGGATAATTAGTTTTCAGTGTTCGGGTCCAACATTCTGCTTGGATTTTTTGGT
The DNA here is from genome assembly GCF_019186545.1 of Solanum stenotomum. Classification (NCBI taxonomy): domain Eukaryota; kingdom Viridiplantae; phylum Streptophyta; class Magnoliopsida; order Solanales; family Solanaceae; genus Solanum; species Solanum stenotomum. The sequence continues at coordinate 1,391,108 of NC_064282.1, forward strand.
TCATTGCTTCAAGCGGAAATCGTGTGGTGGAAGAGTTCGTCCTTTCTCGTTCTCGTCTCAGTTCCCTGCCCGAAATAAGGTAACATTTCTTCCATTCTCCCTTTTGTTACAGTCCTATATCATATGATAAAAAATACATATTCCAGTGATTTTCCTTTGTGTTTTCTTATGTGCATTTAGTATATCTCTCGTTTCTTTGGCTTCTGAGTTTCAGAGTTATTTTTAGGCTTCTATATGTTTAAATTTTACTCCCATCATGTTTTTTTGAGTATAGTTTAGCATAAATCAACCTTTTGATGTTTATTCCATTCTAAGTGAAGTGTTTTCGCTTTAGCGGTTCGTTTTAAGCTTTGTTGTTAAGATGGCCTCATGCTCACTTGTTTCAAACTAGTAGTACCTCGACTATAGCACAATTTTTGATTCCTTGGGTTATGATTTTGATGTTAGAACACGAGATACATTCTTAAATACATGTAGTCTTTATGTTTGAGTTTTTGATGTTCGATCGTTTCAATGGAGTATAGTATTGTTGTTTGTTTGAATGGCTTGGGACACATGCTTATTTTCTCTGCTGCTTAGGGATACATTTTGATCTTAATCTGATATTCTCTCATGCTCGTTCAACTCAACTTCCTATTTACTATAGCATCGTTTCACTTTTTCTCTTCATTGGCAAAAATCTGGTTGCGAATCGTTGCGGTATAAGTTCAAATTTCAGGTTCTAGTTTGTTTAAAGTTCATAAATGTTTTAAGTCTCGTGTCTACCTTAGTTTCTATTCGTCTACCCACCTATTCTGTTCGATTCGCACTACCCCGTTTTGAATTTATTTGGTATTCACTTGGTCTAGTATAACATCGAATTTTGTCATCCGAACCAAATGTTCACTTGGAGCTTTATTTTCTTGCATTAAGCCTATGTAAGCGTGGTTAATTATTAAACATTCGTCCAGTAGGTTTCCATTTTATTTTTACTTTATTTTTTTTTCTTTGCCTAGTTGAATTCGTAAGATGATATGCCCCACTAATTTCCCTAGCTAAATCAAGCTTGTTTGAAGTGCATTTTGCCATCAGTTTTGTTAGTTACTGCCTCCAGGGGGTTTATTTATTTCATTTTATTTTGACCTGATTTGGGTGGTGCTTCCTAATATGTTGTAGTAGCATTGGTTTGTTCATATGAAATTATATTTATTGTTAAAGTGACTATGTTGGTATAGCTCCAAGTTCATTTGGTTATGTGAAAATTAAATTACTTCATTTAATACCTCTCGAAATGGACGAATATAGGATAGCAACTTTGACATTAACAGTGGTATATTATGTTGTGTACTGTTCTATGGCATCATTTTTTTTTCTATTTTTATTTATCATTTTCAAACTTTTATGAACCTTGCTTACGTCCATTTCTTTTGCATGTGAAATCTACCCGAGTTCACCATGAACTCCTATCTCCTTCCCCGCATTTTCGAGGGAGCCGTAGAGGCTCGAGTCCTTTCCTTTCAAGTCAGCCGACAAGAAATAAAAATGCAGGTTTTCGGAGTGTAAATCGGGGATGAAAAAAGAGTTTTCATGTTCTGAAAAATTGGAAAAAGAGTTGATACAGTTGCTGTATACAATGATATACAGTCAAAACGCAGTGATATACAGGTGGAAAACCGAAGTTGCGGGCTGGAATATACAAAAAATACAGGCGTACAGGTCAACAACTAATATTTCAGAAAAAAGGCAGAATACGGACCCGAAATACGGCCCGTATACAGGGATATACACAAAGCGTATACACAGGTTTCTTGAAAGGAATGGGGGCCAAAAACCCAAGGGAATTTCAGCAAGTCTAAAATTTGGGCCAAAGGCCCAAATTTGATATTCCTCTCCCTACTCTTATTTATTTTGTTATATTTGACTAACGTTTTGATTATCTTATGATTTAATTTGATTAAATTCCCCAAGAATGGTCATTTCATTTTATTTTCGAATTAAAGATATATATTTTATTACTTAGTTTTTATTTTAATATTAGTCTTATCAACGCTTAAATTATTTCCCCTTAGAAAATTCCCCTCTAGTTCATTTCCCTTTAGATAAATAAAATGATAAAGACTAATAATAGTAATAAATAAGTAGCTTAAAATAATGAGCTCTTTTACTTAATTAAAATTTCAAAATTAGTTAAAATAAGTAAGTTCTCTTATTTAGTTAGAATTTCAAAATAAGTCATAAAAAATGAGTTTTACTTGGTCAAAATTTCCAAAAAAAAGTCAAAATAAATGAGTCATTTTTACCTAGTTAAAATTTCAAAAAAGTTGGTTTGAATAAATAAGCTTTTTTTTACTCAGTTAAATTAAATTAGTTAAAGTAAATGAGTCCTTTTACTTAGTTAAAGTTTTCAAAAAATTAGTTAAAGTGAACGAGTTCTTGTACTTAGTTAAGTTAAAAAATAATTAGTTAAAATAAATGAATTCTTTTACTTAAGTTAAAATTTCAAAATTAGTCAAAATCATTTTTGGTCAAATCGTCGGTCAACCGCGAGTTAGCGGGCATTCCGAGGGCCTAACACCTTCTCGAAATGTACATTGAACTTCGAACCCGTTTTCAATTGATTTTATCTGTTTAAATCTTTTGAAAACCGTAGGTATTTTTTCTTGATTTTTACTAAAAATTAAGTGGCGACTCTGTTCTTTTGGGAAATCCGATTTCTCTTAAATTATAAGTTTAATCGGTTTTTCGAAAATTAAGTCATTTTTCCTTTTACATATATTTTTAAATAAAACATTTATCTTACCCACAACACAGATATAGTTCATATACTTGTGAATGATTTTCAATTTATTCAACCAAACATGATCCGTCCAAGGAAAAATAACAACATCGTGTTATCACATATATAGGAGCGGTGTAGTGCCGTAATTTTACTGTATTCAGAAAAATCACTTTTTGAAATATTCTAAGTATAAAACAATTTGAGAAATACTTAGAAAGAGTCGCCACTTAATTTTTTAAAGAAATTAAGAAAACTTATAATTTCTAAAGATTTAAACAGAAAAAATCATTTCAAAATACCAAAGAGGGTTCGGGGTTCAATTTACACTTCGAGAAGGGTTTAAGCATTCAAAGTGTCCGCTAACATGCGGTTGACCTGAGACTTGACTAAAATGTATTTGACTGTTTTTAGAAAAAATAAAGATTTAGCATAGAAAATAATAACTTACAATTTATTTGATTAACTTTGAGAAAAATAGCTAAATAGATGACACATTTTATTTCATTTTTTTATTTGTTAGAGAAAGGGGTCCAAAATGAAACATTTGACACGAAATACAAGTGATTGAAATATCAATAAAACTAGATTAATTAGAATTTATTTAATTCATTTTAAAATAATAATTTAAATCAATTTATTAAAGTAATTGAAGAACAAAAGTTTTAACTAACCTTTTTGAGAAAATGACTAATATTATATATATATATATATATATATATATATATATATATTAATTAATTAATTGAAAAGGATTTTGACTAACATTTTTTAAAGTTTATTTGAGAAAAATACTTTAACTTAACAACTTTAAAAATAAGATGTGATCAAGTGAAGCGGCCTTAAAACATATCTTTTTAAGCTCAAAGATTTAACTTAATTAAAATATAAAATTCGATCAATATTTGATTAATAAAGTAAGTGAACACAACAACGTGAAATATATTAGATTTAAACCAACACAAATAAAATAACTCATCTTTTGGGGAATCTAATTAAGTTAATTAAAAATGCTAAAGTTAGAGTTAAACAACAAATAATAAGTAATCGCAATTAAATAATTTAAGAGTAACGGAGAGAAGTTGAATTTGGTCCTTTCTTGGGCCAAATTCGTTGCTACTTTTTGGGGTTTAACCAAAACCCGTGTTTGATATACAGCTAATGTATATCAGTGTATATCGGCATGTATATCAGCTCTTTCCGTGTATCTCCTACTTCCAAACCCCTATATTTTACTCCAGCCCTGTATTCCTGTGTTTTTGACCTGTATATGAGTGCATACCAATGTATATCAATGTATACATGTTGTATCTCAGCCTGTTTTCAGCTTTCTGAGACTTGTTTGCAATTTCTAGCCCTTGTACAACCCTATTCGGATGACCCGGCTGACTCAAAGAAAAGAAAAATTTGGGCCCCTATGGCCCATTCATCGAAACGCAACGAGAGGGTGGAAGCCCATGAGGACTCGGATATATTTCGCATGCAATAAAAAAGGGTGATAAGAAATTAGAATTGGCATAAACAATAATTAAATGTGCAATCGATTGAATGTAAGAAAGTAAGATACAAGACAAAACATGATATCATTGACTAAACAGACAAACTAATTAAGGAAATTTACTATATTTATCAAAAACGAGTATTCACACGACACATTTTTTAAATAAAACTAAGTCTCATGGTGGTGCCCTATCAAAGCTACATGCCAAGTTTCATCAACTGATTTTGAATCTATTGGTATTCCAAAATTCATGCTTAATCTAATTAATGTAAAATGGACTAACCAACATGGATATACTAATTTTAAGAATTGACCCTATAACACTATCTTAATAAGGAGCAAGTCTTAAAGAACGGCAACAACAAGGTTTTAACAGAATGAATAAGGGCATTAATACTCTTGACAAAATAGCTCTCTTCAAATATCCACTATATGCCAATGCAATATTTTCAAATGATCAGAGAGTAAAAGAAAATTAAAAAAAATAAAATCAATAAAGCATCACAATGAACTTTGAACATCGACTGATAAAGATTACATATTCAACATACATCTAAAGATAAAGAACTGTACTAATCCTAAATTTATCAAAATCAAATTAGGCCATATATATAGTGCTAAGGATGTCATTACCTACATAGTCTTAAATACAAGAGGATGTTTATAGTGTCAACTTACTAAACCAACATACTAAAATTGTTGTAGACAAATAGGCTATCAAATATTTGACTCTTTATCAAGACCATACTCCAACACCAAATGAAAGAAAAAAAAAACACACATATAGATGTTTTAAGATGTATAAAAGAGTTAATCATGTGATAGGAATGAGAATAGAGACATGCTGTTGGTCTTAGATGTACACAGAATGCATCCTTACCATTCTTGCAACAGAAATTGTATTTACAAGCATAACATGATTAGACAAAATTTCAAATGGTCTCAATGATAGGCAAAGCTAGTGTATAAATTCCAGATTCTGCATAACATGATTAGACAAAATTTCAAATGGTCTCAATGATAGGCAAAGCTAGTGTATAAATTCCAGATTCTGGAACCTCAATCAAATGGTATACCAACAAATGGGACAAAATCTTCCATAGTCAAATGGTCCCTTATTAAACACAAGTAGAATGTTCGCTGAATCACGAGTCGAAAATAACAGTCTATGTTAATTTGAATGGCACAATAATCAATGAAGGGGAAGGAAAAGAGTAGTTATGGCTGTATTTAAATTCCTAAATTGTACCATGATGCATTATTGACATAGTAGCAATTTGTCTAACATAATCTGCTATAGCAGTTCCTAAGCTAAAATATGGCAGATAAACTCGATGGAACTCATGAGTAAAGATTCTGAGGAAAGAAGTATAAACTCACGAGTGTGGTAGTAACTAAAATCATGCTAAAATAGTAAACAACCAAGCTTGAGCTTCTACTAATGCACAAGGACGAGATCAAATTATTTTGCCATTGTATACGGGTACTTTAAATGGAGAGGGATTGCTCGAGCTCTACAACCAAAATCAATCTACATTAAAATAGATATGAACCATCAAATGCACATTTAATTATAAAGAACATCAACCCAGGGGAAAGCTCAACCAATTATATTCCGTTCTTAATGTTCCCAAAGTTGAGAAAGCATAAATAAATAAAAAAAACTAACTACTGAAAAATAGAAAATAAACAAGACTCAATCAACAACTAATATTGAAGTGTAATACGAAGGATGAAAAATATCACCTTTCTTGGAGCAGCGACCTAAAACGAACGAGCTGAGGAGGGCAGCGATTCTTCCACCGAAACATGACTCCGAAAAACTCGAACGAACAAGACAAAAACAAGCGAGAGCCCAGATCACAGTTTTAAAGATTTTTGATTTAGATATATTTCTTCCCTTTTTCAACACTTAGCGAACTCTTAATCCTTTCTCCTTTTTTTTTCACTGAGGAGGAACACAAGCTTTTTATAGAGAAGGTATTGGGGTCGAATTGGTTAACTATAAAATAATTGATTTAAACACAAACTAATTAGTTCAAAAAAGTAAAACTATAATTCAAACTAAAACTTACTTAATAAAATATTTATTTCAACAAAGTAGAAATCTTTTGTACGATTTTCAAATATTTATAAAATGAACTAGTCACATAAATAACTATATGAAATATATTTATTATTCAAAAATGCTATAAAAGTCGACCGAAATTACTTAAATTAACCTTGAAACTAATTTGAATTATATAAAGTTAATTATTCTAAATCGTTTGAAAAATTAAGAAGCTCGTGAATTAATTCCTATCGAGGAGGATCAAAATTAGGTGTCAACAAGCAGTATAATATTATGAAAAATTATTGGTCAAAAGTTATTGTAAGAAAAGATAAAAGATAGAAATAATTAATGTAATGACTATGATAATTCATAATATTATAACTAAAGAATGTTAAAGTGTGTGAATAACGTTTGCAATATAAGTAATAACTAATAGAATTTATAATGTTATAATTAAAGAATTAATGTGCAATAGTTGTATTTCAAAAAAATATGTATACGTACATAAATAATAGGACTTTAAATTAATGTTACATTTTTTTTTTGTAGTTATTAGATTTTAATTTAGTGTATGGACAAAATGAAATTGTTTATTCTATATTACTGAATATAAAATTTATTTTGTAAATGATACATTTTAAATAATTCATATATATTCACATATTTTCACATTTGTTGTGAGTTTTTTTTTTTTAAAAAAAGAACTCGAAATAATTTAAAATAATATATTTTAAAGTTAGAAGATCTTGTTAACTTGATAATACATTAGTGACATATATAATACTTTAATGTAAATAAAATATATATGACATTATTACAAGTCATATAATCTTTTCTTCGTTTAAAATACTGAAATATTAAGAAATAGTAAATAAGTAAAACAAAAGGGAAATGTTTATATAGGGTGTGTTTGGTATGAAGGAAAATGTTTTCCATGGAAAATGTTTTCCTAGAAAATGTTTTCTTGGAAAACAAGTTGATTTTTGACTTATTTTCTCATGTTTGGTTGGTGAGTAGAAAATATTTTCTGAAAAAGATTTTTAATGTTTGATTTATGAATGAAAAATATTTTTGAAAAATTTCTTTTATTTTTACTAGAGTAGAAAATAATTGTTGAAATTGAAAATATTTTTTAAAAATAAACTTAATTTTTTTTGGGGGTGGGTGGGCGTGGGGG
>NC_064282.1:1399505-1494589 GCF_019186545.1 Solanum stenotomum
TGTTGACACCCAATTTTGGACCCCCACAATATAAATTAATCATTGAGCTTCTTCAATTTCTAACGATTTAAAATAATTAGTTTTATAAAAATTTCAGAAATAAAATAAAATAAACATAGTTTGCAAGTTATTTTAAATAGTTTTGTCACTTCTTTAATATATATTTATGTTTTATATAGTTATGTATATAATTAATGCATTTTATAAGTATTCAAAAATCATCCCGAAAAGATTTTATATTTTTAAATACTTTATTAGCAAGGATCATAATTTTGAATTAATAAATTTTGTGAAATACTTTCAAGTTATTTTTAGAATAATATTATCATTTTAATAATTTTAATAATTTTAAATAATAAATATGTATATTTTTTTTACAATCACGTTATCCTATAAATATTTGAAAATCGTCTCAAAAAGATTTTATATTTTAAATATTTGGTTAATTATTTAGTTATATAATAGTTCATATTGTTTTATATTTATATATATATATGAAATAATTAGTTTTTTTAATTAAGTTGATTATTTTATTTTGTTAAGATTAAGAAGCTCGTTAATTAATTAATTAATTCATCTTATTTAAGTTTTATGTCGAATTTGCTAACTAAATTCAATTTGACTAACTCTTAATTTAAGTAGGCTAAGTTTGCAATCCTTTGGCCTTTTTATTAATTTCCTTACCATTTCCTTTAATTATTTCAGGCCAACTTTGGGCCTTTTTTTTTTCAGCATCAGCCGGCCCAACACTCCCTATTTTTGGCCCATTTCCTTTTCCACCAATGACCCAACCCATTTCAGCAACAATTCCTCAATACAACCAATTCAAAAGAAACCCATTTCAACAATACAACCAGCGATCCAAACATACATACAACAATACCACATCTGACCCGACCCTTTTCTCCTTCTTCCTCAACGCGAGAACCAAGATTCGAGACGCTGCAAACCCAAAAATCGCGGACAGCAGCCATACCCTACGACCCCTATATCGTCTTCTTCACGCGAAATCCCACCAAATCGCGGAAATTTGGCAACCTTATCTCTTGGGAAGAGATTTTTTGAATTTCAAATTTGGAAATCATCCCATCTTTTCAATCCGTTTCCCCATTTTTTTTTCAATCCCAAATTCGGCCTATAAATACCCATGTTCACTCTTGAGGAGAGATATAGAGGACGGTTGGAGTTTTTTTTTTAGCAATAGTCACTTCTACACCTTCAAGAAAAAAATATATATCTAGTTTTTTTTTTTCAATTTTAAATTCCGACAAGATCGTTGCTCGAATCTTCTTAAGTTGCTCGTTTCTCTCAAACTCGTTTGTCTCAGTTCGCTGCACCGAACAAGCTGGTGTACAGGTTGAAAGTAACAAGATACAGGCTGGAAATTGAGTTTTCATGTTTCGGAAACTTGAAAATAAGCCGAAATACAGCTTGTATACAGTGGTATACGTCGAATATGTGACCAAAAACAAAGATACAGGTTGGAAGCGCCAAAACAAACTGTATACAGTTGGTATATGGGTTGATATACAGGAAAAAGGGCTAAGAAACGACCGATATACACTCGTATACAACAGTGGTATACAAAAACGGGATTGAGCCAAAAGTCCAAATCAGTAGCAAGTTTGGCCCAAAAAAAAGGGGCCCAAATTCATTTCTCCTTTACCCCTTTAAATTGTTTAATTTTTTTTTTTATTTATTGTTTGTTTTCTTATCATTAACTCTAACTTTAGAATTGTTAATTAGCTTAATTAGATTCCCCAAACGATGAGTTACTTTCTTTGTGTCGGTTTAATTCTAATACATTTCATGGTTTTGTGTTCATTTATTTTATTAATCAAATATATTGGTCAAAATTTTATATTTTCAATTAAGTTAACTTTGGTTCTTAAAAAGAGATGTTCTTTAATGCTTTTCATTTAATCATTTTTTTTTATTCATTTCAAGATTGTTGTAAGTTAAAGTATTTTTTCTCAAATAAACTTAAAAAATGTTAATCAAAACCTTTTCAATTAATTATATATATATACACACTTGCTTAGTCTTTTCTCAAAAAGGTTGGTCAATTAATTAAAAAATGATTTTCATGCATTAAATTAGTTTAAATTGTCATTTCAAAATGAATTAAATAATCTCTAATTAATCTAATTTTATTAATATTCTAATCTCGTATGTCGAGTCAAATGTTTTATTTTTGGGCCCCTTTCTCTAAAATAAAATAAAATAATAAAATAAAAAAAATACCACTTATTATTTTCTCAAAGTTAATCAAATATTGTAAGTTATTATTTTTTATGTTAAATCATTATTTTCCTTAAAATAGTCAAATATATTTTGTCAAGTCACAGGTCAACCGCATGTTAGCGGGCACTTCGAATGCTTAACCCCTTCTCGAAGTGTAAATTGAACCCCGAACCCTCTTTGGCATTTTCAAATGATTTTTTCTGTTTAAGTCTTTGAAAATTATAAGTTTTCTTATTTTCTTTAAAAAATTAAGTGGCGACTCTTTTTTAAGTATTTTTCTGAAATTGTTTTATACTTAGAACATTTCAAAAAGTGATTTTTCTAAAGATAGGAAAATTACGACATAACAAGAATAGTGGTACCTCATATTGTTAAACTTCGAACTCACTCAACGATAATAAATCACACGAAATATTTTTAAATGCAAGAAGAAGATGAGTAGAAAATTAAAAAAAATTGTGGTGGAAAATGAGAGGAACCCCTCTATTTATAGTCAACAAATAGTAGTATGAACAAGTGTTTTTTGTGTCTTATCTGAAAAGTCATGACCTTTCCGAGAAATCAAACTCTTTAGAAATGTCACAACTTATTGAAAAAGTCGAAACTCTTTGAAAAGTCACAACTCTTTGAAAAAATCACAATTCATCAAAAATCACAACCCTTCGAAAAAAGTCACAACTTATCGAAAAAGTCACAATTTAAGTTAGGGATATTATAGTAATTTAACATTCAAGTTAGGAGTTTATGCTTTTAAGATAACTAGTTTTTTCGACACATGCGTTGCACGTGATTACCAATTCAGAAAATATATGTTATAGTAATTAGTATTTGCTTATTTAAGTGAAGATTTGAATAATAAGCTTTGTATAAAATAATATTACATATTCTTTTGTGAATGTTCAATGTGGATCGTCATATATATCTCTTATTCACGCGAATCTATGAAGTTGGTCAATGAAAAATTTTATTAGTTAAATGCAATAATGCATATATTTATTTAAATTTGATGAGGTTCAATCATGTAATTAGTCGCATCTCAGTAATATTACCTTATAAACGATATTTGTTGTGTATTTTTCTTGTCATCTAACCAAATGTGCTTTGCACGTGTATCCACATTAAACTGTTTATATGTCATATGAACATGTATGTGAAGAGAACAACTAAATTTTATTTTTTAGAACTAATCTTTGTATATTAGTTTTTATTTTATAAGTTATAACATAATCAATGACGTTCTTGTTGTTGGCTCTCATATTTCACTTTTCGATTGATTGTATACATAAATCCAAGATAGTTATTTGATTGTTCATAGTTAACTGAGAAATGTTTCCTTTTTTTTATCGAAAAAACTAAAAAATAAAATTAAAGAATATATATTATATCTGTGAAATCATATATATAATCACATGTTTATCTTACACAAACAAAGATGTAGTTCATATACTTGTAAACGATTTTTAATTTATTCAATCAAGAACGATTCATCCCAGGAAAAATAACAACATTGTGTTATCACATGTATTGGGACGGTATAATAATTTGAAAAATTATTGGTCAAAAGTTAATACAAGAAAAGATGAAAGATAGAAATAATTAATGTAATAACTATGAGACTTCATAAATCATAATATTATAACTAAAGAATGTTAAAGAGTGTGAATAACGTTTATAATAATTAGTAATAACTAAGAGAATTTATAATGTTATAACTAAAGGATTAATGTGCAATAAATGTTTTTCTAACAAATTTTATACTTACATAAATAAATAGGACTTTTAATTAATGTTACTATTTTTTCTTATAGTTATTAGATTTTAATTTAGTGTGAGGACAAAATGAAAATGTTTATTCCATATTACTGAATATAAAATTTATTTTGTAATTGATAAATTTTTAAATGATTCATATATATTCACATATTTTCACTCTTGAGAAGTTTAATAATTAAAAAAAAAAAAGATGTTCAGAAGCATATATTTACATCACAAGATAAATTGTTAACAAAAATAAATGAATTTAGATTACATCATGTTAACTGTATATATATTGAAACATAACATACTAATGTATATATTAAGCAAAAAAAATAATTATTATATTATCAAAATTATTTTCTTCAAGTACTCAAGGTTATGAAATGTACCCTCTTAGGATAGAACAATTTACTTCATCAGTATAGTGGTACCTCATGTTCCGCTAAACTTCGAACTCACTCAACGACAATAAATCACACAAAAAATTTTAAAATGCAAGAAAAAGAGTAGGAGTTTAAAAAAATTGTGGTTGAAAAATGAGAGGAAGTCTCTCTATTTATAGTCAACAAAGGATAGTACGAACAAGTATTTTTTGTGTCTTATCTGAAAAAGTCATGACCTTTCCGAGAAGTCCACAACCCTTTGAAAAAGTCACAACTCACCGAAAAATCACAATCCTTTGAAAAAAGACAATTTAACGAAAAAGTTACAACTCATCAAAAAATTGACCTTTCCAAGAAGTCACAACCCTATGGAAAAGTCATAATTTATTGAAAAAGTCACGACTCATTGAAACATCACATCTCTTCGAAAAAAATCACAACTCATTGAAAAATCACATCTCTTTGAAAAAAATCACAACTCATTGAAAAATCACATCTCTTCGAAAAAAATCACAACTTATCGAAAAAGTCACAACTCATCGAAAAAGACAATCTAAGTTAGGAATATTATAGTAATTTAACATTTAATTTAGGAGTTAATGCTTTTAAGTAATATAGAAGATATAGATATAGAATAGATATATATATATATAGATATAGATATAGATATAGATATTACTATATATACACGGCGTATTTTCTGAGCGCTCTCCGGTCTCGCTACACACAGGTGCGGTATGGTATCTCCTCCTCCTTTCATTCCCTTTAAAGAAACTTGGCTTTGATGACAACCCACTTCTTCACTCTCTTTTGTAGGTCAAATTCTCAATTTTCAATTTTTGTGTGTGTGGTGCAGCATCTGGAAGTCTTGTGATCTGTCAAGCAAAATTATACAGTACAAGGAACTATAATGGATTACATGACTGGAAATCCTGTTCCTCAGCCTGCTTATCATTGGTCGATGGAGGAAGTTAAAGAGTCTACCCTCTTGATTCGGCATCTTCCAGAAGCAATTCCTCATGAAACCCTTTCAAGATTGCTTTCCAATTATGGGGCAACTTCTATCCGTCCTTGTACTAGTGGCAGGTATGATTCCATCTTTCTCAATTTTACTGCTCTTTTAAAAATAGCTTGGAATGTTGGCAATCTTGTGTTTCTTAATGGCTCATTTGTTGGTGCAACTTATATTTTCTTGAAAAGCAATGGGAATTTGGTAGTATTTTTGGACTCATATCCACAATTTCAGCGGTCTAAATTTAGAGATTATTAATCTCAAGCACCTCAATGTTAACCACTAGACTAAGGTCACTTTTCTTCCTAATCAACTTTCCTGTTAGGATATGAATTGCGGGACTAGGCTTGATAACCCATTGATTTCTTTTTTACTTGCAATTAATAGAACCTAAAAAGTATGTCTCCACACTCCACAGTAACCATTTTGTTTTGGTGAACAGTTTCAGAGATAAGTTTTCTGTACTAATGTTTTTTTTAAACCTTTATGGTCTTTCTAAAATGTAAAGTTTAGGTGAATTCATGAGATTGTGCGGTTTCCTGAAATGATAATGTGTTTCTGATCCCTCTCTTTTTGTGATTGCCAAACTTCTTTTCTCTTTAAAGTTAACTCAAGTAGTTCTGTCATCTTATACTCAAACTGTGTAGGTATTCTTGTCTTTGATACTCCTATTCATTTTATATGGTATTCTTTCCTTGTAAGGGTAGGATAACAGATATTTGATACCATCAAGTGTTGGTTCCAATGTTTTTTCATGTCTCTCGTTAGTACGTAACTCAACTGGCCTTTATGACACTTTTATCGGTTATTTGTATCTTGTTTGTCCTGGACAGAATGAGGAATTGTGCTTTCGTGGATTTCAAGGATGAAGGTCTGGCACACCAAGCACAGCAACATTTGAATGGGTATTTTCTCCTTTGAATCTGTCTAAGTGTCCTCAATTCTCGATCATTTTAGGTAGACATATTTAAATGCCTTCCTCTTATTTTTGTTTATTTTAAGAGAGTAAGAAAGTCTGATTGCCAAATTATGTGGTTGTTAGGGTACGGTTTCTTGGAAAAACCCTAGCGGTGGAACGAGCGACTAGAAGCACAGATAGACAAAGGGAACATCGGATTGGAGATGGCTCCGTCTCTTTGATAAAAGATGCTGCTGCTGCTAAAGAATTTGGTGGAGTATCTAGGGAAAGTCCTTACCCTGGCAGCGAACCCATTGCTAAAAGACTTGGGATAGATTATCCATTTCCTCCTCACCTCGAGTATGATTTCAGCTGCTTAGTTTTAAAATCTTTTTTCATTTTTCTATCTTAATTTGGTGGATAAGTGGCTAGAAGTAGCTCCTCATTCTCTGACCTAACCTAAAACTTACAACATTTCTCATGATTTTCCTTTAAGTCATAGACGACTTGAATCTTTCTCTGTATGCAAATATTTCTTGCGTCTGTAGGCATGCCAGTTTGTTTGACCTGTAAATTATAGGCTCTATTCCTGGTCCTTTTGGCATATATGCAGAGAAAACTAGCAAAGGAGAAAGAACAAAGAACTAAGAGGATTTAGACATTCTATCTGCTTGATCTAACGCTTTATAGGTCTCTATATTGTTTTTTCAGTAATCATAAACAGAACCAGCTTCTATTTATTCTTCATAAAGCTGACTATCCTGCTTGTGATTCAGATATGTTTACCCTCCACCTGATGGACATATACTTACAAATATTGTAAATGCTCTTATTGCTGTTCCTCGGTTCTACACTCAGGTTTTCTTTTCACAATTTACCATCTCCTTTCTTCTTCTCGAATTAATTTTCTCATTTCCTTGCTATTCATGTGTATTATTCTATTTTACATCTTTTTTTAGATCGTCTAATTTACATCTTTTTATACCCATATTTTGACATGATTTAGGTCTTGCACTTGATGAACAAGATGAATATTCCAGCACCATTTCGTATGGCTTTGCCAACTCCACCTCTACCAACCTCTCTGTCTGTTCCTCCGCCACCCCCTCCTCCACCTCCTCCAACAGTCTCTAAGAGTAGAATGGAAGATCTATCAAGCAGTGAATCAGAAATGGAGTCTTCAGATGAGGTAGTAGTTTCTATGCTGTTAGAGATCCTTTTGCCTTCTGAATTGAGTTTGACGAATGCAGTTATCTGGCACTTTAAATATACGTTATAAACCTCAAGCATATTGGGTAGCTGACTCAAATTTTAATGTTCTATTTCTCTGGTTTAATTCTTTCTATCTTTATGTTCCTCATGTTTTCTGTCATTTTTTACCATGATTTATTATGTTTTGCTATTAGAGTAAACTGTTGGCTGATTCTAATGGTTTTTGTAATATTTAATGGTTCAGGAAGCTACAAATGTTGGTGGGCCTAAAAAGAAGCGTATTAGACATGAAGCTATCTTGGGCCCTGCAGTTGACAAGGATGTTGCCCATGAGGCTGTTGGATTAAGAGCTGCTGCCTTGGTTCCTAAAGAAATGCCAGTAGTTAAGAAGAAGAACCCAATAATTCAGGTTATCTCATCTCCAAAAGGCTCCTCCCTCTCTGTTGTTCTTTGTTGAAGTTGATGATACTAAGTTTTCGCTTGCTTGCTTGCAGATTAAAGTAGCATCTAAACAGGTACAGAATGCAGAGAAGGGTGATGCAAGTGCACTGTCATTGACAGTGGAAGAAAAAGAGAATGATCATAAACCTTTTACGACCCTTGAAGAATTAAAAAGTGGAAGATTGCCCCCAGAAGAGATACTGTCGCTTCCTATGTTTAAGGTATTGGAACTTTGTGCGTCTTTACTTTTGCCCATGATACACTTGCTTTCACATTAAATTTGCAGTTGCTCTTTTGAGTATTAGGCTTGGAATCCTGTCACCTGGCTATTCATGTTTCGGTTGATGTTGTTTTAGTTGATTTGTAAGAGCTAAAGGAGGTGGAGGTATCTAGGGCAAGGTCTTTTAACAGAATGACTTAGGTTTATTAGGTTTGCTACAATCCTTGGAACAAGATAGAAGAGGTGATTTCTTTAAGCAGGTATTCTCCGATGGTAGCGTTGAGCATGCCAAAGTTTTTTCAGGGGCCAGCCTTGGTAGGTTAGTAATTTGTGTTGAGCATGGGCTGGTGCTGGTCATTAATGTGGATTCAGACGTGTATAACTTTTATCTATGTTGCTCAGACTCTTCAAAAATGTCGACGAGCGCGTGTTGGATCCTCCAAAAATAGTGTATTTTTGAAGGATCCGACACGGGTGCGGCAACATTTTTGGAGAGTCCGAGCAACTTAGACTTTTATAACTTACAAATACATGTTCCAATCATGTTGTGCTGTCATCAAAAGTTGGATGTGGACATGAGTGCAACAACAACAACATACCCAGTGAAATCCCACAAAGTGGGGTCTGGGGAGGGTAAAGTGTACGCAGACCTTACCACTACCTCGTGGAGGTAGAGGGGCTATTTCCGGTGGACCCTCGGCTCAAGTACATCCAAACCAAGTAAGAGAAGAGGAAACATTATATAAAACATAACATCCAATAAGAAAACTAGTGCATAATCAACAACGGAGACAATAACATCAAGAAAATACTGTGAGAGGCGAATCGCAGTAAACAACAAATGGCTATAGGATCACAGACAAGAACTACAAGTGCCAGGCTAGGACTACTACAAACACTACCAACCCATACCCTCGCAAGGAAAGACAACACGCTAACCCTACTAACCTTCAACCTTAATACGCGACCTCCACTCCTTCCTATCTAGAGTCATGTCCTCGGTGATGTGAAGCTGAGCCAAGTCCTGTCTAATCACCTCTCCCCAATACTTCCTAGGCCTACCTCTACCCCTCCGCGTACCCTCTACCACCAGCCCCTCGCACCTCCTCACTGGGGCATCTGCGCACCGCCTCTTCACATGCCCAAACCATCTCAGTCTCGCTTCCCTCAGCTTGTCCACCACAGGGGCCACTCCCACCTTCTCCCGGATAACCTCATTCCTAATCTTATCGCTCCTAGTGTGCCCACACATCCATCTCAACATCCTCATCTCCGCAACATGCATTTTTTGAACATGTGAGTTCTTGACTGGCCAACACTCCGCTCCATACAACAAGGCTGGTCTAACTACCACTCTGTAGAACTTACCTTTAAGTTTAGGTGGAACTTTCTTATCACACAAGACTCCAGAAGCAAGCCTCCATTTCATCCAAGCAGTCCCTATGCGATGTGTGACATCATCGTCAATGTCACCACTTCCTTGGATTACAGCCCCAAGATACTTAAAACTTTCTTTCTTAGGAATGATCTGTGTGTCAAGTCTCACTTCCCCATCTGCCTCATCCAACGCCTCACTGAATTTGCACCCCAAATATTCCGTTTTGGTCCTACTCAACCTGAACCCTTTGGACTCTAGTTCAGGACAGAGACGTACCTTGTATGCTATATGTACAATATAGGTAATTATCATTTATTAACACATAATTTTATTAGATTGCAGAAAGTTTGCATCTAAATCAATTTCATACCTGGGCTCTGGATCTTGAACCTATGGCATTGAGTTTGAACATTGCAGGGTTAGCTAATATTTAAACTGTACAGAAGTTAAGGATTAAATTAAAATGCTGTTCTTGAGGGTGTTGAACAATGATGAATATGGACAAGATACATTTTTACGTTATTTTGGTATCTTATAGAGTGTAACAATTGTGCCTTGATGAACAACTCATAAACAACAATACTAGCGCAGACATTCCTTTTTGTCTGGACTATAATGAATTGGTAGCATTATCAAATATCGACTATAATATCTATTTGATCCTACCCCATGAAGGATTCCGTTTTTGCCCTGAAGAATTCATGACCAACAACTAGGAAAAGAATTCTTTCAGTTCTTATTTATTTCAGAAAATTCAAGTCACCGACTTATTGCTAATCTATTCCAGAATTGCTTAATTATTTCAGAATTGCTTGAGAGTTGGTTTATGAGATTATGAGATAGGTTCATGCTGCAGACAGCTTACTTTTTCTAATAGTTTTTTGCTTCTTAGCCTTCCATTTTGAGATGTAGTCACTGGTTTATTGATTGAAAGGTGTTTGCTTAGTGTACTTAAGCTGACAAGTATTTGCTATAGAAGTTCATTAAGATTGCATCTTTCCAGTCTATAAATTATGCTATTCTAGTTCATTTCTTTATCAGTAAATCAAAAGTTATATTAATGGGGAGAAAGCTAAGCAGTAAGTCTACATCACCAAGGAGGACATTCCCTGTACAAGCACGAAAGGGATTTCCTTCTATGTTGAGCTATTGCCTATCAGTGAAAGCAAAGGACTGAATAATTAACTC
Source organism: Solanum stenotomum (assembly GCF_019186545.1). Lineage (NCBI taxonomy): Eukaryota > Viridiplantae > Streptophyta > Magnoliopsida > Solanales > Solanaceae > Solanum > Solanum stenotomum. Next base: position 1,410,240 of record NC_064282.1, read on the forward strand.
ATAAGTTTTGTTCGATGCAGAATTATTGTGCTGGAAATCCTTCTCAGATCTTATACTTGAAGAACTTAGCAAAAGAAGTAATTGTTGATGATATTTACTTCATATTTGGTAAGCATTAACTTACAGATCCATTGCAAAGTAAAACTCCTTTCTGATTTTTTCTGAGACTTCCTTGTAGTTTTCAATACCTCACCTGGTTTAAGAAAAAAGATAGATAGCATGAAGTTACTTAAACAGAAATATTTTACTTACACATAACCTCATGTTTTGGCACTAGAACCATTGTATTTCTTCTCATCTGTTATGTTCTTTAGGATCCTTATTTGTAAGCATTGATGAAGCTAAATCCAGTCTTGCAGTGAAGTTAATGCAGGTGAGGTTCATCTATTTCTCTAGTTCTGCTAATTTGGGATATAGTTTTTTTTTAGTTGATGAGTAAGCTAATTTGGGATGTAGTTCATCAACCTGAAAAAATCAATTGGTAATCAACTTATATATTTAACTACAAGTTTCACTTTCTTTTTTTAGTGGCATTTTGTTGATCTATTTCTTACCTGATCCAAACTGCAAAGTTCACTTGCTGCATTAAAAATGTTGACAAGAGACTGTTAATCATGTGACATAAAATAAGTAATCTGTACTTCCTTTCCATTGGTAAATTGGTATTTATTCATGATTTAATGCTGAAGCTTATACGACTTCCATTTTCAGGAAGGGAGAATGCGCGGACAAGCTTTTGTTACATTTCCCTCCGTTGAACTTGCTCAAAATGCCCTGGTATGTTATTTATAATTACTTAAATTGGTATTTTGTTTTCCTTTTGCGCAGTGGAATTGTAAAATTAACACCATGAAAGTGATAGTAAGCTTTATTGTTGACCTCTTCAAAAAAATAAATGAAGTCTGAGAGGTGATAAACCTTCTACATGTAATCGTGAACTTGTGTTAAATTTCCAGTGGGTTGTATAACATGAGTGTATTCATGTATATGGTTTGGTTCCTCAAGTTTGATTATGTACTAGATGGATGAAAGGGAAATCATTTTATCATTTACTTATAATTTTATATTGAACATACACAACTTCTAGAAAGTAGCTAATATTATAGTACTTTACTATACTTGTAAAAACATTTAATACAAGTTAATGATTGCAGAATCTGGTGAACGGGTATGTGTTTAAAGGCAAGCCTATCGTCATTCAGTTTGGTCGTGATCCTGCTAAAGCAAAAACAAGCTAGAGAGGATTCTTGCAACAAGGGTAGTTTAAGCCCTCAGCTCAACATTCTACGTCAGGTATATAAGTACAATCAATTGCTTAGTTTGCTACATTTGTTTTATCTTGTTTATGAGTATCTTAAATAACCTTAATGTGGTACCAAAGTAGTTATTCCTTAAGCCATACTATCTATAGGTAACTCACCTCTTGCTTGTAATGACTGTAGTACAGTGATCCCATGTTTTGGGCGATGATGTTGGTAAAGATCATTTGAGTTATGAGATTGATGGTGCCCAGGTAATATTAGAGGAGTCAAGCCAACAAAGATGCTGCTGGGGGGAAGGAAGGAAAGAAGGGCTTCTATTCTGGACTAGAGAAGGTCAAAATTTGGGTGGGCTGTGAGGTTTTACCTTTGCAATGGTTCACCAGATGTCTGGAGCCAAAATGCACAGAAGTTATCATGATTTCTTCAGTGAAGCACAATTGGTCAGCTGGAACCCGATGATTGTTAGTTCATTGTTTATAGTATATCTCTGGACAGTGTTGTTTCATTGGCAATTCACTGAAATAGGTGAGAGGATTCTTTGCTGTTTCATTAGTAGTGACTGCCGGTTCATTGCAAATTTAGACTCCAGGAGTAAACAGTGGCATGTTGACTATGAACTCGTATTTCACTATGCAGAATCATTTTTGCCATGTAAAGTAGCCTAGATGTCTGCTTAATTGTCATTGTATACGTTTAGCCTTGGAGAATTTTATGTATCAGAGAGCCAATTCAGCTAGTATGCGAAACACTTGTTCACTAGGTTTGGTATGACAGCAATGGCCAAAGATAGTGACCCTGTAAGAGAAATTTATATCGTTTTTGTGATCACTTTTTAATGCTCATTATCTCTATCTCATTATTCCATTTACGTAATCTGATCGATTCAAGGTGCACTGTTTATAATCACAATTGCCCTACACATTAGAGATATTTTTTTTAAAAAAATAATATTCTTCAGGCCTATCTTCTCTTGGTTGTTTCCTATAACATTAGTGCTGAGGTCCAAACATGTTCAACACAAGTAGAAATGCACTGGTTGGTTCGGTTCTGTTCTTCTTTGACTTAAGTGACCTTCTTGTCGATAATTAATGAAACTTGGAGAAATATTCCAACTTATCCAAATTCTATTATTCAAATAAGCCTAATTTGACCATTTTATGGTTACTCAGCTGCAACACCAACTTGAATTTGGATTCCATGTGAAAGTCAACTCATGAGATATAAGCTTCTATATTATTCAGATATTTCTTCTCTTGATTGTTTCCTACAAAATGAGTTCTGAGGGTCACACACAAGTAGACAATGGTTGGTGGCGTTCGTCTTTGACCAAAAAAAACATTGCAGGTCCTATCACCTTATTTTTAAATGACACTGGAAAAATATTTTAACATTATCCAATTCTCTGTTACTTGCAATAATATTCATCCTAATCAGACAATTTTATAAGTAGTTTAAAAGTCTTCGACTGCAGCATCAATTGGAACCATAACTTGTATTAGATGACTTAGCACTATGGCTGCTATAGTTCTCAGGATATATTCGCATATCTGATCAATCATTGGAATGTTGAAAACAAGTTGTTGATTCAACATGAAGAGGTGGCCCCTAACTCTTACCATTTCAAGAAAATGAGGTTTCATTGATCTGTTCTCTGTAGAATTGACCTTCTGCCTTTGGACTAATTCCATATTCTAACTAGTTGGAAGGCAAAACCATGTGACTATCTTTAGCTGGTACCTATTCAATACATGTTCTTGACCTATAAAAACAAGTGTTTACCATAACAGCTCTCACCAAAACTTGAAATCATACAAAGCTTTTCTCCACTATCATTATTTGCTTATCTATATATTGAACTAACCATACAACCATGGCTATCCGTATGCCTCGTATAATCAAGAAGTCTTCTACTGCTGGAGATGTTCCTAAAGGCCACTTTGCTGTTTATGTTGGGGAAAAGCAGAAGAAGAGATTTGTGATCCCTATATCATTCTTGAGCCAACCTTTATTTCAAGATTTACTTAACCAAGCAGAGGAAGAATTTGGCTTTAATCATCCGATGGGTGGTGTCACAATTCCCTGCAGAGAGGATGTGTTCATTGATCTTACTTCTCGCTTGAGTAGGATCTGAGGCATTTCACCTTACACAATTTTGTAAAGAACTAAAACTGATAATTAGATAGAGATGGGACACTATGTACTGTCAGCTGTAACCGTAGATCCCAATTTTGAATGTAATTTTCAGTAGCAAATGAAATTTGTTCAGCTTCATTCTTTAGCCAATTGAGTTTTCAGTATTCTTTACAAGACTCTGTCTATGTTAATTAATAACTCTAAAGAAGACAACTTATCTGTGACCTTAACCTGAACACTGAAATACTTTTGGCTACGACAACAAAGAAAACTTTATATATATCGGCAGCAGAAATTTCAAAATATCAAATAAGTGACATTAATAGATGGTATTGTTTTCTGCTCTTTTTGAAACGAATCTCTGGCTTGCTTTATAAGAATTTCTTGAGATAATTCTGATCCGCAAAGTTGATTAAACCATCAGAAAACAACTTATGATATGAGGATAATAAAAATGTACCTTATTCTAGTCAACTTGTGTAAATATTTTCAGGTGGTTTTACTAAAAATAGTGGTTATGACTTACGTAAGTAACAAATGTTGCTTGTTTGCAGGTTATCGAAACCAAACCCATAGTTTTTTTTGTGTGTTGTACATACTTTGAAGTAAAAATATCTAAATACCTCAATTCCATGTTGCCTGATAGAGTTGTTTGTAAGTTATAATCTAGACCAAGCAATGAGAGCACCCTTTTTTTTGTTCTCTTTCTCTTTACTATTTACGTTTGTTGTACAAAGCCTAACACAACCAACTTGCCATAATTAGTCAAAATTGTAAGTCAGTACATCAGATGTTGGTTCTTTTAAGCATCCTAAGATCAGGTGTTTTGCTTTGTATAATCTTACGAAAGAGTTCATAAACCTCCATACATAAATTATATTTTATCCTTTAAGGATTGTCATATTCTTGATATTTAGGTTTGAATTCAGTATCTGCAAGGCTGGAACATCCCACTTTTCTTTGTTCTATTGGTGTCTGGTGGTTGATCAATCATTGGAATCTGACTATTACTTGTTGATTTAACATCAAGAAGCTAAACCGTTTTTCAAGAAGATGAAATTTCTATCTGTTATTTGTTGTGAACATCAGTTGGACCTTATGCTTTTAGACTACTTTCAATGTATTAATACTATGACAATGAGTTGGAAGGCAAAACCATGTGATACTTCAGGTGCTACTGTCTTTTACCTGGTGTCCACAAAATAGCTATTCACACATAAGTGGGGTTTGACAACTTGCCATTGGCCTATATAAACACATATAAAGAAGGGGTTACCGCAACAACACTCAGCAAAACTTGAAACCATACAAAGCTTTCTCTGCTTTCAGAGTCTTTACTAATTCTCCCCATCCTTATTTGCTCATCTTATATTGAACTAAACGACCATGGCTATCCGTATGCCTCGTATAATCAAGAAGTCTTCTACAACAGGAGATGTTCCTAAAGGCCACTTTGCTGTTTATGTTGGGGAAAAGCAGAAGAAGAGATTTGTAATCCCCATTTCATTCTTGAGCCAACCTTTATTTCAAGACTTGCTTAGTAAAGCTGAGGAAGAATTTGGCTTCAATCATCCAATGGGTGGTGTAACAATACCCTGCAGTGAAGATGTGTTTGTTGATCTTACTTCTCGCTTGAATAGGATCTGAGGCTTTTATTTTCACAGTTTTGTAAAGAGCTAACCTTTCTAGTTAGTACCATATTACTGATAATTAGATAGAGGGGACCATGTACAGTCAGCTGCAACAGAAGATCTCAATTTTGAATGTAATTTTCAGTAGCTGATGTCTAAAAGATATACAACACAATCTTTAACAAATGAAATTTGTTCAGATTCATTATTTAGCCTATTTAGTTTTCTTTTGGTTCTCTTTTTCTTTGCTGTAAAAGTTTGTTGTTCAAAGCCTAACACAAGCAACTTGCCATAATTAGTCAAAATTGTAAGTCAGTACATCAGATGTTGGTTCTTTTAAGCATATCCTAAGATCAGGTGTTTTGTTTGTACAATATTGGCAAAGAGTTTCAATTTTATCCTTTTTTTCCTTTGTTCTATTGGTGTCTGGTGGTTGATCTTCCATTTTACTTTGAATAAATTCTTACTAGAAAACCATGTTAATGACAAGTAATGTCTAGGAGTTTACATTTGACATGAATAGTCATAATTGTCAGCTTTCTTTAGCAATTTCATTGTGAGGCATGCTATGTTCCATGTTCAGAGAAAAGGTAGGGCCTTTATCTTGAACCAATTTGTCCTTAAGATATCATCACTTTGACGATTAGTTGGAAGGCATAACCATGTTACTTCAGGTGCTATTGTCTTGCGGAGGGTGCCTCATGAAATAACTAATCACTATCAGCAAGTATTCATAGATTGTTCTGCTTTTGAGGTCTTTATTAGCTCTCCTCTTTCTTTTCTCGCTCATCTGTATTAAAACTAAAAGATCATGGTTATTCGTATGCCTTGTATAATCAAGAAATCTTCTACAACTGGAGATGTTCCAAAGAGCCATTTGCTGTGTATGTCGGGGAGAAACAGAAGATGAGATATGTGATCCCAGTATCATTCTTGAGTCAGCCTTTATTTCAAGAATTGCTCAGTCAAGCTGAGGAAGAATTCGGCTTCGACCATCCAATGGGTGGTGTGACAATTCCCTGCAGTGAGGATTTGTTCATTGATCTCACATCTCGCTTGCAGAAGTGAGACAATTTTGTGTAGTTGTAAAACAGGATCTCCACTATGTACAGTTCAGAGTTAGAAGAAACTCTAGGTAGACTGAGGACACATTTTCTACTTCAAAAGAAATTGAAGTAATAAAGCTTTTTACTTCTATGGTTCAACCATTCTATTCCATATATTGAATGTAATCAATTCATTGCAATATAAATTTTTTTCTCAACTCTCATGACTTGCTAATCTGAATTGAGATATTTAGATTTTCTAATATATCAATAAATCATGGTTTACTGTTACTGAGAGGTTTATGGTTCGATCCTCAACCTTGAGTATATTTTTGTTACATAATCAGTTTCTTTCTCAAAAGTATCCTTAAAGTCATTCTCTAAGTATCCTGATCCCTTTGCTTTAGCACTGTGGATGATCAAGTTTTATAAAAAAAATCTTCAGATATGCCCTCATAGATTCGCATATGATGATCAATCATTGGAATCTGACTACTACTTGTTGATTTAACATCAAGAAGCTAGTGGCTGGAGGTGGTCCCTAACTAAACCATTTTTTAAGAAGATGAAATTTCTATCTGTTATTTGTTGTGAACATCAGTTGGACCTTATGCTTTTAGACTACTTTCAATGTATTAATACTATGACAATGAGTTGGAAGGCAAAACCATGTGATACTTCAGGTGCTACTGTCTTTAGCTGGTGTCCACAAAATGGCTATTCAGACATCAGTGGGGTTTGACAACTTGTCATTGGCCTATATAAACACATATAAAGAAGGGTTTACCATAATAACTCTCACCACAACTTCAAATCATACAAATCTTTTCTCTACTTTCAGAGTCCTTACTAATTCTTCCCTTCCTTTTTTGCTCATCTATATTGAACTAAAAGACCATGGCTATCCGTATGCCTCGCATAATCAAGAAGTCTTCTACAACCGGAGATGTTCCTAAAGGCCACTTTGCTGTTTATGTTGGGGAGAAGCAAAAGAAGAGATTTGTAATCCCCATTTCATTCTTGAGCCAACCTTTATTTCAAGACTTGCTTAGTCAAGCTGAGGAAGAATTTGGCTTCGATCATCCAATGGGTGGTGTAACAATACCCTGCAGTGAAGATGTGTTTGTTGATCTTACTTCTCGCTTGAATAGGATCTGAGGCTTTTATTTTCACAGTTTTGTAAAGAATAGGATTTTCAGTTTGTACATAAGATGAATTAGGAAACACACATGTAACTTCTCACTACTGTCAGCTGGATCTATAGATCCCAATTTTGAATACAATTTTCAGTAGTTTAGCAAATGAAATCAGTTCAGACTCATTCATTATCCAATTTGGTAAATTAGTATTTCTGTTTAACAAATTTCTTTACATGGACTGTTCTTTCCATAACATGGGAATTGGAGCTTATAAAGTGCTGAAGTCTATGTTAATTTAACTCTAAAGAAAACTTATCTGTGACCTTATCCTGAACACTGAAATATATTTGGCGCAAACAGAAAAAATGAACTTTATATCAGCAGCAGAAATTTCAAAATATCGAAGAAGTGACATTCATAGTTCACAACTTCACACTTCATTAGACATTTCGTTTTCTTCTCTTCTGAAAAATCAATACTGGTTTGATGACTTATTAGAATTTCTCTCGATCAGTTGAAAAACTCGGGACAATTCTGATCTGCAAAGTTGGTCCAATCATCTGATTAAATGACTTACGATATGAGAAGAAAACATTGCATTTATCTATGCCAAACTATTTCTAAAAGCATCGATTAGCACAACTGTATTTACTGTATGGTTCTTTAAGAGAGTGCCTATATAGAAGCAACTAATAATGTTTGTTTGCAAGTTATTGAATCCAAATGTGCTATGTTTTTTATTTACTTCAAATGTTCGTAGAGCCTACAATGTAGACCAATTACGCCAAGCAATCAGGTTGGCCTCTTTTTGTGGTCTTTTTTGCTGTCTTTTCCATTCAGGACGCAAAAATTCACCTTTATCCTCTTTCCTCTTCTCAACTTGGTTTTTCATTTTTTTTTTATGTATGGTCATGAAAGTAGGACTATATCTATTATCCACAAAACAGATCACAAATTAAGCAGTGCTCAAAAGGACATAGAAGGTAAAACCGTATGATATCCATCAGGTGCCTATTGATGGTCTTCTGCTTTGTATATTTATTTTAATGACAAGTAGAATGGTAAGTGACAGTGTGATGTTGAGATATCTCAACAACAACTTTAAGATCTTAGTACCACTTCCTAAGCCTCCATATATAAATTCTTTTCAAGCAATTAGGGCCATAATGATTAATGAAAAGTTATAAACCTATGCTAGGAGGCACTTGGAATTGGAAACTTATGGCCATATAAACTTTTTTTGTTTTCTCAGGAATAATGCTTACAACAAAAACATATCAAAAGATATAAAATTTGATGTGTACCTAGACAATACTTGTTTAGCTATTTGATTGTGAGGGATACTTTGCTCTAAGTTCAAAGGAAAGGTAGGGCCTGTTATCCTTGATAACTAAAGCCTTTCAAGTCTGAACAAAGATAGGAAGAGTTTGACCTCTCTCATGTTACTTGTTGTTTTGGGATATTAATTGATGACAATTTATGTTTCCCAATATGGTTATGTTTTTCATCTTAGTGGTCCATGTTCCAGGTCATAGCTTCTCAAAAATTCTATAATGAATAATGCTTCTATCCAAGTTTCAAAATAAGGTAGGGCCTATTGTTCTTTAACTAATACCACAAAGTTTTCAATACATGGAAGGCAAGAGCATGTGATACTTCAGTGACATTGTCTTCTGATGGTGCCCACAAGTTCTTATTCAACACCACATCAGTATGAGTTGCCATTGCCTATATAAACATATCCAAAGAGATATCTACCACCACAGCTCTCAGCAAACATCAAAACTTTCTCTGTTTTTGAGTTCCTTTGTAATTCTTTTACCTTTCTTAGATATACCAAAACTAAATCATCATGGCTATTCTTCGTATGATCAAGAAGTCTTCCGCAACCAGAGATATTCCCAAGGGCCATTTTGCTGTGTATGTAGGGGAGATGCAGAAAAAGAGATTTGTGATCCCGATATCATTCTTGAGCGAACCTTTATTTCCAGACTTGCTTAGTCAATCTGAGGAAGAATTTGGCTTCGACCATCCAATGGGTGGTGTGACTATTCCCTGCAGTGAGGATTTGTTCATCGATCTCACATCTCGATTGAGGAAGTGAGAAGGAAACTAGTCCCCATTTTTTTGTTACACAATTTTGTATAGTTGTAGTAAGCCAGGAACTCCACTGTGTACAGTTGAGAGTTATAAGAAACACTAGGTAGACTAAGGACACATTTTTCTACTTCAAAAGAAATTGAAGTAATGAAACTTTTTACTTCCATACATAAATGTAATCAATTCATTGCAATAGAAATTTTTTGCTCAACTCTCATGGTTTGCTCAATTCATTCTAAAGTGGCACAATTCATTCTATTGGTAATAATACACTTCGTGGTTCCAAATAAAGTTAGATGCACTTGGTAGCATCCATCGTACAATGTACGATAACTCAATTTGTACTAGATATGCTATTCTGTAGTAATGTGAAAGTACTGAGTTTAATTGAATGCTATAGAAAATGGATGTAAATTGATCAACTCTTAATAAGATATAATCTGTATACTTTTCTTAAATACGGACTCAAATTTCTGGCAATAGTAAGGTTTTGACTGACTCATAATTTGATGGAGATTTGCAAAACAAGACATGTTGATAGCCAATAAACATTTCTGTTATCTACTATTTGAAAACACTTTTCGAAATCTATGAAATAACATGGGTTATTCTAATCCGGAATGTTGATCCTACAAGTTGTCAGCTATTGCAGTAAATTTATCAATTTGATCTCTAAAGATAGTCTGTTCTGTATCTTGTCATGAAAAACACTGGGGTCTGCTTCTATTCAAGAGTAATGACTAAGAGCATATATATTAGATAATGAGTTGGGAAGAAAAACCATGTGATACTTCATGTGCTTTTGTCAATCAATATTACAACAAATGCCTCTCCACCAGTGAAATCTTTCATATTTTTGACTTTTCTTGTCTTATAGTTTTTATGTAAGTGGAGACAAAGTTTGCATCTGGGGTATGTTTTATTCCTAGAAATCATCATAAGCTACCAGCAATATTTATGGATTTGATTCTTAGAGATCCTTTGTTCCCTATAGGAAAATATATGTAGGACCTATTGAACTTGATCTGATAAGAGCTAAAGCAATTACTCATGTCAACTAGCTGGAAGGCAGGACCATGTGATTACTGATATATCATTGTCTTTAATTGATGTCCAATCCAAATGGCTCTTCACCACAAATCATGAGATTTTATGACTTCTCAAAATTTCTATAATAGCACAAAGTTTTCAATACATGGAAGGCAAGAGCATGTGATACTTCAGGTGACACTGTCTTCTGCTGGTGCCCACAAGTTCCTATTCAACACAACATCAGTATGAGTTGCCATCGCCTATATAAACATATCCAAAGAGTTATCTACCACCACAACACTCAGCTAAATTTAAAGTATTCAAAGCTTTCTCTGCTTTTGAGTTCCTTAATACTAATTCTTTTTCTTTTCTTACCTATACTAAAACTAAAAGATCATGGCTATTCTTCGTATGATCAAGAAGTCTTCCACAACTAGAGATATTCCCAAAGGTCATTTTGCTGTTTATGTTGGGGAGATGCAGAAAAAGAGATTTGTGATCCCCATATCATTCTTGAGCGAACCTTTATTTCAAGACTTGCTTAGTCAATCTGAGGAAGAATTTGGCTTCGACCATCCAATGGGTGGTGTGACTATTCCCTGCAGTGAGGATATGTTCATCGATCTCACATCTCGATTGAGGAAGTGAGAAGGAAACTAGTCCCCATTTTTTTAATTACACAATTTTGTATAGTTGTAGGAAGCCAGGATCTCCACTGTGTACAAGTTGAGAGTTAATTAGAAGAAACACTAGCTAGACTAGGACACATTTTTCTACTTCAAAAGAAATTGAAGTAATGAAACTTTTTGCTTCTATGGTTCCATACATTGATGTAATTAATTCATTGCAATAGAATTTTTTTGCTCAACTCTCATCATTTGTTGATCAGAATGAACTAGAATCTGGTCCCCTAAATTGGCATAACTCATTCAATTGGTAAAAGTGATAATTACACTTAATGGTTTCAAATGAAGCTAGCTGCACTTGGTAGGGGCGGTGAGGTATAACTCAAGATGTATAGTGTCAGTACTGAGTGCAACTAAATGTGATAGAATACGGATGCAAATTAATTAACTCTTTATAAGAAATAACATCTATACTCTTCTTGAATATGAACTCATATTTCTGCCAATAATAAGGTTTTGACTGACTCATAATTTAATGGAGATTTGCAAAACATAGACACAGATATGTCAATATATAGCCAGTTAAAAATATATATATTCTCTACTATTTGGAAACATTTCCCAAAATCTTTGAAATAGCTTGGGTTATTCTAATCAGGAAAGTTGATCCTACATAATGGTAAGATTGTAGTAAATTTTGTTACTAATGGGAAATACCTGTTATTATCTCAAAAGAACCTGTGTTGGCAATGACTCAAAGTTATCAAAAAATATTCTATTCTCTATCTTGTCCTGAAAAACACTAGGGTGTAGGGGATGCTGATATTCAAGAGCAATGACAATGAGTTGAGTAGCAAAACCATGTGCTATTGGCAATCAGCAGTACAACTCCACCAGTTAAATATTACATATGATTGATTTGTTTTTTCTTCTAGTTTTTATATAAGTGGACACATGAGAGTTTGCATAAATAGTATGACAATGAGTTGGAAGGCAGAACCATGTGATACTTCAGGTGCTACTGTCTTTAGCTGGTTCCCACATAATGTCTATTCAATGCACATCAGTAGAATTCTACCACTTGATATTAGTCTATATAAACACACCACATAACAGCTCTCACCAAAACTTGAAAACATACAAAAACCTTTCTCTGCTTTCAGATTTCCTTACTAATTCTTCCAATCCTTATTTGCTCATCTATATTGGACTAAACGACCATGGCTATCCGTATGCCTCGTATAATCAAGAAGTCTTCTACAAGTGGAGACGTTCCGAAAGGCCATTTTGCTGTTTATGTGGGGGAGAAGCAAAAGAAGAGATTTGTAATCCCTATTTCATTCTTGAGCCAACCTTTATTTCAAGAGTTGCTTAGTCAAGCTGAGGAAGAATTTGGCTTTGATCATCCAATGGGCGGTGTGACAATTCCCTGTAGTGAGGATGTGTTCATTAATCATACTTCTCGCTTGAATAGGTTCTGAGGCTTTTCGTTTCACAATTTTGTAAAGAAGTAACCTTTGTAGTTAGGAGAGACTCACTATTCAATACACATTACTGAAAATTAGATAGAGGGGGCTATTTGTCCTAGTCCCAATTGTTGAATGTAATTTTCTGTAGCTGATGTCAAAAAGACATACACCACATTTTTTAGCAAATGAAATCTGTTCAGATCGCCAACTGAATTCTTGTTTGAGAAATTTCTTCGCATGATTTCATTTCTTTATATTGGAGTTTTTGAAGAGCTAAAGTCTACGTTATCCTGAAGAGAATACAACAAAGAAAACATTATACTGCTGCAGAAATACATAAAAAAATGAATGTTTTAGTTCATTTGCAAAGTATTCTTTAAAATTGTATTTGAAATAAGACTTTCATGTTCAGGCACTTGTATTATTCAACATTTTAATTTTGTCATTATCTTTGGCAAAATAATATTATTACTATTACTATATTATAGAAGAGTCTAGGAATGACTACCAATGTCCAATAAAATCACTACTAATGTCCCATATATTTATAAAATATATAAGTCGGCCCCACCACCTTCCACTTAAATACTACATATTATATATTATTAGTTACTATACTACAAATCACTACTAATATTCAATATATTTATCAAACTATATAAGTGGGCCCCACCACCTTCCACTTAAATACTACATATTATATATTAATTACTATATTGTAAATGACTTAAATACTCCATATTATCTATTACAATAATTAACAATTATTTGACACTTTAAATTCTATCAATGTCATATAAATTAGGATAAAAAACCTAACATATAATATTTAAATATATTTAAAAATAATATAAGTAATACTATACATTACAATAATTAATAGCTTAATTATTTAAAACTTATATAAAAAATTTAATTGACTCTTTAAATTCTATTGGTACCACATAAAATGGATTATATAATAAACATATATTGTTTGAAATTGACGAAAAAGAAACAATAAATTACAATAATTAATAAAAAAAATAGTCTACTCCAAAAAATCTATCAATTAACAACATATATTGTTTGAAATTGACGAAAAAGAAACTATAAATTACAATAATTAACAAAATAAATCTCTCGACTCCAACAAATCTATCAATTAATGCCACATAAATTGGTACATGGCAAATAACATATATTATTAAAAAATTAGGTTCAAAATGTACTAAAAAATACAATAATTAACAACTTAATATATTAAAGAGACATATAAAAAAGGCTTAATATTTGAAATTCTGCATATGCCACATAAATTAGAACAAAGAGAGTAATAAATATTATTTTCAAAATTATGTTAAAAAAAAGTACTACAAATCACAATAGCTAACAATTTAAAATATTTTTAAAATCATATAAAAATTTCAATAACTTCTCAAATTCCATAATATGACATAAATTAAAAAAAAAGTGTTATAAATCATAATAAATAGTACAATATTTAAACTACTTTAAAAGCATTATAAATTGTAATAAATAATACAACAATTTAAATTACTTAAAATTTAACGACTTAAATTTTTTTTTTAAATGTATTAAAATTTGGTTAATTGTCAAAACTTTACACGTGCCACATAAATTGGGACATGGACAGTCACACATATTTTTTTAAAAAAATTACATTAAAAGTATTCTATCAATTAACAACATATATTGTTTGAAATTGATGAAAAAGAAACTATAAATTACAATAATTAACAAATTAAATCTCTCGACTCCAACAAATCTATCAATTAATGCCGCATAAATTGGGACATGGCAAATAACATATATTATTAAAAAATTAGGTTCAAAATGTACTATAAAATACAATAATTAACAACTTAATATATTAAAGAGACATATAAAAAATGGTTAATATTTGAAATTCTACCTGTGCCACATAAATTAGAACAAACAGAGTAATAAATATTATTTTCAAAATTATGTAAAAAAAAAAGTACCATAAATCACAATAGCAAAAAATTTAAAATATTTTTAAAATCATATAAAAATTTCAATAACTTCTCAAATTCCATAATATGACATAAATTAAAATAAAAAAATAATATATATTGGGCCCCGTGCTGGCACGGGATCCTATATCTAGTTTATCAGATATAGATGTATCTTTCGACTACGAATTCAATATATAGTTTCTTCTTTTTAATTTAATTATAAAAAAAATCTATTTAATATGTATAAAATATTAATTTAAATTTTATATGTTATAACTTCCTATTAAAATTTATTAAAATTTGAAACATAAATTTCATATTTTGAATCGATTTTTGAAAATATAGAAAATTAAATAATATAAAATTTATATGATTATAAAAAAAATTCACATTCAATGAATAATTTCTTCTTATTAAAAAATAAATAAAAAATAAGTACTAGAATAAAATAATTTACAGAAATAATATATTCTGTATTAAGTAGGTATTTTTCCGCGTTCTATTTTTCAGCCGCGTGTATTAACTGGTTCTAAAACTATAAAATAGGGTACCTAGTGCGCACAACAGAATTCACCCCCATCACTACTCCGACCGCCTATTGAAAAAGAGTCGGAACTTTTACGCTGCCGGCTGTCGGAAAATCTATCATGATTCATGGACATTCTTCATATTGGAATTCAAGAACTCGATTTTGCATATTGGAATTCAAGAACTCAATTTTGCGTTTAATTTTTAAGAAAAGTTCATTGAACTTGTTGGTGTTCTTGATGGTTCAAGTGACGATGTCCGATCGAAACCCTAAACCCTAAATCAATTGATCTTTCTATTGGTACTCTTCTCATTATCTTGATATTCTTACAAAGAACTTGATTTTGGATGTTGGAATTCAAGAAATCGATTCTGCATGTTGAACTTTTAAGAAAATTTCAAGAACTTGTTGGTTTTTTCAAGAAAATTCAAGAACCTTTTTTAAAAATCAAGTTATGTTAAGGATGTTCAAGAATTTGTTTTCCCCTAATTTCCCCTGCTTTCTCCTGCTTAACTGAAAACTGGAATTGAAAAAAGACGTGGAGTTGTTCTTGAAGGCCCCACTGCACAACTATAAAAAAAAAAATTAAGTAGTTTAATTATAAGTAAGTTGTGATTCGTAGTATTTTGAATGAAGACACTCAATTGTAGACTTAAAACCCCCCTCACTGGCCCCCTTTTCTTTACATGTGTCTAGACTTTTTGACTTTGATTATTTTTTAAAAATGGAAAATTGTAACCTAACTTTGATTTGTACTATTTTGAATGAGTATACTTTTTTTTTTTATGTATCCTTTGTGTCAAAAGGTATCAACTTACCTCAGGTTAGAGTTACTGAGTTAGTATCTTTTCTATTCTTTGGAGTAATAAAAAGAGAAATATATTAATACTTGAATCTTAGAGGAAGTAACTTCATTTGAGCATTTAACATCCACACTAATGTTCCAACAGTTTTAATAAATACTATAAATCATTAATTAGAATGAGGGGATTAAGGAAAAGCTAGAATAGGCTCTGAGGAAGTGACAAAATTCTTTTATCTCTTTGATGAGTGGAGGAAGTGGGAGCACATGTACCTCTGGTTTCTCTTAGTTTTCGACTGCAGACCATGGACTAGATCAAACTTGAGAACTGTTGCACTTTTTAGGATTACTGAATTTTGTTTCAACTGTTTACATGGTCTGATTCTGTAGACATTCTGCTATGAACTGGATAGGAATCTATTGACTTCAATGACGTGCTATTTGTTAAAAGTGCTGGTCATCACCTGCCCCTACTTTGTTTACCATATGTAGGTTAAGAGAGGATTGGTTTGACTAATCGCCACAAAAAAGAAAAACATGTCACTTGTTCATTTTTGTTCCATGGTAGATATGCAATCAATTTGGCAGAGATTATGTGCAGCATTTAACTCCCCTTGTTGGCACCATTGGCTATTTTGATGTGTTTTTCAAGAATATCTTGAGGTGACTAGTTGGTACTGAGCTCTATTTTTGATATTTCTTTGTTGGAATTGTTACGAAATCTCATGGGAGGCCAAATAGATATCGTAAGGTTTTGAAGGTAAAATTCTTTTGAGTTATAGTAAGTAGTCTCCATTAGGATAGGTATAAAACTACTAACCTGGTCTTTGAAGTTTTATCTGGCCATTGTTTGTTAACAGGACGACAAGTGTTTTGTACCTTGGAATTGATGATTATAGACAAGATGTTGGTACAACAAGTGATTTTGTATAAGCCTACCTGATAATTGAGTTGACTGCTGCCTGCTAATAAGGAAATTTCTAGGGTTTTTTCTTTTTGCAGTAATTGTTCGTGATGTATTTTACAACTAACTAGTTCGAAGGAAGCAAATGCATTCCAAGTTCTTCTAGTTTTCTCAAAATCAAACAAGTAAAAAATATTGCTTTACATACTTTACTTCTAAAGCTGTACTCTGATCTGATTGATTTTTTGACGTGCATATAATAATCTTGAAGTCCAAGTAGGGTCTTGCATTCTCCGAAAGAGTCTCTGCTGAGAATCTCCCTTGCGCATCGCAGTGTCTCCTTCAAAATTGTTGATATTGAAAGGTCCGTCTTTGATACACCACCTAACTTAAGGATTTCCAGTCTAGTTCCTTAGATTTTGTTCATTTGCATGCAGTGAGGATGACCTGCTTTGCACATTTGCTTCTCCTTCTCCTTGCCGCTGTTGTCTAGTGGGTTTGGGATTCATCTGAGTTCCCTTAACAAATTGAATGCAAGTGTTGGTGCATTCAAACTTCCAGGATACTCTCAGGTCCTGGTGTTTACACAGTGAACCTATGCAGCCCCAAATTGTTTTCTACACTTCGTTTATTGACCTTTTGATTTCTGACCAAGTATTTTTTTAAATGATATGGTTATTTGTTTTTTCTCTCTAGTTTTCTTGAAATTGCTAATAAATTGTTTTTGCATACATTGGACATGCTTGTTGATAAGTTTGTGAAGCCATTCTGGAGGATTTCTCCCATTGATATTACCAAGTGGCTTAACTATATCTTTTCTCAGATTTGGCAACCAGAGCTTTGCAGATGACAGGCACCGTCATAGATATGAGGTTCACCACTTTTTTTTCTTTAAATTTGGAACTGTGGTGTAACTATTGCACATCTAGGTGGACTGGTTTAATAATCATATGTAGACCATAAGATGTGATATCTTTAGTAAGGGATGTATGCTAAAAACTTATCCTGTGCTATGTAGGTGGATCCTGATATGGTGCAGCAATTTGAAGATGCTGGCCTTTCTTTCACTGGCAAAGATGAAAGTGGTCACCACATGGAGGTGAACCTTTTTATATAATTGAATTATGAAGTCATGATAGATACTCGTGGTGTTGTTTTTGGTTTAATTATAACTGAATTATGAAGCCATGGAAAGATGTGGAGTTTTTCTTGTTGAAGGCACCACTGGCACAACTCTAAAAAAAATATCTGTATTTTTAATTATAAGAAGTTGTGATTTGTAGTATTTTGAATGAAGACACTCGATTGGACAAACTTTCGTATAAACCCTTAGTGGTCATTTTCTTTTACGTGGTCTAGACTTTTGATTTTGATTGTTTCTTAGAAGTTGAAAATTGTGTCATGTAAGAGAAGGAGGATTTTATGTTTTCTGCTTTTTTTAATATTTTGAGGATCAATAGATGTGGGCTGCTGAGAGTATGGCAATTCGTGTTTTAATGCAATTTGATCGCTTGGACTAGTTGCACAAAAGGCACTGATCAGTGAGGCTCTTCAATGAATTCTTATGTTTCTATGTTTTGCTACCTATGATTACGACGGCATATGCTTTATATGAAAATTGATATACCTTTTCTCCTCTTAGTATGATGCTCAATTCTAGTATTGAAGTATTTTTTTTTCAAATGAATATTCTTAAATCACAACCCTTCCTTTTTTCCATGAGATTTACTTCCTTGTAGGACTGTTCTTTTTATGTTTGTTATTCTTATAAGTTGTGTACTCCTAGGTTGAACTTTAACCAGTTTCCATTTTCCACTAGGTATCTGTTGCTATAGACATTGGGACCTGAATTATTAAGGTGGATGACAATGGTAAGTATTAGTTTCTTTGACATTGATCTAGTGCATTTTGTTGTGCATAAAATTCTACTCAATTAATTATTTTACTTCATCACCTGAAGTTGTACTTTCTTTTGAAGGATCTGGTGTCTGATGCTGAGGAGAGAAAGATATGGTAATCATTTTGCAAAATATTGGACTGACAACTAGTATGTTCATAACTTGGAATGGTTGTCGATAGGGTTGCATGCATTACTCAACTGAAAGGTTGTTTGACGGTTTGTATTCGTTAGTATCTTTTTACTGACGTTCTTTTATTTATTGTTTTACGGTTTTACTTGTAATTGGGCAAAGTGGGATGGCCAGTATAGGGGACATGATCCATGGGATGTTTATAGTTCAGGTCCTTCTGAATTCTATTATGATTGAGATGATTTGACACATATGCAGTCTCATGGTGAAGAGAATCTTAAGAATTATATTCTACCACGAGCTATGCTCGCCTCTAGGGTGGATGGGGACTCGAATAAATGGATTGATGCTGGAAATCGAGGTAAAACAGCAGGCAGTAACAACATTTAAACTGCTCATGATGTGCTCATGCCAGGTAATTTGTCCTCGAGTGTTTTTTTGTGTTAATAATCAACTATGACAGAAAATATGTGCAACTAATTAATTTTCTTTTCCATCATGCAGAATATAGAGCTGTAAGGAGACTGCATCATTCTGCAAAAGCTATCTGCTCGGAGCTTCCACTCAGTCATCCCATCAATGTGCTCAATCTTCCACCCAAAATGTGGTAAGGAAGTATTCTCTCATGAAAGGTAATGTTTTCTAATTTCTTGGGAGGGTTGGGTCTCTTTCTGATATTATCCCAATCAAATGTTTTAGTAACTCACACGATCTGATATTTCTCTCTTCAGGCCAAGTGTTAAAATGAAATTTGTTAACATCTGGAATAGCAAATTACAAACTCAAAGGGATTGCACAAGTACACGCGATGGGGAGTCAAAAGAAGGTAAACCGTTCTTGCCATTTGTTCCTGACCTGAATAAGAGCTGAATTTTTCTAGTGCATGTTTTAGTTAATTAGCTTCATTTCTTTCATCCACTTTTCAAGATTATCTTAGATTGCATTATTATTAATCATGAAAGCAGTATAGATTACAATGTCTCTTTCTAAGTCTCCTAGGCCACACAGTCTCTTTCAAATTACATCTTGCTTATGTTTATTCAAAGTTTCTTAGATTCTGGGGCAAAATGGAGGGACTTTCATCCAGAGATTACAGTTGAGTACCTTAACTATATCTTGGATGTTTTTGCAACTTCTTCTCTATTTTGCTTAAGATGATGGACTTTTACCTTTTCCAGTATGAGATGCAGAGCGGTTCTGGAACAGAGAATCTTAAGAATCTGGATAATATACTCAATGTCACTTGGCGTCTTGCATTTTGTTGGCGATTCATTGGTTCCTGATACAATTGATAAAAACTGCCTTGAGGGTGCCAAAGTTCCCCAACAGGTTGATAAGAAGTTTATTCTGATTGTGGCGAACACAACACATATAATTGATAAGGTCTATTCGGGCCTTTGCATAGTCCATATGATCATTCTTGGTTTCTCATGATTTTCCTTAAAATGCACTTACTTTAAACAATTGTTTCTCTTAGGGATCATTTGGTTGGACTCATTAGCAAATAAAATCTCAGCATAAACTTGTGCATAAATAGTATAACATTTTTTGGCCGCGTAAGAAAAAGTAATATCTGCATAAATATGTAGCAGTCAGTTAGCCACATAAGAAAAAATAAGCTCAACAAGACTAATGCATCATTTGGTTGGCGGTATTTAACTGTTCATTATTAATATCCTTATGACTTATGCAAGAGTTTATGGAACTTGATAAAATTGCCATTTACCAGAAATCCCATTGCACTAAATTTTGCAACATTCATTAAAGTTAAACTAACTCTGAGCATGAAGTTGTATGTTTTGGTTAAAGCAGTTACCTTAAATCTGATTCACAAGCAGCCAACATCTGTCACTCTTCTTTCGGTAACATTACATTCAAAAAGTGGAAGTACATGTAAACCATTTGCAAATCAGTCTTTAAAAGAGAAAGGTACTGTAGTTGTTAATACAGGATTAGTTGCTCACCTACATTCTCAGACCTTTTACAATACTTTATATCTTATTCTCTTCAACATTCGTATTCCTCCCTCTGAAGGATATATGGCTGTCTAATTATGGAAAACAAAGCATGACAAGCATTTTTTCTCAGGGTAGTTAGTCCATTCTGAGGTATCAATAGCACAGTTTTTATCAGTTCTGTGCTCCATCTTGTTGATAGCAAGAAGGATTTTTGAGGGTTTAAGGCTTTCTAGTTTCGTTTGTGTGCATTGTCTCTTAAGGTCCATTTCATGTTTTAATTGGGTTGATTATAGCAAGTGAATTATGAATTGTTACTTCTAAGGAATGAGCTTTTTTTGTTCTAATACCATCAGTAACAAGTCAATGGTAGAGGTTCTCTCTTTTTGAATTATGAGGACTTGAAACTCAAATAGCTTCCAACTTAATTTGGAAAACTATTTATGACATCATTCATGTTTAAGGAAATACTCCAGTAGCTAACAAGATTCTTTTGCATGTGTTTCATAAGAAAATGGTTGTTTTCTTGATTATACAGATTCTGTGTATTTTGGGTGACAGTCTAATGTTCTGTGTATTTTGGGAGTTTAGTATAACTAATGTGGTCAAAATTTGTCAGGAGATTCAGAAAAATCTTCATTAACCAAGTTCATTTTAGATGAAGACGATCATCTTATGGACCTCTTTAAACAGACTGAAAATTATGGTTCTGGCCTTCCGTTTTTTAGTCCAGAGCCATCTCCTCCGTCACCAGATACTTTGCTCGGGACCAAGTTTCAAGATGTTAATCCTTAACATTGCTGAAAATGGTATAGAAACTTCTGTTAAACATGAAGTTGTTATCACATATGATTTGGAATTCCTGCCATATATAATATGGGAAAAGAGGACTGCTTGTTCCCAATTTTTTTGTATTTGGCGTTAATTCTGGAAGATCTTGAAAAATTATGTCACCATTTTACTCTTTGTCTCATTGAGGTTACTCAAGGAAGGAGACATATTGCCATTTATTTGGAAGTTTGAAGTACCTGCTTGGAGTATAAAAAATTCGTGAGCATCCCATGAGTGGTTGGCTTACTATCTTATAAAAAAATTTCAAACTGAACCTAAACATGATTTTGACCTGTCTTTTGGAATGTGCCTAAATAGTGGTTTCAAAAGTTCTATCGAAGTGTTTCTCCACTCAAACCTTTAGGACGAAATGTATTTGTAATCATGTAGCAAATACTTGAAGAATTGATTTTTCATGCTCAAACACATCTCACTCCCAATTGGTGCCTCAGGGAAACATGGTTTTGTCAAGTCTGTCTCTGATTTCAATACAGCCTATCTGGTTAAAATTGACATCTCTAAATAGCTCTTTGTAAACCCCATCCTGGAAAATTTAGCACAGGTTCCTGGAAGCAAGCAAGCAAGGAATCTGTAGAAGTTGTCTTGTGTGATGAAGAGGCTGTCGGAAGTCGGAACATCTGATACAGTTGGATGTGGAGCAAAAGTTCTCCGTGGTAGCAGTGGGAAGTCGGAACAGCTGATACAGTTGGATGTGGAGCAAAAGTTCTTTGTGGTAGCAGTGGGCTGGAGAATAATTCCCCTCTTACTGGATCAACAATGACAATGGTATGTCTCCTTTCATAGATAAGCATTTTAGACAACTTGCCATCAACCCGTCACAGTATATATCTGAGTATCTGCAGAGGTAGTCCCTACCAATAATAGAAATGCTTGTCTAGGATTGATCTTAATAATCTAGAAATATAATTCAAGCTGATTAGATGTTCCATTTGGCAAGTTTTATTACAATTTGCCTTCAATGTGTAGTCACCATTAGGTTTTGTTTGATGGGTTAGTGATACGAATAGTTTGCTCTCTCTTTTTTTAATCATCCAAACGAAAACTTGTTTCTCTCTTCACTTCAATGAGAGAGAAAATTGTGTGAGTTCTGATCATTATATCACCCACATCAGTACCCAACTCTGGGATTTGAACCTTGAGAAACTCACTATTGTTTCATTATAGAAGTGTAAACTGTTAAGAAGCTTGTTTTGCCCATTATAACCAAATTTCTTTTTCACCTTGGTGCTTCAACGATTAAGTGTGGAATTGAGAGGTGAATGATTTGCGTTGATATTATATGTTTTGTCTATAATCAAAAGAAAAGATCTAAAGACACTTGAAAATTAAATATGAATTTTTTCTGGACCAAAATAATGAGATGTGTTATTGCCTAAATCATTAGTGTGTCATCTGTCTCTTCCATCACACATATGATCTTTCTTTTTGTATACAAGGATTTTATTTCCTATCAGGAACATTATTATGATCGTCAGTTGTATTTGTTTGATCATACTGAATCTTGGCCAAGAAATGTGTGAATCAAAGAACTGTTTGCTCTAGATTTTCCATGCTCTCTAGAAGGATTGCAAAGTGTAAATTTCTTGAGTAAGTTGGCTATTTATTTCAGGAAAAGAAGGAAGGAACAAAAGAAGACTTGGACTCGGAGTCTGAGGCTCCCGCAAGAGCCTTGAGCTTGTGATCTCAGTGTTCTGTTTCTTTCAATTTTCTTTTTTTGTGTGACTTCTCGTATATAAAGTATTATTATCAAATGTGCAAAGCTAGTTGGGATTCCTTGTTCTTAAAGGAAGCCTTTTTGTAAACCCAGAATTTTAAATTCCGAATTGAGTTTTTATACAAGTTCCAAAGTCTTCCCCTGGATACCCGATCCAATCCATTTTGACTTCCAGGATCATTCTTTATGCGGTTCTGTTTTCATTCTTATTAGAGGTTCTATTTGAAGGCACAGGATTGGTACGGTGAACTACAGATTCTATCTTGTAATGGTAGGGTGAGTTTTGCTTTGATATCCTCGCCCTCTTTACAGACTCTTTACAGATTCTACCCATTATGTTTAATCCTTTTGATTAGAGTTACAATACAAAGATTCCTTAGTCCTTGTAATTTTTTACTCCATGCACTTAGAAACATATTAAATTTCAATGTATTCTAACTTATAATGTTTTGACACTTACATTTTGTGCAAATTGTCCATTACACATGTCAACTTAGCCTAAAATCATATCCACAATTTCAAAATTATTTAATATGTAGCCTATACAAAGCTATATATATACGCCTGGATAGTGCATTAATAATTCTCCAATTGCTTTGTCATGTGCCTAACATTTTTAGTAACCGTCTTATGTTCACTCCATGCTTGTATATTTTGCTCTAGTTAATTTCTTTATCATTGTTGACTCCAGTTTACTTAACTCAATGTCATTGTCAAGTTTCACATACATGCCAATGCCATTCGATTGTGTATTTAAATCACTAATATTGAATTTTTTAGGGATAAGATTTGTGTATATCCAACCATTGTAGATTTTATTTATGAAACTAATATTGATTATGATATATCCTATCTTTTCTAGATTCCACTACTGAGACTATATTAAGTATGTTATCGTAATAGTTTAAATATATATATTTCAAGTTTCACTGATATTATTTAAGTAAAAAACTTTATATGTTCGAAAAATATCAGGTTGGTGATACAATTTTTGACTGGATTAGTTTAGATTTGTGTAGTGTGAATCTCTTCGAAGCACCACTTTTTTGGCATTTTCAGTCAAATATTACATAAATTAATAACACTAAGCTACAAATGATGGTACAAATTCATTCTAACTTTCGTAATATTGTAAATATTGTTTCTAAACATTTGTCCTTTTTTTAATGTATATTTTATTTATTTTAGATACATTTTCAACTTGCAATCGAGAAAGGATAAACAAAATTTGAAAAATATTACGAGTTGAATGCCTGCTGCTATAATTGGATGGTATTATTTATTGTTAATAATCAGTGTGTGTGTTGCCTTCGTCTTAAATTAAGCTTCCTTTTCTCTTATTTTTTTGATGGATTTTCGTACTGCTATTTCAAGATTTTCTTAAATGCCTACTGTATTTTAATTGTCTTAGGTGTTCTTTAGGGATTTATGTTAAAGAATTTGACTTCTTGATTGACATTCAACAATGTAATTGATATTCTTTTGCTTTAGTGGTTTATTATGTTCAAGAATTTACAATGGTGGAATCTAGTTCCATCTTGCATATGGTGGTCAATTTGGAAGGAAAGAAACAATAGGTGCTTTAAGAATATTACTAACCCAATGCAGAAAGTTAAAGAAAACTGCATTAATACTCTATATTTTTGGTGTAAAGAAGAGGGTATATATGAAGTAGATCAGTTAGTAGATTTCCTATGCTCTTTGTAATCATGACTACTTTGCCTTGGAATTTTTTTGTTTGGTTGCCAGCATACCCTCATTGCTGATGAATACAACTTTACCATTCTCAAAAAAAAAGAATTTACAATGTCTATGTGAATTTTCCACTTTGATGGTTGTTTTCTTCTTTGGCAATGCCTATGCCTAATTCTAGTGCTAATATGCAAGAGGTGTTTCAGGGGTACTATTTCCAGTGCTTTTACAACCAACCAGTTTTAAGGAAGCAAATGCGCTCCAGGTACTTCTTGTTTTCCTCAAACTCAAACAAGTAAAACATTTGATTTACATAACTTCTTAAGCTGTACTCTGTCCTGATTGATCTTTTTGTTTGCATGTATAATCTGGAAGCACAAAAAGGTCTTGCATTCTCTGAAAGAGCCTCTGCTGAGAATCACCCTTGTGCATCCCAGTGTCTCCTTCAAAATTGTTGTTATCGAAAGGTGCATCTTTGATAAACCAGTTAACTTAAGGATATTTCCTGTATCGTTTCTTAGATTTTTTTTTATTTGCATGCAGTGAAGATGACCTGTTTTGCACACGTGCTTCTCCTTCTCTGTTGCCACTATTGTTCAGTAGGTTAGGGATTCATCTGAGTTCCCTTAGCAAATTGAATGCAAGTGATGGTTCATTCAAGCTCTCAGGATACATCTCAGGTCCCGATGTTTACACGGTGAAGGTATACAGGCTCAAATTGATGGATAATAGATGTGAAGAGAATCTTAAGAATTAGTTGATACCATGAGCTATGCTCTTCTCTAGGGTGGATGGGAACTCACATAAATGGATTGATGCTGGAAATCGAGGTAAAACGGATGAGCTTATAAGGAAGAAGAAGAGTAGAAGAAATCATTCAGCTCCTCCATTTTACCAAGGCAAGTATAAGTTCTTAGCCATGAGTGAGTCTACAAGAAAGGCAGCAGGAAATCATAGTATTAAGACTGTTCATGATGTGCCATTCATGCCTGGTAATTTGTTCTTGAGTGCTTGTTTGTGTTATTAATCATTGATGACAGAAAACGTGTGCAACTAATTAATGTTCTTTTCCTTCGTGCAGAAACTATAGCAGTTAGTACACTGCATCATTCTGCAGAAGCTATCACCAGGGAGCTTCCACAGCAGTCATCCCATCAATCAATGTGATCAATCTTCCACCCCAAGTTGTGGTGACAGTTTCTTCTGTGATGAAAGGTAGTGTTATCCAATTTCTTGGGAGGGTTGTTAGGTCTCTTTCTGATATTATCTCAATTAAATATGTCAGTAACGAACACGACCTGATGTTTCTCTCTTCAGGCCAAGTGTGAAAAGGGAACTTGTTAACATCTGGAATAGAAAATTGCAAGCTCAAGGGGAGTGCACATGTACACGTGATGGGGAGTTAAAAGAAGGTAAACCATTCCTGCTTGAAAGAAGGTAAATCATTCCTGCCACTTGTCCCTGACCTGAATAAGAGCTGAATTTTCCTAGTGCATGTTTCAGCTAATTAGCTTCATTTCTTTCACCCACTTTTCAAGATTATCTTAGGCTGCATTCTTATTAATCATGAAAGCATTAGAGATTAGAATTTCTCTTTCTAAGACTCCTCTGCCACCTAGTCGCT
The DNA here is from genome assembly GCF_019186545.1 of Solanum stenotomum. Classification (NCBI taxonomy): domain Eukaryota; kingdom Viridiplantae; phylum Streptophyta; class Magnoliopsida; order Solanales; family Solanaceae; genus Solanum; species Solanum stenotomum. The sequence goes on from NC_064282.1 coordinate 1,436,759, forward strand.
GCAAATTCCATCTTGCTTGTGTTCTGATCTTGTAATACGTCATGCCTGACCTTTTCTTTAATCAATTTTTCAGAATTTGCACCAACAAAAATTCAAAGTTTCTTAGATTTTGGGATAAAATGGAGGGACTTCCAGAGATTACAGTTGAGTACCTTAACTATATCTTGGATGTTTTTGCTTCTTCTCTATTGTGTTAAGATGATGAGCTTTACCTTTTCCTATTGAGATGCAGAACAGTGCTGGAACAGAGAATCTTAATAATCAGTATACTGTACTCAGTGTCACTTCTGGCGTCTTGCATTTTGTTGGCGATTCAATGGTTCCTGATACCATTGATAAAACTGCTCGGAGGGTGCCAAAGTTCTCCAACAGGTTGACAAGAAGTTTATTCCGATTGTGGCGAGCACAACACCTGATAGGTCTATTTTTTCCTTTGCATTATCGGCCATTTTTGGTTTCTCGTGAATTTCCTTATAATTCATTTACTTTAAATGATTGTTTCTCATAGGGGTCGTTTGGTTGGACTCATTAGCAAATATGATTCTCAGCATACCCAAATTTGAATACCTCTTCATAATTTGCTTCAAAACTGCAGCTTGTGATAACTTGTTTGATTTTCTGATGGCCATTTTTGTATGTTTTCTTGAAGAAATTTGAGAGCTTAATGCTCTACTAAAAAAGTATTAATGGTTGTGTTTGGGATATAGGGATGGGAAGCTACTTATGGAGAGGAAGATCCCAACTTATTTATCTTTGTTTATGAAGAAACCAATGTACTTGTAAAAGATAACAAACAAGATTATGTACTTAGGGAGCCAACTATTTAACCAATGGATTGTTCTTGCATATATAATACTCCCTCTGTTTCATTTTGATTGTCTGATTTTGACTAACTGGCTCGGAATTTTAACAAGCCAACTTTTTATCTCTTATCCTTTTTATATAAGTGGACACAAAGTCTGCATCTGGGGTATGGTTAATTCCTAGATATCCTCATAAGCTACCAGCAATAATTATGGATTTGATTCTTAGAGATCCTTTGTTCCCTGTAGGAAATAAATGTGTAGGACCTATTGAACTTGAACTTATATATGCTAAAGCAATTAATCATGTCAACTAGCTGGAAGGCAGGACCATGTGATTACTAGTATATCATTGTCTTTAACTGATGTCCAATCCAAATGGCTCTTTCCAAGTTTCAAAATAAGGTAGGGCCTATTGTTTTTTAACTAACACCACAAAGTTTTCAATACTCGGAAGGCAAGAGCATGTGATACTTCAGTGACATTGTCTTCTGCTGGTGCCCACAAATTCCTATTCAACACACATCAATATGAGTTGCCATTTCCCATATAAACATATCCAGAGAGGTATCTACCACCACAACACTCAGCAAACATCAAAGCTTTCTCTGCTTTTGGGTAACCTTACAATCCTTCTTTTTTTCTCATCTATACTAAAACTAAGAGATCATGGCTATTCTTCGTATGATCAAGAAGTCTTCTGCAACTAGAGATATTCCCAAGGGTCATTTTGCTGTGTATGTTGGGGAGATGCAGAAAAAGAGATTTGTGATCCTGATATCATTCTTGAGCGAACCTTTATTTCAAGACTTGCTTAGTCAATCTGAGGAAGAATTTGGCTTCGACCATCCAATGGGTGGTGTGACTATTCCCTGCAGCGAGGATTTGTTCATCGATCTCACATCTCGATTGCGGAAGTGAGAAGGAAACCAGTCCCCATTTTTTTAATTACACAATTTTGTATAGTTGTAGTTAGCCAGGATAGACACTCTGTACCGTTCAGAGTTAGAAGAAATACTAGGTAGACTAAGGACACATTTTTCTACTTCGAAAGAAATTGAAGTAATGAAACTTTTTACTTACATGGTTTCATTCTATACCATACATTGATGTAATCAATTCATTGCAGTAGAAATTTTTTGCTCAACTCTCATTGTTTTTTAGTCAGAATCTAGTCTTCTAAAGTGCCACAACTCATTCTATTGGTAATAATTACACTTTGTTGTTCCAAATGAAGTCAAATACACTTGGTAGTGTCCATCATACAATGAAGTACAACTTAACATGTACTAGATCTTCCATTCTGCAGCAATGTGAAGTACTGAGTTTAACTGAATGCAATAGAAACTGGATGTAAATTGATTAACTGTTAATAATATATACTCCATATTTATCCTTCGGGGTGGCCCAGTGGTTTGGGCTTGAGACTTTCATGTTGGAGGTCTCAAGTTCGAAACCCCTTGCCAGTGAAAGCAAGGGGTTTGCCTTTTGGGTCGAGCTCGTCGCACCGGGCTTGCCTAGTGTGGGTTACCTCTCCTATGTGGTTTGCGAGCTATTGCATAGGAGCGGGGGTTTTACCCTGTGCGCTCCCAAAGGGTAGCTGCTGCGGGTTTCCCTTGTCATAAAAAAAAAAAATATATATATATATATATACTCCATATTTATACTTTTCTTGAATATGGACTCAAATTTCTGCCAATACTAAGGTTTTGACCGACTCATAATTTTAATGTACATTTGCAAACACAGACATGTTGATTGTCAATAAACATTTCTATTTTCTACTATTTGGTAACACTTCTCAAAATCTACTGAAATAACACAGGTTATTCTAATCCAGGAGGTTGATCCTACAAGTTGTCAGCTATTGCAGTAAATTTATCAATTTGATCTCTAAAGATAGTCTGTTCTGTACCTTGTCATGAAAAACACTGGGGTCTGCTGCTATTGGCTAAGATCATATACATTAGACAATGAGTTGGGCAACAAGACAATGTGATACTTCATGTGCTATTGTCAATAAACAGTGCAAATAGTGTCAACCAGTGAAATCTTTCATATTTTTGACTTCTTTTCTCTTATAGTTTTTATATAAGTGGACACAAAGTTTGCATCTGGGGTATGTTTTATTCCTAGAAATCATCGTAAGCTAACATCAATATTTATGGATTTGATTCTTAGAGATCCTTTGATTCCTATAGGAAAATATATGTAGGACCTATTGAACTTGATCTTATATGTGCTAAAACAATTAATCATGTCAACTAGTTGGAAGGCATGACCATGTGATGCCCAATCCAAATGGCTCTTCATCACATATCATGAGATTTTAGGACTTCTCATCACTTCTTAAAAATTCTGTAATGAATAATGCTTCTTTCCAAGTTTAAAAAATGGTAGGGCCTATTGTTCTTCATCTAATACCACAAAGTTTCCCATACTTGGAAGGCAAGAGCATGTGATACTTCAGTGCCATTGTCTTCTGCTGGTGCCCACAAATTCCTATTCAATACACATCAATATGAGTTGCCATTTCCTATATAAACATATCCAAAGAGTTATCTACCACCACAACACTCAGCAAACATCAAAGCTTTCTCTGCTTTTGAGTTCCCTTACAGTCCTTTTTTTCTCATTTATACTAAAACTAAGAGATCATGGCTATTCTCCGTATGATCAAGAAGTCTTCCACAACTAGAGATATTCCCAAAGGCCATTTTGCTGTGTATGTTGGGGAGATGCAGAAAAAGAGATTTGTGATCCCGATATCATTCTTGAGTGAACCTTTATTTCAAGACTTGCTTAGTCAAGCTGAGGATGAATTCGGCTTCAAACATCCAATGGGTGGTGTGACTATTCCCTGCAGTGAGGATTTGTTCATCGATCTCACATCTCGATTGAGGAAATGAGAAGGAAACTAGTCCCCATTTTTTTGTTACACAGTTTTGTATAGTTGTAGTAAGCCAGGAAATCCACTGTGTACAGTTGAGAGTTAGAAGAAACACTAGGTAGACTAAGTGACACATTTTTCTACTTCAAAAGAAATTGAAGTAATGAAACTTTTTACTTCCATACATTGATGTAATCAATTCATTGCAATAGAATTTTTTTGCTCAACTCTCATGGTTTGTTAATCAGAATGAACTAGAATCTAGTCCTCTTAAGTGGCATACCTCCATTTCAAGGCTTGCTTAGTCAAGCAGAGGAAGAATTTGGCTTTGATCATCCAATGGGGGGTGCAACAATTCCCTGCTCAGAGGGCATCTTCATTGACCTCACTTCTCAGTTTAGGATTTAAAAATATAGTTGAGAACTTTTTTCCCTTTTATAGGTCTCACAATTTTGTATACAAAAGAAGGAAATTCATCTTGTACAGTTGATTAGTTAGAAGTGAGTCTTAGCACAACCAAGTTAGGTGCTTTTTTACTCACAGATTAAAGAAAATACTTCAATGAATACAGATACCACATTTGTTCCTCTCAACTAAATGTTCGAAGATAAATTTATCTTGTCGTGCTGAAACAATTGAACTTATCTATTTTGGCCAAGATATAACTCGAAATATTGCCTGATTTGTTGGTTAGAATTTGGATATTTAATAATTCAATCAAATTAAATACCATACCACAGAGCGATAAACGAGTTTACTACATGTTGACAATAATACTATATACTTTGAGAGATTTTTGTATAAATAGGAAACAATTTGAGACATTCACCAGTACTACAAGAAAAAAATTACAAGATTCTATTTACAAATCTGATTCACTCACAAATTTTTTTTACACCCAACTTAATATTCACTCTTTTGTTCTTTAAATCAAATATTTAATAATTACCGGAGCATCGAAGTTGGTGCTAGGAAAACAACTTCTTCACATGGAATGGTGATTCCCATGTCATGATCGAAGCCAAATTCTTCCTCCGCACATTGTAGGAGACACTGAAACAGAGGGTGAGTCAAGAAAGAAATAGGTACAATATATCGAGTTCTGTTCTCTCCCACGTAAACTGCAAAATGTCTTTTTTATTTGCATGCAGTGAGGATGACCTGTTTTGCACACGTGCTTCTCCTTCTCTGTTGCCACTATTGTTCAGTGGGTTAGGGATTCATCTGAGTTCCCTTAACAAATTGAATGCAAGTGATGGTTCATTCAAGCTCTCAGGATACATCTCAGGTCCCGATGTTTACACGGTGAAGGTATACAGGCCCAAATTGATGGATAAGAGATGTGAAGAGAATCTTAAGAATTAGTTGATACCATGAGCTATGCTCTTCTCTAGGGTGGATAGGGACTCACATAAATGGATTGATGCTGGAAATCGAGGTAAAACGGATGAGCTTATAAGGAAGAAGAGTAGTAGAAGAAATCATTCAGCTCCTCCATTTTACCAAGGCAAGAATAAGTTATTTGCCATGAGTGAGTCTACAAGAAAGGCAGCAGGAAATCACAGTATTAAGACTGTTCATGATGTGCCATTCATGCCTGGTAATTTGTTCTTGAGTGCTTGTTTGTGTTATTAATCATTGATGACAGAAAACGTGTGCAACTAATTAATGTTCTTTTCCTTCGTGCAGAAACTATAGCAGTTAGTACACTGCATCATTCTGCAGAAGCTATCACCAGGGAGCTTCCACAGCAGTCATCCCATCAATCAATGTGATCAATCTTCCACCCCAAGTTGTGGTGACAGTTTCTTCTGTGATGAAAGGTAGTGTTATCCAATTTCTTGGGAGGGTTGTTAGGTCTCTTTCTGATATTATCTCAATTAAATATGTCAGTAACGAACACGACCTGATGTTTCTCTCTTCAGGCCAAGTGTGAAAAGGGAACTTGTTAACATCTGGAATAGAAAATTGCAAGCTCAAGGGGAGTGCACATGTACACGTGATGGGGAGTTAAAAGAAGGTAAACCATTCCTGCTTGAAAGAAGGTAAATCATTCCTGCCACTTGTCCCTGACCTGAATAAGAGCTGAATTTTCCTAGTGCATGTTTCAGCTAATTAGCTTCATTTCTTTCACCCACTTTTCAAGATTATCTTAGGCTGCATTCTTATTAATCATGAAAGCATTAGAGATTAGAATTTCTCTTTCTAAGACTCCTCTGCCACCTAGTCGCTGCAAATTCCATCTTGCTTGTGTTCTGATCTTGTAATACGTCATGCCTGACCTTTTCTTTAATCAATTTTTCAGAATTTGCACCAACAAAAATTCAAAGTTTCTTAGATTTTGGGATAAAATGGAGGGACTTCCAGAGATTACAGTTGAGTACCTTAACTATATCTTGGATGTTTTTGCTTCTTCTCTATTGTGTTAAGATGATGAGCTTTACCTTTTCCTATTGAGATGCAGAACAGTGCTGGAACAGAGAATCTTAATAATCAGTATACTGTACTCAGTGTCACTTCTGGCGTCTTGCATTTTGTTGGCGATTCAATGGTTCCTGATACCATTGATAAAAACTGTCCGGAGGGTGCCAAAGTTCTCCAACAGGTTGACAAGAAGTTTATTCCGATTGTGGCGAGCACAACACCTGATATAACTGATCAGGTCTATTTTGTCCTTTGCATTATCGGCCATTTTTGGTTTCTCGTGAATTTCCTTATAATTCATTTACTTTAAATGATTGTTTCTCTTAGGGGTCGTTTGGTAGGGCTCATTAGCAAATATAAATCTCAGCATACCCAAATTTGAATACCTATTCATAATTTGCTTTAAAACTGCAGCTTGTGATAACTTGTTTGATTTTCTGATGGCCATTTTTGTATGTTTTCTTGAAGAAATTCGAGAGCTTAATGCCACTAAAAAATTACTAATGGTTGTGTTTGGGATATAGAGATGGGAAGCTACTTATGGAGGAAGATCCCAACTTATTTATCTTTGTTTATGAAGAAACCAATGTACTTGTAAAAGATAACAAACAAGATTATGTACTTAGGGAGACAACTATTTAACCAATGGATTGTTCTTTCATATACAATACTCCCTGTGTTTCTATTTGATTGTCTGATTTTGACTAATTGGCTCGGAATTTTAATAAGCCAACTTTTTATCTCTTATCCTTTTTATCTAAGTGGACACAAAGTTTGCATCTGGGGTATGGTTAATTCCTAGATATCCTCATAAGCTATCAGCAATATTTATGGATTTGATTCTTAGAGATCCTTTGTTCCCTATAGGAAATAAATGTGTAGGACCTATTGAACTTGAACTTATATCTAAAGCAATTAATCATGTCAACTAGCTGGAAGGCAGGACCATGTGATTACTAATATATCATTGTCTTAACTGATGTCCAATCCAAATGGCTCTTTCCAAGTTTCAAAATAAGGTAGGGCCTATTGTTCTTTAACCAACACCACAAAGTTTTCAATACTTGGAAGACGAGAATACTTGGAAGACGAGCATGTGATAATTCAGTGACATTGTCTTCTGCTGGTGCCCACAAATTCCTATTCAACACACATCAATATGAGTTGCCATTTCCTATATAAACATTTCCAAAGAGGTATCTACCACCACAACACTCAGCAGACATCAAAGCTTTCTCTGCTTTTGAGTAACCTTACAATCCTTCTTTTTTTCTCATCTATACTAAAACTAAGAGATCATGGCTATTCTTCGTATGATCAAGAAGTCTTCTGCAACTAGAGATATTCCCAAGGGTCATTTTGCTGTGTATGTTGGGGAGATGCAGAAAAAGAGATTTGTGATCCCGATATCATTCTTGAGCGAACCTTTATTTCAAGACTTGCTTTGTCAATCTGAGCAAGAATTTGGCTTCGACCATCCAATGGGTGGTGTGACTATTCCCTGCAGCGAGGATTTGTTCATCGATCTCACATCTCGATTGAGGAAGTGACAAGGAAACCAGTCCCCATGTTTTTGATTACACAATTTTGTATAGCTGTAGTAAGCCAGGAACTCCACTGTGTACAGTTGAGAGTTAGAAGAAACACTAGGTAGACTAAGGCACATTTTTCTACTTCAAAAGAAATTGAAGTAATGAAACTTTTTACTTCCATACATTGATGTAATCAATTCATTGCAATAGAAATTTTTTGCTCAACTCGAATGAACTACAATCTAGTCCTCTAAAGTGGCATAACTCATTCAATTGGTTAAAATGATAATTACACTTTATGAACTCTTTGTAAGAAATAGTATCTAGACTTTTGAATATGAACTCAAATTTCTAGCAATAATAAAGTTTTGACTGACTCATAATTTAATGGAGATTTGCATAACATGGATAGCCAGTAAAAAGTATATTTTATTCTCTACTATTTGGAAACATTTCGCAAAATCTATTGAAATGGCTTGGTTTATTTTAATCAGGAAAGTTGATCCTACATAATGACTTAGCTTGAGGGACCAAGCAAATGGTCAGATTGTTGTAAATTTTACCTGTTATTATCATTCTGATCGATCTGAAAAGATCCTGCTGTTGACTATGACTCAATGTTATCAAATTGATTTCTAAGAATCTTCTGTTCTCTATCTTGTCCTGAAAAACACTGGGGGTGTAGGGACTGCTGATATTGAAGAGCAATGACTAAGATCATATATACTTGACAGTGAGTTGAGTAGCAAAACCATGTGCTATTGTCAATCAGCAGTACAACTCCACCAGTTAAATATTACATATGATTGATTTGTTTTTTCTTCTAGTTTTTATATAAGTGGACACATGAGAGTTTGCATAAATACTATGACAAGGAGTTGGAAGGCAGAACCATGTGATACTCAGGGGCTACTGTCTTTACCTGGTGCCCACATAATGTCTATTCAATGCACATCAGTAGAATTCTACAACTTGATATTATGCCTATATAAACACACCACATAACAGCTCTCACCAAAACTTGAAATCATACAAACCTTTCTCTGCTTTCAGATTTCTTTACTAATTCTTCCAATCCTTATTTCTTCATCTATATTGAACTACACAACCATGGCAATCCGTATGCCTCGTATGATCAAGAAAACTTCTACAGCTGGAGACGTTCCGAAAGGCCATTTTGCTATTTATGTTGGGGAGAAGCAAAAGAAGAGATTTGTGATCCCCATTTCATTCTTGAGCCAACCTTTATTTCAAGAGTTGCTTAGTCAAGCTGAGGAAGAATTTGGCTTTGATCATCCAATGGGAGGTGTGACAATTCCCTGTAGTGAGGATGTGTTCATTAATCTTACTTCTCGCTTGAATAGGTTCTGAGGCTTTTCGTTTCACAATTTTGTAAAGAAGTAACCTTTGTAGTTAGGAGAGACTCATTATTCAATACACATTACTGAAAATTAGATAGAGGGGGCTATTTGTCCTAGTCCCAATTGTTGAATGTAATTTTCTGTAGCTGATGTCAAAAAGACATACACCACATTTTTTAGCAAATGAAGTCTGTTCAGATCGCCAACTGAATTCTTGTTTGAGAAATTTCTTTGCATGATTTCATTTCTTTATAACAGCGGAATTGGAGCTTCTGAAGCACTAAGTCTACGTAATCCTAAATACTAAAGTCTTCTCGTGGACACTTTTCTTCTACAGTTCTACTACGAATCTAATATACAGCTTTTCTTATATTTAATTTAATATATATAAAATATTAATTTATAATCTTATAAGTATATAACTTTCTATTAAAATTTTGCACAAGTTAAATAATATAAGTTTTATAAGTATATAATTTTAATTAGATAAAATTCTAATTTGAGTTCGTTTCTGTTTTTGACATGATAACCATAACTGTTAACTAGAAGTATTATTCAACATTTAAATTTTGTTTATTATCATTAGCCGTGTTTCACACTCTCAACATTATGGATTCTCCTTGACTTGATTTAAGGCTAATATTTGGTATGTCTCTCTCTTTTTTTTGCTCTCCAATACATAAATTACTAAACAATATAGCTATGTGTTTTGACAGTGCTTCTAATATTGAGAAGCAAAGTAGATCTCAGATATATCCCTATTTTTGTTGAACCTAAATTGTCCAAAATCTTTATATGACTTGACTTGGAAGCCATCAAATACCTCTGAGGAATTTAAGGTGAGATATTTTGTTGGGATTTATGTTTTAATTTGTTTTGGGGTTGGGAAACGAATGTGGGTCTTTGGATTTGTTTTTATGAAATGTGTTTATGTTAGGGTTTGTTTTGAGAGAATTCTGTAGGAAAAAAAAATTCAAAAATACTGTGGGTGAAATTATTTATTACTAATCGTATTGAATTTCAAAGTTAACAAGGACAGACCTTTTTTTGGTCCAATATTTTGTTATGGGATAACCATTCAAAACCACTACATAAGTTTTATATGATGATAATAACAAATTTCACATTCAATGAATAATTTTTTCTTAGGGCCCGTTTGGCCATGCGTATGGTATCAGGATATGAAATCATGAGATGAAATTGAAGGTTTGTTTGGACATGCGATATGGAATTTTTGTGTTGTATATTTTCTCATAAACATAAAAATTCCATAAGTTGTAAAACTATTAAAATAGCCCCAATTGTTTATTCAATCATATCAAATAAACAAAAATTATAAAATCGCATAATAAATTATTACAAAGTTATTTGTTCTTCAGTTAAATAATTGTTTCATCTAACTTTAATTTAATTAAAAAAAATTGAACATAAATTGTACTTGATATGTTCATATCTCTCAACTACTCTTACAAATAACCTATAAAGTAGAAAAAAAACATACATTAGTGAGTAAATATTAACTTAGAAGTTAAATGCACTAAGATAAAAATTAACAAACATCACTAACTTCTAACTATTTACAAGAAAAATCAATAGTTAAATATTATTGAATAACGAAATTTTAAAAAGTTACCACAAGTTTGAGTCAAAAACACTTCTAATAAAATTTAATCAAAAAAATTATAACTAGTCCACTTGACTAAATATTAATAACTAATTGATCAAATTTTCCTAAGTCCTCAATCAATTGGACTTGATATCCTTCAGTCATGTGAACGAACATTTTGCAAATACTAAGATTAAGAAAGTGCGGCACCGCCAATGAAAATTGTCTTTTATCAATATTATGCTTAGTCATAAGATTAAGACGTTTTTTTTTATTATGAAAAATCAAAAAAGTATTACTCCCTTTGTTCTCATTTATATTCACCAAATGAATTTCTACTTTATCATTTATATTCACCAAATTTAAAGTGATAATAAATTTTATATTGGTGAGAATAATAAATTTTAAAAAGTAATGATGTGATTATAAATTTTATTTACATATGAAACAAATGGTTAGTAGATATAAATGTGGGGTTGTTTTAACAAAATATAAACTCATAGATCAATTATTGTATTAAAATATCTCAAATCATGATATGGAATCACATGGTGATTCCATATCATGGTTTTTGGAGAATATGATATCACCTCTCATGATATGAAATCATGAGATGAAATCAGCGTAAAATCGCATGTCCAAACGCTGATTTCATCTCACGACATCATATCGTGATATGATATCGCATGGCCAAACGCCTACTTATTAAAAAAACATAAAAAAAATAATTGTATTAAGTAGTTATTTTTCCGCGTTCTATTTTTCAGCCGCGTGTATTAACTGGTTCTATAACTATAAAATAGAGTACCAAGTGCGCATTTAAGAACTCACCCCATCACTACTCCGACCGCCTATTAAAAAAGAGTCGGAACTTTTAAGCTACCGGCTATCGGAAAATCTATCACGATTCATGGGCATTCTTCCATTAAAAAGGAGGAAAATTCAAGAATTCGATTATGCGTTTAATTTTTAAGAAAAGTTCGTTGAACTTGTTGGTGTTCTTGATGGTTCAAGTGATGATGTCCGATCAAAACCCTAAACCCTAAATCAATTGATCTATCTATTGGTACTCTTCTCATTATCTTGATATTCTTCCAAAGAACTCGATTTTGGATGTTGGAATTCAAGAAATCGATTTGAAGGCACCACTGAGCAACTATAGAAAAAAATTAACTAGTTTAATTATAAGTAAGTTGTGATTTGTAATATTTTGAATGAAGACACTCAATTGTAGACTTTTTGACTTTTGATTGTTTCTAAAAAATGGAAAATTGTAGCCTAAATTTGATTTGTAGTAGTTTGAATGAGTATACTTTTTTATGTATCCTTTCTGTCAAAAGATATCAACTTACCTCCTTCAGGTTAGAGTTACTGAGTCAGTATCTTTTCTATTCTTTGGAGTAATAAAAAAGAGAAATATATTAATCTTGGATCTTAGAGGAAGTAACTTCATTTGAACATTTAACACCTACACTAATGTTCCAACAGTTTTAATAAATACTATAAATCATTAATTAGAATGAGGGGGTTAAGGAAAAGCTAGAATAGGCTCTGAGGAAGTGACAAAATTCTTATATCTCTTTGATGAGTGGAGGAAGTGGGAGCACGTGTAACCAGAGGACTGCATCTGGTTTCTCTTAGTTTTCGACTGCAGACCATGGACTAGATCAAACTTAAGAACTGTTGCACTTTTTAGGATTACTGAATTTTGTTTCAACTGATTACATTGCCTGATTCTGTAGACATTCTGCTATGAACTGGATAGGAAACTATTGACTTCAATGACATGCTATTTGTTAAAAAGTGCTGGTCATCACCTGCCCCTACTTTGTTGTACCATATGTAGGTTAAGAGAGGATTGGTTTGACTAATCACCACAAAAAAAGAAAAAACATGTCACTTGTTCATTTTTGTTCCATGGTAGATATGCAATCAATTTGGCAGAGATTATGTGCAGCATTTAACTCCCTTTGCTGGCACCATTGATACTGATTGTGTTAATCTGATGAAGCTATTTTGATGTGTTTTTCAAGAATATCTTGTGGTGACAAGTTGGTTCTGAGCTTTATTTCTGATATTTCTTTGTTGGAATTGTTACCAAATCTCATGGGAGGCCTAATAGATATTGTAAGGTTTTGAAGGTAAATTTCTTTTGAGTTATAGTAAGTAGTCGACATTAGGATAGGTATAAAACTACTAACCTGGTCTATGAAGTTTTATCTGGCCATTGTTAACAGGATGGGAGGTGTTTTGTACCTTGGAATTGATGATTATAGACAAGATGTTGGTATAACAGGTGATTTTGTATAAGCCTACCTGATAATTGAGTTGACTGCTGCCGGCTAATAAGGAAATTTCTAGGGTTTTTTCTTTTTGCAGTAATTGTTCGTGATGTATTTTACAACTTACCTGTTCGAAGGAAGCAAATGCACTCCAAGTTCTTCTAGTTTTCTCAAAATCAAACAAGTAAAAAATATTGCTTTACATACTTTACTTCTAAAGCTGTACTCTGATCTGATTGATCTTTTGGTGTGCATATATAATCTTGAAGTCCAAGTAGGGTCTTGCATTCTCCAAAAGAGTCTCTGCTAAGAATCTCCCTTGCGCATCGCAGTGCCTCCTTCAAAATTGTTGATATTGAAAGGTTCGTCTTTAATACACCACCTAACTTACGGATTTCCTGTCTAATTCCTTAGATTTTGTTCATTTACATGCAGTGAGGATGACCTGCTGTTGTCTAGTGGGTTTGGAATTCATCTGAGTTCCCTTAATAAATTGAATGCAAGTGTTGGTGCATTCGAACTTTCAGGATAACTCTCAGGTCCTGGTGTTTAAACAGTGAACCTATGCAGCCCCAAATTGATGGATAAAGAGATGTGATAAGTCCTCTTTTCTACACTTTGTTTATTGACTTTTTGATTTCTGACCAAGTATTTTTTAAAATGATATGGTTCTTTGGCTTTTCTCTCTGGTTTTCTTGAAATTCCTAATAGATTGTTTTTGCATACATTGGGCATGCTTGTTGATAAGTTTCTGAAGCCATTCTGGAGGATTTCTCCCATTGATATTACCAAGTGGCTTAACTATATCTTTTCTCAGATTTGGCAACCGGAGCTTTGCATATGAGAGGCACCCTCATAGATATGAGGTTCACCGCTTTTTTTTTCTTTAAATTTGGAACTGTGGTGTAACTATTGCACATCTAGGTGGACTGGTTTAATAATTATATGTAGACCATAAAATGTGATTTCTTTAGTAAGGGATGTATGCTAAAAACTTATCCTGTGCTATGTAGGTGGATCCTGATATGGTGCAGCAATTTGAAGATGCTGGCCTTTCTTTCACTGGCAAAGATGAAAGTGATCGCCACATGGAGGTGAACCTTTTTATATAATTGAATTATGAAGTCATGATAGATACTCGTGGTGTTGTTTTTGGTTTAATTATAACTGAATTATGAAGCCATGGAAAGATGTGGAGTTTTTCTTGTTGAAGGCACCACTGGCACAACTCTAAAAAAAATATCTGTATTTTTAATTATAAGAAGTGATTTGTAGTATTTTGAATGAAGACACCCGATTGGACAGACTTCCGTATACACCCTCAGTGGTCATTTTCTTTTACATGGTCTAGACTTATTTTCATCTTTGAAATGAACATGTCTAGACTTTTGGATTTCAATTGTTTCTTATAAGTTGTAAATTGTGTCATGTAAGAGAATGGGGGATTTTATGTTTTCTAATTTTGTTAATGTTTAGAGGATTGATAGATGTGGGCTGCTGAGAATATGGCAAGTCGTGCTTTAATGCAATTTTAATAGCTTGGACTATGCCCCCAAGGCCTAGCTCAAGTGGCAAAAGGTGGAGGATTTGTGGCTTAGGTCGCAGGTTCAAGCCCCACACCATGCAAAGCGAAGCCCGGTATTTAAGTGGAGAAGGGTAGAGGGGCGGGCCCATTATCCACTGAGTTTAGAAGGCTGTGATTGGTCCAAAAGGGCGGGTCACAGATGGATTTCTCAGTTATCAAAAAAAAAAAATAGCTTGAACTATTTGCACAAAAGGCACTGATGAGTGAGTGTTATGAATCTTTAAGGAAGGATCGATTCACAAGGCGATATATAAATCAGCTCGTTAAAGGGAGGCTGAAACCTTAGAATTCATTAAAAGAGAACTCCGATCTCTTCAGCTTTTCAAAGGGAGACTGAAACCTTAGAGTTCAATGGAAGAGAGAACTCCAATCTCCTGCTTTTTTGCTGAATTATGACTTGTTGATTTATTCATCAAAAACCCCTTTAAATAGGAGTCTTATTACATCAATAGGAAGTCTAATTCTTATGAAAGTAGGAGACCTAAATCCTATTCTAAACTAATAACTATAACTTAACCTAATCCTTATGAAACTATGAAACATAAATCATATTATAGAATAATAAATAAAACAACTAAAAATATAATTAAATACTTAATTTAAGGGCTTCCAACGCATCCATAACAGTGAGGCTCTTCAATGAATTCTTATGTTTCTATTTTTGCTACCTCTGATTACAAGGGCATATGCTTTATATGAAAATTGATATACTTTTTCTCCTCTTAGTATGATGCTCAATTCTAGTATCAAAGCATTTTTTTTTTCCAAATGAATATTCTTATATAACAACACTTCCTTTTCTCCATGAGATTTACTCCCTTGTAGGACTGCTCTTTTTATGTTGGTTATTCTTATAAGTTGTGTACTCCTAAGTTGAACTTTAACCCAGTTTCTATTTTCCACCAGGTATCTGTTGCTATAGACATTGGGACCTGAATTGTGAAGGCGGATGACAATGGTAACTATTAGTTTCTTTGACGTCGATCTAAATGCATTTTGATATGTATAAAATTATGCTCAATTTATTATTTTACTTCATCACCTGAAGTTGGTACTTTCTTTTGAAGGATCTGGTGTCTCACGAGATGGACAGATGCTGAGGAGAGAATGATATGGTAATCATTTTGCAAAATATTGGACTGACAACGATATGTTCATAACTTGGAATGGTTGTCGTAGTCTATAGGGTCGCATGCATTCCTCAACTAATAGGTTGTTTGACGGTTTGTGTTTATTAGTATCTTTTTACGGGTGTTCTTTCATTTTTTGGTTTGTGGTTTTACTTGTAATTGGGCAAACTGGTATGGCCAGTATAGGGGACTTGATCCATGGGATGTTTATAGTTCAGGTTCTTCTTAATTCTATTATGATTGAGATGATTTGACACATATGCTTTCTCTTGGTGAAGAGAATCTTAAAATTAGTTGCTACCACGAGCTATGTTCTCCTCTAGGGTGGATGGGGACTCACATAAATGGATTGACGCTGGAAATCGAGGTAAAACAGATGAGCTTATAAGGAAGAAGAAGAATAGAAGAAGTCATTCAGCTCCTCCATTTTACCGAGACAAGAAGAAGTTCTTTGCCACAACTGAGTCTTCAAGAAAGGCAGCAGGAAATAGCAACATTTAAACTGTTTATGATGTGCTCATGCCAGGTAATTTCTCCTCAAGTGCTTTTTTGTGTTAATAATCAACTATGACAGAAAATATGTGCAACTAATTAATGTTCTTTTCTATCGTGCAGAATCTAGAGCTGTAAGGAGACTGCATCATTCTGCAGAAGCTATCTGCGCGGAGCTTCCACTCAGTCATCCCATCAATGTGCTCAATCTTCCACCCAAAATGTGGTAAAGGGTGTTCTCTGATGAAAGGTAATGTTATCAAATTTCTTGGGAGGGTTGGGTCTCTTTCTGATATTATCTCAATCAAATATTTTAGTAATTCGCACGACCTGATATTTCTCTATTCAGGCCAAGTGTTAAAATGAAATTTGTTAACATCTGGAATAGAAAATTACAAACTCAAGGGGATTGCACAAGTACATGCGATGGGGAGTCAAAAGAAGGTAAACTGTTCCTGCCATTTGTTCCTGACCTGAATAACTGCCGACTTTTCTAGTGCATGTTTTAGTTGATTAGCTTCATTTCTTTCATCCACTTTTCAAGATTATCTTAGATTGCATTCTTATTAATCATGAAAGTATTTTAGATTACGATGTCTCTTTCTAAGTCTCCTAGGCCACACAGTCTCTTTCAGATTACATCTTTTTTTTTGGTAAGTAAGGGATTTTATATTTTATTAATCACCAAGTAAAACTTTACAAAACCACAGCATTGCAACTCAGCTTGCTGTGTCAGGGAAGGAAAAAAAAAACTTCTAGCTCTATTCCCTAGGAACCTAGTCCCCCTACGATCTACGAACACTCTTCTCTATAGCATTGATGTATCATCAAGTCTCAGAACCTACAATTTTGTAGAAAGGCTTTGGCCCCTGTCTTGGCTCGAACATTACAGGTGTAAGCTATGTGCCTAGCAATATCTTCAGGTCTTTTAGTTATTTTCTGAAATATGCGCATGTTTCTTCCCCCTCATACTCCATGGATTGTCTCAGCATAAACCACTCTAAAAATCCTTGCTTCTACGGTTCTACCTTTTGCATTCCTCATTGCCCATACATTTCTACTGAAGGAACATTCAGCAAACAAATGATCTCTACTTTCATCATGTCCCTGGCAAAATACACAAGTGTTTCCCACATCCATTCCCCAACTCGACAGTCTATTGCCGGTGAGTAATCTATTCTGAAACTGCAGCCACATAGTGAATATGGCTTTGCCACTTGGGTCATTTTTAAAAATAAAACATTTCCATTCGATTCTTGGTTGTTGGCCAATAAGCTGGATATACATTTGCCTGATGATACTGCTAGTTCCTTTGGGAACTATTTGACTCTGGTCTATCACAGTCCTTGCTTAAATTATCTTCCTTACCAACCAGGAAGCTTGTTGTGGAATAGGCATAGTATTGATATGCTGATATTTTATATAATAAGAGTGGATACACCTTATCCATAGCTTATCCAACTTGTGAGCAAGGTCCCAGTGATTTTTTGCAATTGCCGCTCTATTCCATAAGTTGAGATTGATGAGATTTAGTCCACCTATGGATTTAGGGGTACAAACTCTCTCCCAGGACACCAAGGCCTTCTTGGTTATCACATTAATCCCAGACCATATATAGCTCCTACAGTAAGCTTCCACAGCCTTCATTAGCTTTGTAGGGATCTTGCTTATGTTTATTCAAAGTTTCTTGGATTCTGGGACAAAATGGAGGGACTTCCGTCCATAGATTACAGTTGAGTACCTTAGCTATATGGACAAGATGATGGACTTTTACCTTTTCCAGTATGAGATGCAGAGCAGTTCTGGAACAGAGAATCATAAGAATCTAGATACTATACTCAATGTCACTTCTGGCGTCTTGCATTTTGTTGGCGATTCATTGGTTCCTGATACCATTGATAAAAACTGCCCGGAGGGTGCCAAAGTTCTCTAACATGTTGACAAGAAGTTTATTCCGAGTGTGGTGAGCAAAGCACCTGATCAGGTCTATTTTGTCCTTTGCATTATCGGCCATTTTTGGTTTCTCATGAATTTCCTTATAATTCATTTACTTGAATGATTGTTTCTCTTAGGGATCATTTGGTTGGACTCATTAACGAATATAAATCTCAGCATACCCAAATTTGAATACCTATTCATAATTTGCTTCAAAACTGCAGCTTGTGATAACTTGTTTGATTTTCTGAGGGCCATTTTCGTATGTTTTCTTGAAGAAATTTGAGGGCTTAACGCTACTAAAAAAATACAAATGGTTGTGTTTGGGATATAGAGATGGGAAGCTATTTATGGAGGAAGATCCCAACTTATTTATCTTTGTTTATGAAGAAACCAATGTACTTGTAAAAGATAGCAAACAAGATTATGTACTTAGGGAGCCAACTATTTAACCAATGGATTGTTTTTGCATATATAATACTCCCTCTGGCTCGGAATTTTAATAAGCCAACTTTTTATCTCTTATCCTTTTTATACAAGTGGACACAAAGTTTGCATCTGGGGTATGGTTAATTCCTAGATATCCTCATAAGCTACCAGCAATATTTATGGATTTGATTCTTAGAGATCCTTTGTTCCCTATAGGAAAATATATGGGGACCTATTGCTAAAGCAATTAATCATGTCAACTAGCTGGAAGGCAGGGCCATGTGATTACTAGTATATCATTGTCTTTAACTGATGTCCAATCCAAATGGCTCTTTCCAAGTTTCAAAATAAGGTAGGGCCTATTGTTTTTTAACTAACACCACAAAGTTTTCAATACTCGGAAGGCAAGAGCATGTGATACTTCAGTGACATTGTCTTCTGCTGGTGCCCACAAATTCCTATTCAACACACATCAATATGAGTTGCCATTTCCTATATAAACATATCTAAAGAAGTATCGACCACCACAACACTCAGCAAACATCAAAGCTTTCTCTGCTTTTGAGTAACCTTACAATCCTTCTTTTTGTCTCATCTATACTAAAACTAAGAGATCATGGCTATTCTTCGTATGATCAAGAAGTCTTCTGCAACTAGAGATATTCCCAAGGGTCATTTTGCTGTGTATGTTGGGGAGATGCAGAAAAAGAGATTTGTGATCCCCATATCATTCTTGAGCGAACCTTTATTTCAAGACTTGCTTAGTCAATCTGAGGAAGAATTTGGCTTCGACCATCCAATGGGTGGTGTGACTATTCCCTGCAGCGAGGATTTGTTCATCGATCTCACATCTCGATTGCGGAAGTGAGAAGGAAGCCAGTCCCCATTTTTTTAATTACACAATTTTGTATAGCTGTAGTAAGCCAGGATAGACACTGTGTACAGTTGAGAGTTAGAAGAAACACTAGGTAGACTAAGGACACATTTTTCTACTTCAAAAGAAATTGAAGTAATGAAACTTTTTACTTACATGGTTTCATTCTATACCATACATTGATGTAATCAACTCATTACAATAGAAATTTTTTGCTCAACTCTCATAGTTTGTTGGTCAGAATCTAGACTTCTAAAGTGCCACAACTCATTCTATTGGTAATAATTACACTTTGTGGTTCCAAATGAAGTCAAATACACTTGGTAGTGTCCATCATACAATGAAGTATAATTCAACATGTACTAGATCTGCCATTCTGCAGCAATGTGAAACTACTGAGTTCAGCTGAATGCAATAGAAACTGGATGTAAATTGATTTAACTCTTAATAATATATACTCCATATTTATACTTTTCTTGAATACGGACTCAAATTTCTGCAAGACCAAGGTTTTGACCGACTCATAATTTTAATGTACATTTGCATACACAGACATGTTGATAGTCAATAAACATTTTTATTTTCTACTATTTGGTAACACTTTTCAAAATCTATTGAAATAACAAGGGTTATTCTAACCCGGAAAGTTGATCGTACAAGTTGTCAGCTATTGCAGTAAATTTATCAATTTGATCTCTAAAGATAGTCTGTTCTGCACCTTATCATGAAAAACACTGGGGTCTGCTGCTATTCAAGATTAATGGCTAAGATCATATATATTAGACAATGAGTTGGGCAACAAGATAGTGTGATACTTCATGTGCTATTGTCAATAAACAGTGTCAACCAGTGAAATCTTTCATATTTTTGACTTCTTTTCTCTTATAGTTTTTATATAAGTGGACACAAAGTTTGCATCTGGGGTATGTTTTATTCCTAGAAATCATCATAAGCTACCAGCAATATTTATGGATTTGATTCTTAGAGATCCTTTGTTCCCTATAGGAAAATATATGTAGGACCTATTGAACTTAATCTTATATGAGCTAAACCAATTAATCATGTCAACTAGTTGGAAGGCATGACCATGTGATGCCAATCCAAATGGCTCTTCATCACATATCATGAGATTTTATGACTTCTCATCACTTCTTAAAAATTCTGTAATGAATAATACTTCTTTCCAAGTTTCAAAAAAGGTAGGGCCTATTGTTCTTCAACTAATACCACAAAGTTTTCAATACTTGGAAGGCAAGAGCATGTGATACTTCAGTGACATTGTCTTCTGCTGGTGCCCACAAATTCCTATTCAATACACATCAATATGAGTTGCCATTTCCTATATAAACATATCCAAAGAGTTATCTATCACCACAACACTCAGCAAACTTTAAAGTATTCAAAGTTTTCTCTGCTTTTGAGTTCCTTAATACTAGTTCTTTTTCTTTTCTTATCTATACTAAAACTCAAAGATCATGGCTATTCTCCGTATGATCAAGAAGTCTTCCGCAACTAGAGATATTCCCAAAGGCCATTTTGCTGTGTATGTTGGGGAGATGCAAAAAAAGAGATTTGTGATCCCGATATCATTCTTGAGCGAACCTTTATTTCAAGACTTGCTTAATCAAGCTGAGGATGAATTCGGCTTCGAACATCCAATGGGCGGTGTGAGTATTCCCTGTAGTGAAGATTTGTTCATCGATCTCACATCTCGATTGAGGAAATGAGAAGGAAGCTAGTCCCCATTTTTTTGTTACACAATTTTGGATAGTTGTAGTAAGCCAGGAACTCCACTGTGTAAAGTTGAGAGTTAGAAGAAACACTAGGTAGACTAAGGGACACATTTTTCTACTTCAAAAGAAATTAAAGTAATGACTTTTTACTTCCGTACATTGATGTAATCAATTCATTGCAATAGAATTTTTTTGCTCAACTCTCATGGTTTGTTAATCAGAATGAACTACAATCTAGTCCTCTTAAGTGGCATGCCTCATTCAATTGGTACAAATGAAAATTACACTTTATCAACTCTTCATAAGAATATTTCTTTTGAATATGAACTCAAATTTCTAGCCATAATAAGGTTTTGACTGACTCATAATTTAATGGAGATTTGCATAACATCGACAGACACATATTATGCCAGTAAAAAATAATTGTATTCTCTACTATTTGGAAATATTTCGCGAAAATCTATTGAAATGGCTTGGTTTATTTTAATCAGGAACGTTGATCCTACATAATGACTTAGCTTGAGGGACCAAGCAATGGTCAGATTGTAGTACCTAACTCTGGGATTTGAACCTTGAGAAACTCACTATTGTTTCATTATAGAAGTATAAACTGTTCAGAAGCTTGATGACAGAAAACTTGTGCAACTAATTAATGTTCTTTTCCTTCGTGCAGAAACTATAGCAGTTAGTAGACTGCATCATTCTGCAGAAGATATCAGCTGGGAGATTCCACAGCAGTCATCCCATCAATGTGATCAATCTTTCACTCCAAGTTGTGGTGACGGTTACTTCTGTGATGAAAGGTAGTGTTTTCCAATTTCTTGGGAGGGTTATTAGGTCTCTTTCAGATATTATCTCAATTAAATATGTCAGTAACGAACACGACCTGATGTTTCTCTCTTCAGGCCAAGTGTGAAAAGGGAACTTGTTAACATCTGGAATAGCAAATTGCAAGCTCAAGGGGAGTGCACATGTACACGCGATGGGGAGTGAAAAGAAGGTAAACCATTCCTGCCACTAGTCTCTGACCTGAAGAGCTGAATTTTCCTAGTGCATGTTTCAGTTAATTAGCTTCATTTCTTTCACCCACTTTTGAAGATTATCTTAGGCTGCATTCTTATTAATCATGAAAGCATTAGAGATTACAATGTCTCTTTCTAAGACTCCTATGCCACATAGTCTCTATTTTGTTAATGTGAGAAATATATGGGGAAGATATTATTGAATTGTGTATTTAAATTGTTACATTGAGACCCTATTTATAGACAATACATTGAAATCCTTTTCTAACTAGGATTCCTATTCCTATTCTTCTTCCTATTCTAAGTAGGAGTATATGTACATATTTCTATTCTAACACTCCCCCTCAAGCTGGTGCATACAAATCATATGTACCTAGCTTGTTACAGATGTAATTAATACGAGGACTTGTGAGGGACTTGGTGAAGATAT
Organism: Solanum stenotomum; assembly: GCF_019186545.1. Taxonomy (NCBI): domain Eukaryota; kingdom Viridiplantae; phylum Streptophyta; class Magnoliopsida; order Solanales; family Solanaceae; genus Solanum; species Solanum stenotomum. The sequence goes on from NC_064282.1 coordinate 1,459,287, forward strand.
CTGCAAGTTGATCATTTGACTTCACAAATTTCGTAACAATATCTCCTGAGAGTATCTTTTCTCTGGCAAAGTGACAGTCAATCTCAATGTGCTTAGTCCTTTCATGAAACACTGGATTTGATGCAATATGAAGAGCTGCTTGATTGTCACACACAAGTTCTATCTGATCAATTTCGCCAAATTTTAGTTCTCCCAGCAACTGTTTGATCCAGACTAGCTCACAAGTTGCTGCTGCCATTGCTCGATATTCTGATTCTGCACTAGATCGAGCAACCACACTTTGTTTCTTACTCTTCCACGACACCAAATTACCTCCTACTAAAACACAATATCCGGATGTCGAACGTCTATCAGAGGGTGATCCTGCCCAATCAGCGTCTGTATATCCAGTGATATGCTCATGGCCTTGATCCTCATAGAGTAGTCCTTTACCAGGAGCTGACTTTATATATCGCAAGATACGAACAACTGCTTCCCAATGACTATTACAAGGGGAAGTCATAAACTGACTTACAACACTCACAGGAAAAGAGATGTCAGGTCTAGTTACTGTGAGATAATTCAATTTTCCAACGAGTCGTCTATACCTTTCAGGATTACTAAGTGGCTCCCCCTGTCCTGGAAGGAGTTTAACATTCGGATCCATAGGAGTGTCAATAGGTCTACATCCCATCATTCCCGTCTCCTCAAGAATGTCTAAGGCATACTTGCGTTGAGAAATAACAATACCTGATCTAGACTGAGCAACCTCAATACCTAGAAAATACTTCAATCTGCCAAGGTCTTTAGTCTGGAAGTGCTTAAAGAGATGTTGCTTCAATTTGATGATACCATCTTGATCATTACCAGTGATAACAATATCATCAACGTACACAACCAAATAGATACACTGATTTGGTGCAGAATGCCGATAAAACACAGAGTGATCAGCTCCACTACGAGTCATGCCAAATTGTTGAATAACTGTGCTGAACTTCCCAAACCAAGCTCTAGGAGACTGCTTCAGACCATAGAGTGACCTACGCAATCGACATACAAGGCTACTAGACTCCCCCTGAGCAACAAAACCAGGTGGTTGCTCCATATAGACTTCCTCCTCAAGATCACCATGCAAAAAAGCATTCTTAATGTCCAACTGATGAAGAGGCCAATGACGAACTGCAGCCATAGATAGAAAAAGACGGACAGATGCTATTTTAGCCACAGGGGCGAAAGTGTCGCTATAATCTAGCCCAAATATCTGAGTATACCCTTTGGCAACAAGGCGAGCCTTAAGCCGATCAACCTGACCGTCTGGACCAATTTTGACTGCATAAACCCAACGACAACCAACAGTAGATTTACCTGCAGGAAGAGAGACAAGCTCCCAAGTACCACTCTTATGCAAAGCAGACATCTCATCAACCATAGCCTGCCTCCATCCAGAATGAGAAAGTGCTTCACCTGTAGTCTTAGGAATGGAAATAGAAGACAAAGATGATACAAAGGCATAATGGGGTGATGATAGACGATGATAACTCAAGAAGGTATAATGAGGGTTAGTATTTCGAGTGGATCGTATACCTTTTTGAAGTGCAAGTGGTTGGCTAGGAGGAGGCAAGTCCGCAGTACGAGCAGGGTCTGGCGCAAGACATGAATCATCTGGTACTAGTGCTGGACGCGGACGGCGATGATAAGTTAGGAGTGGTGGCACTACATCTGGAGATGTAGAAGTAATCGCAGATTCCTCAAAAGTTGGTACAGGTAAAACCTGAGGTATGGGTAAGACCATAGAAACATCAGGATGATCAGAAGACGTATAGTAAGGCTGAGACTCAAAGAATGTAACATCAGCGGACATAAGGTAACGATGAAGATCATGTGAATAACAACGATACCCTTTTTGAACTCGAGAGTAACCAAGAAAGACACATTTGAGGGCACGAGGGGCTAATTTATCTTTCCCTGGGGCTAAGTTATGAACAAAGCATGTGCTCCCAAAGACACGAGGGGGGATAGGATAGAGATGTGACTCAGGAAACAGTATGGAATGTGGAACCTGATTCTGAAGAGAAGATGAGGGCATTCTATTTATTAAATAACAAGACGTAAGAACTGCATCTCCCCAAAAACGCAGCGGAACATGGGATTCAAGGAGAAGAGTACGAGCAGTCTCAATAAGATGCCTATTTTTCCTTTCTGCTACACCGTTTTGTTGAGGGGTGTATGGACAAGTAGTCTGGTGAATAATGCCTTGGTGAGTCATAAACTCCTGAAATTGGGAGGATAAGTATTCTAAGGCATTATCACTACGAAAAGTACGAATAGAAACACCAAATTGATTTTTTATTTCAGCAAAAAAACTTTTAAATATAGAAAATAACTCAGAACGATCTTTCATTAAGAAAACCCAAGTACATCTTGAATAGTCATCAATGAAACTAACAAAATAACGAAATCCTAAGGTGGAATTGACTCTACTAGGACCCCAAATATCAGAATGAACTAATGAAAAAATAGACTCTGAACGACCCTCAGTACTACGTGAAAATGTAGCACGAGTGTGTTTCCCAAGTTGACACGACTCACAATCTAATTTGGATAAACTAGACAAACTAGACACCATCTTTTGCAGTTTGGATAGACTCGGATGTCCCAAACGTTTGTGAATTAGATCTGGGGAATCTGTAACGGAGCATGCTTTCAAGGAATTTGGAGAGGCAAGGTAGTAAAGGCCTTGTGATTCATGTCCTGTTCCAATCGTCTGTCCCGTACTGCGGTCTTGCATGAGAAAAAAGTCATCAAAAAAGGTTATGCTACAATGTAGAGCCTTCGTCAAACGACTAACAGATGCTAGATTAAAAGGAGAACCAGAGACATAAAGAACAGAGTCTAGGGTGACAGAAGATAAGGGTTTGGCTTTTCCAACCCCTTTTGGTTTTGTTTGGATCCCATTAGCTAAAGTAATAGCAGGAAGAGATTGTGAATAAACAATATCGGACAAAAGTGATTTATTACCCGAGATATGATTAGAAGCCCCTGAGTCCATGACCCATGATCCAAGAGTACTAGACTGTGACACACAAGCAAAAGAATTACCCGCAACAGAAACATCAGGTTGTGCAACCGAAACTACTTGTGGAGACGTTTGTTTATTTGCACGATACTGAAGGAACTCATCATATTCTGTCTGAGCAATATGAGCATTATTGGATGGTTGATTAGGTTGAGCACCATATGCTACTGGTGGAGATGTCTGTTTACCTGCACGATTTCGAAGGAACTCATTATATTCCTTAAGAACAATAGGATCATAACTGGGTGGTGGACCATGCAAAATATAACATATATCACGAGTGTGTCCAGGTTTATGACAATGACTACACTTGGATCGAGGTTTTCCCAAACGCCCTCCCTCTCGCCGATTCTCCATAGACTGGTATGTACGCTTTTCTGTGGTTTGAGATGCAAGAATAGAGGAGTCATCCACTTTGTGACTGGAAGGTGCAGCAAGACGAAGCAGACGAGAGAATAATTCATCAATTGAGGGAACTGTAGGACTAGCTAGAATCTGGTCACGCACAGAGTTATGGTCGGTAGAAAGTCCAGCAAGTGTAAGAACTAGAAACAATGTATGCCTTTGCTCTTGTTGCTTTTCCACGTTTGTAGTGATAGGCATCAATGTTTCAAATTCCTCCATGACTGCCTGTACTTGTCCCAAGTAAGTAGACATATCGGATTCTTGTTTCTTTAAGTTGGTCATCCGAGATATCACATCATAGAATCGAGATATGTCATTAGTGTATAAAGCACGTGCCTTTTCCCAAACTAAATAACATGTCTGGGATGGGCGAAACAAGGGCATCAACTTAGAATCAATAGAGCGCCAAAGGAGACTACATAATTGGGCATCCACTTTCTCCCATTGTGCTTTGGCTTTTGCACCTTCGTCACTAGACTTTGTCTTTTCATCTTCAACCCAAGCATTGTTTGTTAAGTGATCGTGAATACCTTGACCTTTGCACCACAACGCAACTGAAGAAGCCCAAGCTAAATAGTTTGAACTTCCCATTAATGGTTCTGAAGTGATTGTAAGGCTTGAACTTCCGATCCCCGTATTTTTGGAGCCAAAAACATCACATCCGAAAGACATTTTTCGAAATTTGACTTGAAAAGAGCTGGAAACTGCCGGAATCTACCCTCAGTGGCCTGAGAAAATCTGATTTCACCGGGAACTCGCCGGAAACCTTAGTTGCGCAGACTCTTCACTTTTGATGCCGCACCCGTCTCGGATTCTTCAAAAATACACTACTTTTGGCGAATCCGACACGCACCCGTTGGCATTTTTGAAGAGTCCGAGCAACATAGCCGGAAACTGCCTGAAAATCACCGGAACCCTAATTCCGGTGATCGGATCTAGAGAAAACTGAATGGAATCTTGTCGGAAATACTGGGCGAACTCAACAGAAGAAAACAGCTCAAAAAAAGATGACCGGAGCAGCAGTCACGCGCCGGCGCGTGAACAGATCTCGCCGGAAAGTTTCCACCTCCGATCGGCGCGTGGGGGCGCGTGGGGGGTTGTTTTTCGGTGGATCTGATTGGGGTCCGGTCGCCTGAGCTTCCCGAGCCTCGTGATGGTGTTGTCTTTCGCACAACACCTTTAGAACGAAAGATGACACAAATCAGTCCCAACCGTCATCGCCGGAATTTGACACGATGACTTAAAATTTCTCACCAATACTCTGATACCATGTGAGAAATATATGGGGAAGATATTATTGAATTGTGTATTTAAATTGTTACATTGAGACCCTATTTATAGACAATACATTGAAATCCTTTTCTAACTAGGATTCCTATTCCTATTCTTCTTCCTATTCTAAGTAGGAGTATATGTACATATTTCTATTCTAACAGTTAAGATGATGAACTGTACCTTTTCCTATTGAGATAGAGAACAGTGCTCTGGAACAGAATCCAGAGAATCTTAATAATCAGTATACTGTACTCAGTGTCACTTCTGGCGTCTTGCATTTTGTTGGCGATTCATTGGTTCCTGATACCATTGATAAAAACTTCCCGGAGGATGCCAAAGTTCTCCAACAGGTTGACAAGAAGTTTATTCCGATTGTGGCGACCACAGCACCTGATATAACTGATCAGGTCTATTCTGTCCTTTGCATTATCGGCCATTTTTGGTTTCTCATGAATTTCCTTGTAATTCATTTTCTGTAAATGATTGTTTCTCTTAGGGATTGTTTGGTTGGACTCATTAGCAAATATAAATCTCAGCATACCCAAATTTGAATACCTATTCATAATTTGCTTCAAAACTGCAGCTTGTGATAACTTATTTGATTTTCAGATGGCCATTTTTGTATGTTTTCTTGAAGAAATTTGAGAGCTTAATGCTACTAAAAAAGTACTAATGGTTGTGTTTTGGATAGAGAGGTAAGCTATTTATGGAGGAAGATCCCAACTTATTTATCTTTGTTTATGAAGAAACCAATGCATTTGTAAAAGATAACAAACAAGATTATGTACTTAGGGAGCCAACTATTTAACCAATGGATTGTTTTTGCATATATAATACTCCCTCTGGCTCGGAATTTTAATAAGCCAACTTTTTATCTCTTATCCTTTTTATACAAGTGGACACAAAGTTTGCATCTGGGGTATGGTTAATTCCTAGATATCCTCATAAGCTACCAGCAATATTTATGGATTTGATTCTTAGAGATCCTTTGTTCCCTATAGGAAAATATATGGGGAACTATTGCTAAAGCAATTAATCATGTCAACTAGCTGGAAGGCAGGACCATGTGATTACTAATATATCATTGTCTTTGAGACTTTAACTGATGTCCAATCCAAATGGCTCTTTCCAAGTTTCAAAATAAGGTAGGGCCTATTGTTCTTTAACTAACACCACAAAGTTTTCAATACTTGGAAGGCAAGAGCATGTGATACTACAGTGCCATTGTCTTCTGCTGGTACCCACACATTCCAATTCAACACACATCAATATGAGTTGCCATTTCCTATATAAACATATCCAAAGAGGTATCTACCACCACAACACTCATCAAACATCAAAGCTTTCTCTGCTTTTGAGTAACCTTACAATCCTTCTTTTTTTCTCATCTATACAAAAACTAAGAGATCATGGCTATTCTCCGTATGATCAAGAAGTCTTCCACAACTAGAGATATTCCCAAGGGTCATTTTGCTGTGTATGTTGGGGAGATGCAGAAAAAGAGATTTGTGATCCCCATATCATTCTTGAGCGAACCTTTATTTCAAGACTTGCTTAGTCAATCTGAGGAAGAATTTGGCTTCGACCATCCAATGGGCGGTGTGACTATTCCCTGCAGTGAGGATTTGTTCATCGATCTCACATCTCGATTGCGGAAGTGAGAAGGAAGCCAGTCCCCATTTTTTACTTATACAATTTTGTATAGTTGTAGTAAGCCAGGATAGACACTGTGTACAGTTGAGAGTTAGAAGAAACACTAGGTAGACTAAGGACACATTTTTCTACTTCAAAAGAAATTGAAGTAATGAAACTTCTTACTTACATGGTTTCATTCTATACCATACATTGATGTAATCAATTCATTGCAACAGAAATTTTTTGCTCAACTCTCATTGTTTGTTAGTCAGAATCTAGTCTTCTAAAGTGCCACAACTCATTCTATTGGCAATAATTACACTTTGTGGTTCCAAATAAGTCAAATACACTTGGTAGTGTCCATCATACAATGAAGTATAACTCAACATGTACTAGATCTGCCATTCTGCAGTAATGTGGAAGTACTGATTCAGTTGACTGAATGCAATAGAAACTGGATGTAAATTGATTAACTCTTAATAATATATACTCCATATTTATACTTTTCTTGAATATGGACTCCAATTTCTGCCAATATTATGGTTTTGAACGACTCATAATTTTAATGTACATTTGCAAACACAGATTGACTATTTTCTATATTAAGTAACATTTCCAAAAAGAATGACACATTTAACATTTCAACTATAAAATGTCTATTTTACCCTAAATGAAATGATTTACAGCCACACAAATTTCTAACATTTATTTTGGACCACAAGTTTTAAAAGTTTTCCTTTCTTTCAAATTTCGTGCCGAGTCAAATTACCTCATATAAATGGGATGGAGGGAGTATTAGACAATGAATTGGGCGACAAGACAATGTGATACTTCATGTGCTATTGTCAATAAACAGTGCAAACAGTGTCAATCTTTCATATTTTTGACTTCTTTTCTCTTATAGTTTTTATATAAGTGGACACAAAGTTTGCATCTGGGGTATGTTTTATTCCTAGAAATAATCATAAGCTACCAGCAATATTTATGGATTTGATTCTTAGAGATCCTTTGTTCCCTATAGGAAAATATATGTAGGACCTATTGAACTTGATCTTATATGAGCTAAAACAATTAATCATGTCAACTAGTTGGAAGGCATGACCATGTGATGCCCAATCCAATTGGCTCTTCATCACATATCATGAGATTTTATGACTTCTCATCACTTCTTAAAAATTCTGTAATGAATAATGTTTCAAAAAAGGTAGGGCCTATTGTTCTTCAACTAATACCACAAAGTTTTCAATACTTGGAAGGCAAGAACATGTGATACTTCAGTGCCATTGTCTTCTGCTGGTGCCCACAAATTCCTATTCAATACAACATCAGCATGAGTTGCCATTTCCTATATAAACATATCCAAAGAGTTATCTACCACCACAACACTCAGCAAACATCAAAGCTTTCTCTGCTTTTGGGTAACCTTACAATCCTTCTTTTTTTCTCATCTATACTAAAACTAAGAGATCATGGCTATTCTCCGTATGATCAAGAAGTCTTCCGCAACTAGAGATATTCCCAAGGGCCATTTTGCTGTGTATGTTGGAGAGATGCAGAAAAAGAGATTTGTGATCCCGATATCATTCTTGAGCGAACCTTTGTCTGACTTGCTTAGTCAAGCTGAGGAAGAATTTGGCTTCGACCATCCAATGGGTGGTGTGACTATTCCCTGCAGTGAGGATTTGTTCACCGATCTCACATCTCGATTGAGGAAGTGAGAAGGAAACTAGTCCCCATTTTTTTGTTACACAATTTTGTATAGTTGTAGTAAGCCAGGAACTCCACTGTGTACAGTTGAGAGTTAGAAGAAACACTAGGTAGACTAAGGGAGACATTTTTCTACTTCAAAAGAAATTGAAGTAATGAAGCTTTTTACTTCCATACATTGATGTAATCAATTCATTGCAATAGAAATTTTTTGCTCTACTCGAATGAACTACAATCTAGTCCTCTAAAGTGGCATAACTCATTCAATTAGTTAAAATGATAATTACACTTTATGAACTCTTTATAAGAAATATTATCTATACTTTTGAATATGAACTCAAATTTCTAGCAATAATAAAGTTTTGACCGACTCATAATTTAATGGAGATTTGCATAACATGGACAGAGACATATAGATAGCCAGTAAAAAGTATATTGTATTCTCTACTATTTGGAAACATTTCGCAAAATCTAATGAAATGGCTTGGTTTATTTTAATCAGGAAAGTTGATCCTACATAATGACTTAGCTTGAAGGACCAAGCAAATGGTCAGATTGTTGTAAATTTTACCTGTTAGTATCATTCTGAACGATCTCAAAAGATCCTGCTGTTGACAATGACTCAATGTTATCAAATTGATTTTCTGTTGTCTATCTTGTCCTGAAAAACACTGGGATGTAGGGGCAGCTGATATGGAAGAGCAATGACTAAGATCATATATACTTGACAATGAGTTGAGTAGCAAAACCATGTGATATTGTCAATCAACAGTACAACAAATGCCTCTCTACCAGTTGAATCTTCTATATGATTGATTTGTTTTCTCTTGTAGTTTTATATAAGTGGACACATGAGAGTTTGCATAAATAGTATGACAATGAGTTGGAAGGCAAAAACCATGTTATACTTCAGGTGCTACTGTCTTTAGCTGGTTCCCACATAATGTCTATTCAATGCACATCAGTAGAATTCTACAACTTGATATATAAACACATACAAAGAAGGATTTACCATAACAACACTCACCAAAACTTGAAGACATACAAAAAGTTTTCTCTGCTTTCAGAGTCCTTACTAATGCTTCCCTTCCTTATTTTATCATCTATACTGAACTAAAAGACCATGGGTATCCGTATGCCTCGTATAATCAAGAAGACTTCTACGGCTGGAGACGTTCTGAAAGGCCATTTTGCTGTTTATGTTGGGGAGAAGCAGAAAAAGAGATTGTTATCCCCATTTCATTCTTGAGCCAACCTTTATTTCAAGACTTGCTTAGTCAAGCTGAGGAAGAATTTGGCTTTGATCATCCAATGGGCGGTTTGACAATTCCCTGTAGTGAGGATGTGTTCATTAGCCTTACTTCTCGCTTGAGTAGGTTCTGAGGCTTTTCCTTTCACAATTTTGTAAAGAAGTAACCTTTCTAGTTAGGAGAGACTCAGTATTCAATACACATTACTGAAAATTAGATAGAGGGGGCTATTTGTCGTGGATCCCATTTTTGAATGTAATTTTCAGTAGCTGATGTTAAAAAGACATAATGAAATCTATTCAGATTCATTCTTTCGTCAATTGATTTTTCAGAATTCTTGTTTGCATGATTTCATTTCTTTATAACATGGGAATTGGAGCTTCTCAAGTGCTTAAGTCTACGTTAGGATAGAATTGATTTTTCGGATTCAAAATGAAAACTTTGATGAAGGCCTGTTTAGTTTGGATAGGACTTTGTATCTACATTAGGATAGATTTCAATAGACTCCTGAGGCGTTGGAGAACGTCACGGATAAAACTGGCACTAGTCTAAGCCAGTTTTCTGTATTCAATTCTGTCATATAGGTTATTTTCCCATCAATGTCTAATCTCTAACCCGTTGTTTTAGTTCATTTGCAAAGTATTCTTTGAAATAAGACTTTCGTTTTCGAATTAATGTAGTTTGCTTGATACGATGGCATGCCGCGTTCTAAGGTCACTAATATAGGGGAGATATCAAATTATGTGTGATCAAACAGATAAAATTACTAATCTAACTTGAAAGGAAAAATATTAGACAATAACAATGTATAGAATTCGATAATATTACAATATGTGGTATATATATATATATATATTAACCCCTCAATAAGTAATTACACTTGAAAACTCGCTGCTCATCTCACACTTATTCCTTTTAAAACCTAATTTTCTAGTTTCAACACCCCATTGCATGTTAACATCATCACTTGGTTTCTTCCTTTTCTTCATATTTACTTCTTCAACAGCTCGTGTCCTACAAGACTCTGAACTCTGAAGAAGTAGTGCTATTAGACTGTAAGATTCTGTTTACTGTGGCTCTTAGAGTCAAATTAGGCAAGAGAGCATCAACAAGTATATTTCTAGCCCCACATACGCAAACAGAATTGGACATAATATGATTCCTTATGCATCTGTCGCAGAAACTACTAAAACAACATTTGCTCGCTATAACTGCATCTTTCATCAATCCTTTACACAATGGGCAGTGAAGCTCTGCTGGTATATCTCTATAGGAATGCTTAGAAGACGATGAAGAACATGACAATCCTTCAACTTCCTTAGTAAAACCTGTCATCAAAACAGCAACACTTGCACTTACTTTCTTGATGTCATAATTGGGGTCACCATTTGTAGGGCAATGCTGAATGAAATGCCCAGGCACCTTGCCCGGTGGTGGGTTTTTCCACTCCATTCCACCTTGTCCAACACTAAAGCCAGCTGATCTTGTGTTATTATACTCAAGTGATATGTTGACAATTTTGATTATACTACTAGTACTAGTGGGCACTGGATTACCTACTTGACTTGGCATTACTACTTTTGGAATTGCATACACATCATCGCCAAAATCAATATCTTGAGAATATTTGGACTCTTTTTTAACTGAATGAACCTCCTCCTGTTTACACAACGCTTGCTTGGGTTCCTCTGTAATTACTATAGGGAAGCAAGGTAATCCAGGAAGGCGACGAATCAAAACAGTTGTATTTCTAGGAATCAAGGTGGTATGATCAACATAATCTTCGTTAGTTTGTACGTTGGTGAGAAGAAGGTCGAAATCTTTACCCCAACCATAACGCTTGGATTCAAATATTTTTTATTTCAAATTCCCAACAGAAATAAAATGATCAAGAATTGGTATTGAATCATAATCCTTACAACTTTTATACTTGATATACACTGCCATAACTGAAATATTTTTGCTTTTGCTACTAAAAAGAAATCAAAGAAGAGAAACAAAGTTAAGAATTTGGTTGCAAAGAAACAGAGTTAGGAATTGAGTTTATATAGACATTTTTTTTAACTTCCGAAACCAAGTCGGAATCTGAAAGGAAAAAAAGTTTCCTAAAACTGTAATCCCATTCCCATACAAACTCAGGTTTCCTTATTTTACACTTACAAAAATAATTTGATTTTATAAATTATAATTTAATTATATATTTTATTGAGGCACCGGATCAAAATTATTGTGGTAGAAGTACCTTTCTCAGAATTATTTTATCCTTTGAATATCTGATATTGTAAAAATAATAATATTATATTCAATTATTTATAATTCTAATGGTTATGTAGATTGAGAAACCTGATGGGGCAATTATTTTTTCAGGTATGGGATACATTTTTGTTACTATATCATTGTTTGACGGTAATTTTTTGTGGTTTTGTGCCCCTGTTTTTTTTTTTGGTTGTTTATATTCCTGTTTAACTATATTTTTGTGGTTGTGTATCCTTATATTAGTGATGGGCAAAGATTATTGTTAAATTAAGTCTTAGGTCTAACTCACACCCCAAAAGCTAGCTCAAAGGGAGGAGGATTGTCCAAGCCTTATAAGAAGTCCACCCATCTCATTAACCACCGATGTGGGACTTTTGTCATTTTTTAACACCCCACCTCACACCCAGTGCTTATCATCTGGTGCGTGGGCAATTTTGATTTTGGGGGCCCCAACATCGGGTGAGACGGGCCCTGCTCTGATACCATGTTAAATTAAGTCTTAGGCCTAACTCACACCCCAAAAGCTAGCTCAAAGGGAGGAGGATTGCCCAAGCCTTATAAGAAGTCCACCCATCTCATTAACCACCGATGTGGGACTTTTGTCATTCTTTAACAATTATAATTAGAGCGAATAAATATAGTGCATCCAAAAAACAGTTAAGTTGTTTTTAAAAAACAAAAGGTAAACTTTTATTCGAATCAACATAACTTTTAGGGGTCGTTTGGTTTGAAAATGAGTTATGATGGGATAAGTTATGTTGGGATAAGTTATGTTGGGATTAGTTATGATGGGATAAGTTGTGTTGAGATTATTTTTTATTGAGTGTTTGGTTTGTTGTATTCAAAATAATAAATTTTAAGAACAATTTATTTGTTTACAAAAATGTCCTTCATTAATGTAAAAAGTGATATAACAAAAGGGTTGAAAGAGACATTTTTGTCATTTACCTATTTTATCTCGGGATAAGTTATCTTGGGATTACTATACCACCCAAGGAGAGGGATAACTCATCCCGGTACTAATTATTAATCCCGGGATAAGTTATCCCGAACTTGCCAACCAAACAACAAAATAAGCAGTACTATAATTTAATCCCGGGACTATTTGGTATTTTCCCTCACACCAAACGAGCCCTTAGTGACACAATGGTATTATTTCAGCTACAAATTAAAGACAGTTGAAATAAGTCTATTTTTAATGAGAAATGTCTCCATTAACTTCAAAATAATTGAGTTTTTTTCTAACATATAAATTCGACATTTGTTTAATACATTTTACGAAACATTTTAATCATGGATAAAAGACATGATGTGGGTGCGCAAACAAATTTAAATGGCCAAATTTTGAGTTGTTATCTGGCCTATATAAACACATTTCAAGAGTGTCTACCACCACAGCTCTCAGCAAAACTTGAAAGCATTCAAAGAAAAAATATTCTGCTTTTGAGGTCTTTAGTAGTTCTTCTCATCTATACTTAAACTAAAAGATCATGGCTATTCGTATGTCTCTTATAATCGAGAAATCTTCCACATCTAGAGATGTTCCCATAGGATATTTTGTTGTGTATGTCAGGGAGAAGCACAAGAAGAGATATGTGATAGGTTAGGACGGAAATAATTAGGTGTAATGCGGAAGCTAGCAAAGCAAACCTTGAAAGACCACGACTAAGAAGACAAGCGAGAAATATACCAAAAGACACAAAGATTTAACGTGGTTCGGTCAATCGACCTATGTCCACGAAGGAGATGAGCAATCCACTATAAATATGAGAGTACAAAATATAGAGAGAAATAACATCAACCAATTCACTCGAAATACATGGGAGATAACATATCAAGCTTGTGTCCCACAAATTCTCCCCTTAACCAAAATTCTCAAAGCCCTTAAGACTACATTGTGAATGTTGACTAAGTTAGAAGGAACAAGTCTCTATTTATAGAGTTCAAAACTTTTTCCTACCATTAAAGGACTAGTCAATCCAAAACATTTTCCTAAAAGGAAAACCTATTTATAGTAGAAATTCAGGACAAATAAAACCCAACATGACCCCGTATCATTCCTGAGTCGAACCTTTATTTCAAGACTTGCTCAGTCAAGATGAAGAAGAATTTGGATTCGATCATCGAATGGGTGGGAATATGTTCATTGATCTCACATGTCGATCACTTGAGGAAGTGAGAAGGAATTAACCATTTATAGTACTCTTCATGGACATTTGGAAACTATAAAGACAGGTTGATAGTGAGTAAACATCGTCTATGTTCTCTACATTTGCTGAAATAAGTCCGATAATTTGAATATGGAAAGTTGATCCTACATAATGAGTTTAGCATGAGGGACCAGACAAGTTGTCATATTTTACAAGTAAATTTATTTCTAATTGCAGACCAAGTGGTCCGGACCTGAATAATTACAGGATGATTGCCTGTTGTTATCAATTTGATTTCTAAAGATGCTGTGTTTTCAATTATGTCATAAAAACAATGGGCCTAAAGTCTTGATAACGAGTTGGACAACAAAACCATGTGATACATCTTATACTTCTTACATTATATTAATGGAGTACACAAATCATCATAATCCACCGATTTCATTATGAGAAAGAGGTAGGATCAACCAACCGTTGCATGTTGAACTTGTATGAGCTAAAGTAATTAATCATGTCAATTAGTTGGAAGACAGAACCATGTGGTTATTGAGATGTCATTCTCTTCACCACAAATCATGAGATTTTATGACTTGCCATTTGCTTATATAAACATGTTTGGTTAAGTTTCTACCACCACAACTCTCTACAAAACAAGAAAACTACTCAACTTTCTTGTGCTTTCAGGATTTTAAGTAATTTTTTATCTTCATACTTTGCTCATCTTAATTAAAAGATCATGGCTATTCGCGTTCCTCGTATAATCAAGAAGTCATCAACATCCTTGGATGTTCCCAAGGGTCATTTTGTTGTATATGTTGGGGAGAAGCAGAGGAAGAGATTTGTGATACCGATATCATACTTGAGTCAGCCTTCATTTCAAGAGTTGCTAAGTCAAGCAGAGGAAGAATTTGGGTTCGATCATCCAATGGGTGGTGTAACAATTCCCTGCTCAGAGGACATCTTCATTCACATCACTTCTCACTTTAGGATTTAAAAATATAGTTGAGAATTTTTTTTCCTTTTTTTAGGTCTCACAATTTTGTTAAGAAAATCCATCTTGTACAGTTGATTAGTTAGAAGTGAGTCTTAGCACCACAAAGTTAGGTGCTTTTTTACTCACATTAAAGAAAATACTTCAATGAATACAGATACCAAAATTTGTTTCTCTCAACTAAATGCTTGAAGATAAATTTATTTTGTAGTTCTGAACCATTCAAATTTCAACTTATCTACTTTGGCCAAGATATAACTCGAAATATTGCCTGATTTGTTGGTTAAAATTTGGATATTTAATAATTGGCAGAATGACCCAAGAGATCTCTGTACTTGGCTCCGTTTGTCAGTTGAACCCTCATACTCATTATTTTGCCAACTAGACCCTTAAACCCATCAGAACACAACATTTTAAGCCCTTTTCTCCTCCGGTCAATTTGCGTGTAATGGACGCGATTACACGTGGAATTTCACATCATTTTTTAGTGTCACGTACGAAATTAAGTGCTAAAAATATGAATATAAAAATAAAAATAGATCAATTTTTTAATTTCTTACACTTTTCAAATAGTCATCTTCTTCATATTTGGTCACAAATTGAGCACTAAATTCATACCCATTAGATCAAATTCTTCTCGATTTAACTTGTAAATTCAACTACAAGTTCACCAACACAAACTCAATGAACCCCAATAGAAATTTTTAATTAATTTTATAAATTTACAAGATCCACTTATTATTTTTAAGCTTTTTCAAGCTTATCAATGAAGTTTTAAAATTTTCAATAGTCACAATCATCCTTCACATTATCCACATCTCTTCGTTGAAATCATCTAATAAAATAATGATACTAATATTTTTCAAACCTAAAAAATGAAAATTTTAGAAGAACTCTAAGGCTATCAATTTGTATAAAAAAAGAAGAAGTAGAAGAGGCGGAGAAGAGTGAATGTGGGGCTGGAGAAAGAAGAATGAACTGGAAAAAGAAGAAAGTTGAGGGCTGTGGTGAGGGGTAGAGGAGGGAGGCTGGTGGAGAAGAAGAAAGTCGTGGTTGGGTGGGTTGTGGACGAAGGAGGGTTGGAGAAGATGAATCTTATTTTTTAATTTTGTTAAATTGATTTTTTTAAAAGTAAAATATTGTTTTAACTCACTTTCAAGCGCGTGTAATCACACATATTTCAGACTCACCAATATTAATGTCACATAAACTCGATCAATGGTCATGGGGTTTAAAATGTTGTGTTCTGGTGAGTTTAAGGGTTTGGTTGACAAAGTGATGAGTAGGAGGGTTCAACTGACAAACAGAGCCAAGTGCAGGGATCTCCTGAGTCATTCCGCCTTAATAATTCTATCAAATATCTTACTGTACTACGTGTTGATTATGATACCATAAACTTTGAGAGATTTTTGTATAAATAGGAAATAATTCGAGACATTCACCAGTACTACAAGAAAAAAATTCCAAGATTATTCCAGTTACAAATTTGATTCACTCAAAAAAAAAAAAAAAAATCTTACACCTAACTTAATATTCACTATTTTGTTCTTTAAATCAAATATTTATAATTACCGGAGCATCGAAGTTAGTGCTAGGAAAATAACTTCTTCACATGGAATGGTAATTCCCATGTCATGATCGAAGCCAAATTCTTCCTCAGCGCATTGTAGGAGGCACTGAAACAGAGGGTGAGTCAAGAAAGAAATTGGTACGATATATCGAGTTCTGTTCTCTCCAACGTAAACTGCAAAATGTCTTTTTGGTACGTCGATGGGAAGGTGATCTACATCATCATAGCCCTGTTTCTTACCCAAACTCGAACACCTTTTCATAATTTGCTTCAAAACTGCAGCTTGTGATAGTTTGTTTGATATTCTGATACCCATTTTTGTATGTTTTCTTGAAGAAATTTGAGAGCTTTATACTATTAAAGTACTAGTAAGGTAGTGTTTGGCATAGAGAGATGTGAAGCTATTTATGGAGGAAGATCCAAACTTATTTATCTTTGTTTATATATGAAGAAACCAATGTATTTGTAAAAGATAACAAACAAGATTATGTACTTAGGGAGCCAACTATTTAACCAATGGATTGTTCTTGCATATACTAAAACTTTCATGTTTCAATTTGATTGTCTGATTTTGACTATTCGAATTTTAAAAAAAAAGTAAAATATACTTTTGAATGTGCCAAAATGATTTTTAATCTTTTAATTTTAAATCATGTGAAAAGTTAAAACCAAAAAATGCTCAAAAAGGGGGTAAACATTCATTTTGAAAAGGATTAAAAACGAAAGTAATACAAATAAATCGAAACGTGACAAGGTAGAAAGTAGGCAGGAAATTAGATATTTACAAAGCAGACGAAAACACCAATAAATCAACGATCATTTACAGAATCTATTCATTCCTGAAAAAAAAAACGATGTCATGTACAGGAAAATACCAGTCAATTATCATTAAAAAAAATGTGCGATGTGCTAAAAGATAAAAGAACCCCTAGTTTTGCACTTGGGATAATTAATTAATCAGGCATACGGAATGACATAAATTTGTAAGTAATAAATTATTATTTACTAATAATAACAGTTAAGAACTCCTTATATACGATAAAAACCGATGACAAGAAGTCAAGAAGTTTTTTTTGTTTTTTTTTAAAGCAAATTTACCACTAGATAGTGTCTAGCGGCCTTTTATTAAAAATAAAAAATATCAACAGGGACAAGTACAAGCAAGGGGGGCTAGGTCTTACCTTACTAATCCTAATAAATTACCTAACTCCTGCTACCTAACAAACATGAAGAAAATAAGAACTAGAGAGAACTAAGTATTTTCTGATCATCACAGAATTTGTAATATACTCCGTGATGATATAACAAATGAGGAGTCAAGAAGTACATGTTTGCGTTTTTTATTTTGATAAAAGTCCTGGAGTCATTGTCTTTATTTATTTTTTATGAGTCAAGCACGTAAAAAAAAAATAGGTGACTTTAAACACTTGAAATCGAAACCCCTATATAATATCTATCATAATATGTTAAATTATGTGATCAACCCATCTAGAAATTTAAATAAATAAGGAGATACATTTTATTTGCTTAACCATGTTTTCAGTATATTTTAATGTCAATATTGTTACTACATGATGCCAAGGTTCTACTATTATAACAAGGATATTTTTCTCTCGTAGCTATTATAATAGTAGAACCCTGAATCGCATCTTTTATCCCAAAGAATTAATATGGCTAGAAATAATCTACGCCAATATATGCATTATTAGTAGATTACGATTCAAAAAGAATGTTACCAGTTCTAATAGTTGGACTTTCCCAAATAAAGTATGCACTAAAAGAATTTCAAATATATTGATCGAGGTCTCAGAGGGTGCAAGAAAATAATTGTCTTTTGTCGTACCACAATAAAATTAGAATCTACTATGAGATAAATCACTTATGTCGAAACACGCCTATTTTTGGTTAAGAGTTGTCCTAGGCAAGCTTTGTAGAGTTTGGGTAATTTCTAGGTGAAGTTGAAAGATTCATTCACTACATCGTATTTCAAGATGTTGACCAGATTCTTATTTATCTTTGTTTTAAAAGAAATCAAATCAACGTTTTTTTTAAAAAGAAAAAACTATTTGGATAACACTAACATTATTGTTTTCACCAAAAAATGGTTGTTCTAAAGAATATCATGGTGCCAATTGCCAGTCAACTAGAATTATTTAATTTGACTTAATTACATGATTTAAATATGAGCTCCAGGACTTAATTACCCGTACATATTCTTGTTTTCCTTGGTGAATTTCACTTTCATAGGTAGCATAAATTAAAAAAAATAAACCTTGTGATACTTGCCCAAGACAACACAAAAGTTAGGCAGGCAACACCTTGATACTTGTACGATCGATAATAATAATATACCACTATCTACATGAATTGTGGTGCAATGATGAGACTGTTTCACCCTTAACCACAAGTCTCGGATTCGAGTCTTAGGTATAAAGAAAATCTGCCACCCTCGAATGAGTCACGCAGTGCGCATAGATTGACTAACATGCATACGGGCCCTTTGTTTCTTTGAAATAATGAGTATATACTCTACTTGTTTGATTGTACTTGGGATTAAGGAATTTTTAACAACTATTTATACCCATTTTTTTTCTTCATTTCTGGATGTTGACCTACTTGTGCGACTACGACTAGATCGATAAACACATTTATTGCGTAGATTTCGTACTGTTCAATAAAATATCCCCCAACTTATGATCCCCCACATATCCGGCTCCCCTCCATTACTCCTTCCCTTTATTTCATCAAGTGAACATCTAGATGAGAGACATGTGCCTTATTTAAAGTGTAAAGGTCAAAATTATATTATATTAACATATATAATAACCATAGTTAAGTCAACTAATTTTAGAAAACTACTCTCCAACTTAGATTCTTTATCAATTGAACTGCATTTTTATTTATCTTTGTTTTAATTAATTAGAAGAAACCAACGTATTCTTAATTAAAAGAAACAAAGATTATATATAGAGGGTTTGCTTTCAAATGAGACAACGAACAAACACCTTGATATACTTGGATGATACTAACAATGTTTTTAACGAATAATGGGTTGTGTTCTAAAGAATATGATGCATGATAATTAATTAAGTACAAGAAATTAGCATTATTTGACTTATATTTGTTTTCTAAATTTCTTTTTAAAATGAGGGTAATTTTCGAAGAAAGTACACCATGTTACGTAGTTTACATTTGGAATAAGGAGAATTCAGCTGTATGGAATCCATATTAATTATAATCACAATAATATACGACACAATCGGTGATAATAAGAGGGCACTAGAGCAACTAACCGCATACAAAGGCAGATTCCTACAACAATCTCAAGTTAATATACAATAATAACTAAATTCACAATCAAATATTTCAACATATTTTATGAATACTTTAATACATACATATAAAGTTTGAGTAAAAGTCAATGATTTCCTATATATGAACTCGGATATGATACTCTGGATGCCATGTCCTTGTTTTGATTAAAAAAAATGTTTTAAGTGTGAGAACAAGAAATATGTGTGTAAAAGAATTTGAGACGTCTTCTCTTGTAAATTATTTTGATGGGATTAATTATATCTTTGCACATTTCATTAGTAACTCTATATTTGTTTTACTTGGATTATAAAATCCATACGGATTATCATTAAATCATTACATTGTATTAAAGTTTCATAACAAAAGAAGTTCACAATGGTATTATGTTAGTAAAATGAAGTTTTTTTTAAAAATATAACGTCCTGCATTGTCTTTTTTGTGGGCAATGGCATTATGTTTTTTTCTTTCAAACACTTTCACTAGTGGATAATGGAAGTGAGTGATTGGAAAATGAATTCTTCACAAGGAATGGTGATGCCCTTGTCGTGATCAAAGCCAAATTCTTCCTCAGCGCAACGAAGGAGGCATTGAAACTCTGGGTGACTTAAAAAAGAAATAGGTATGATGTATCGAGTTCTATTCTCTCCTACGTAAACTACAAAATGTCCTTTTGGTACGCCAATTGGAGAATAGTCCTTGTTGTTGTACTTGTACCCGTTCAGCTTCTTACCTAAACTCCAACACCTTTTCATAATTTGCTTTAGTATTGTCACTTGTGGCAACTTGTAATTTGATTTTCTGATGGCCATGTTTTGTTGATTCTTAAAAAGAAATCTAAGAGCTTTAGGAATAAGAGAGACCAAATACGTACTTACTTCTTTTTTTCCTTTGAGAGAATGAGATGTTACTAAGTAAGAAGTTTTGGTGTTTGGAATATTAATTAAAGAGAGATGTGAAGCTATTTAAAGAAAAATAAAATCTAGAGTCAAGGTCAAAAACACATCTAAAGTATCTCAATTTTATTAGATTCATACGTGAACTATCATGTGTGTGGTTTCTTACCAACCAAATATTTATCAAAACACACCTCAACTATCAGTTGTTCTCTTTTCTATCTGAACAATCGTGATATTTCAAGTAGGAAAAGTAAACAACTCATAGTTAAGGTGTGTTTCGATAAATATTTACATAGAAAATTCACATATCTAATGGTTCAGATATGAAATTCGAAAAACTGTAATAATTTTTAAATATATTTTTGATCCTTCACTTTGGAACTTTTTTTTTCTTTTAAGGTTAGATGTGAAGTAAAACAAAAGGAGGGTGAGATTGTATTGGAGAGGACAAAATAAGACATTGGGAGGAGAGGAGGGCAAAGCTAATGAATTTACTGTACATATTCCTCCCCCTCACTTCGAATTTCAAATTCATAGGTTGCATAAAATAAAGGATTAAAAAACTTGGATTCTAATTAATCTTTGTTGATTAAGAAACCAATGTATTAATAAAGTAAAAGAAACAGACAAGATTTCTTAGGCTTTGCTCAAGATTGATCAGTTATATAATACCAATAATATTTTAATTATAACTACCATATAACTAGATATATCAAATCATTCCTCGAAAGAATATGTACAAGAAATTACCAGTCAATTAGCATTATTTGATAATGGTAATATATATTCTCGAACAAAGTATCTATAGTTGTTTCTTTTTTATTTATTAAAGGAATATAGACGTACAATTCAGCTGTACGGAGTCGATATATTATCTAATTAATAGCCACCGCAATCTACTGCCTTCGCTTCAAGTTGTCTTAGTTTAATTACTTGCACAAAGTTTCAAAAAGTATAAAGGATTACAAATATAACTAATAGTAAAGATTCTTAACTAAGTCACCAAGTAAGTGTCATGTTCGACCATGGTTTCAATTCTAACTATCCCAAATCCATCGTGAGCCTTGTCGTTTACAGGATATTACCCAATACATTATAATGAATGAGCTGTAATAGTCACTTTCATAGTATCATAGGTTGCATAAAAAACCTTAATTTGAACGTTTGTTTTTCGACGAATTTAGCTCCAAGAATCATTAATGTTCCATTATCAGATTACAACTTTGCTACACTCATTTACTTTGACACTTTCCTTTTCAATTATTCTGTATTATACTTATTTTGGTTTTTGAAGAAACGGACAAGATACAACAAGTTACCAAATTAAATAAGAAAATTGTAGAATATTTCTAACAACTTGTTGCATATATATATCTACATTGTTATAGATTTGTATGATAGCATCAAAATTTGGTTTCTCGAAAGCCTATTTGACTAATATTCGAAGCTAAATTGAATTACATCAACTCAATATAGTACGATTAAAATTTTAAATATTCAAATGTTATATGAAAAGTAATACTATTACATGTTAAAACTTTTCTCATATCAATTTAATTAAAAAAATATATTGATTAAAGTTCAAATAGTTTGATTTTGAATTAATAAAAAAACGTGACAACTAATTTGACCAACGGCATTACTATTTAGTATTTACTGTGGCTACAAATTTGGAGGACATAATTAATACTGTAGTGACCAGTAGATCACCAATCAGACCACTTTCAGTAAATGTGCAATTGGATTTTTCCCAGACAAAGATGTACTAAACTTATGTGCAAATAGATTAAAAGACATTTTTTTTGTATCGAAAATGATATATAAATTGACAAACAAAACATTCTCTTCTCTCACTGGGTGCAAATAAACACCACTACAAGGAAAAAAATATCCAAGATCTTTTTACAAATCTGAATCTGACCAATAAAAACATTACAAATAATATAGTGTGGTTCCTAGGTCAGGTCAGATAAAAATTACGTACAAAAGAAGAAAATACACCAAAGTCCAAAAAATAAATAAATAGAGTGAATAAATTAGACCTAATATTCAATTAATATCGGAGCATGGAATTAGTTAGTGACCGAAAAACAACTTCTTCACATGGAATTGTAATTCCCATGTCATGATCGAATCCAAATTCTTCCTCCGATTGTCGAAGGAGGCATTGAAATTCGGGATGAGTCAAAAAAGAAATAGGTACGATGTATCGAGTTCTATTTTCTCCCACGTAAACTGCAAAATGTCCTTTTGGTACATCAATGGGAAGTTGATAGTCTTCATCGTCATAGCCCTGTTTCACTCCCAAACTCGAACATCTTATTATGATTTGCTTCAAAATTGCAGAATGTGACAGCTTGTTTGATTTTCTGATGGCCATTTTTGTATGTTTTCTTGAAGAAATCCAAAGAAAGTTGGAAATTTTAGTGGAATGAAGAAAGAGAAGCTACTAAAGAAGTTATGGTGTTTGGAACAGAGAGAATGTGAAGCTATTTATTTATGGAGGAAGGTAACAATTATTTTCATCTATTGTGATATTAAAATAGAAATAAGCGATAAACAAATTTTGTATCTAAACAGTAAAATTCATTCTTAATTCTATTTAACGAGTTTTGTCGAATGGACGCATTAAGAAAGGAGGGAATTTTCAAGGAATTAGAATCCAGCTATAACACAACTATTTTAATTTA
The DNA here is from genome assembly GCF_019186545.1 of Solanum stenotomum. Classification (NCBI taxonomy): domain Eukaryota; kingdom Viridiplantae; phylum Streptophyta; class Magnoliopsida; order Solanales; family Solanaceae; genus Solanum; species Solanum stenotomum. The sequence goes on from NC_064282.1 coordinate 1,482,482, forward strand.
GTCAAATACTTTGGGCTAAGAGTGGTTTTAAACTAAGAAAACTTTGGGGAATTCAAGGTGAAATACTTGAAAATTTCACAAAGCAAATAAACTAAATGGAATGATGTTAACTTAATTGTCCCACTACAATTAAATAAGCACATGTATTCCGTAAAAAGTTCTTTGGCATCCCTTTATATTTTCAATTTTTCTGCGTACTTACTAATTTATTTTTGTTTCTTAATTATTTTTTTCGTTTCAATTTGTTTTATCTGATTTTGACTTGATACAAAATTTAAGAAAGTAACAAAAAAACTTTTGAATTTTGTGGTCTAATTTAAAGATACAAAAAATATACCAAAATGTCATTTAATTTTTTAATTTTAAACATGTCAATCACGTGGAAAAATGAAATAATTGAAACAGGGGTGTAATTGATCCAAGTAGGATAGTTATATAATATAAGGCACCTTACAATACATAAAATATATATGTGTAGTACGTACAACTAACATCAGCTAGTCTAACGTGATGATGGTGTGTACACAGATCTTACATCTATCTTGACGGAAAGATTGTTTCGATACATCAAGGTATGGGTGGTTTATAATTATAAGATGATGGTTTATTTGCTCTGTTTTGTGAATAGCTATGTCTGGTGGATTTAAAACATATTCATTTGATATCTTGTACCTTTGTTACTGCATAGTGCATATATACCATACATGATATCCTTATCTTTAGATTTTGCACAATTATGATTTATTATATGTTTGATGTTGTACTATGGATCCAATAGTGTATATTTCTTCGAAACTTCCTACCTTAACTATCCTGTTTCTGGGCTCTCTGTCTCTGTCTAAACACCCCATGTTTGATGGTTTACCATCCTCAGATAGTCCAATCGCGCTTTTGGAGATCGATTTTATGAATCATGATCTATAACATTTGATTTTGAATCTGTTTTGCCTAGCTAATTTATCTTTATACAGACAACGAACCAGTAGATCATCTTTACAAGCTTGATCGCGTGCCTTATTTACAATCTCTGTCTCATTGGACGTCTTAGTGAATTAGACAAGATTTCTTTATCTGACACAAAGTGATGGGGGTCGAATAATTCTAAATCTTGACATCCAATAAGTAAACAACCTCATATTCCTACAATATTGGTAGTAATTCTTGAAATTTGATAAAAGAGAGCTAAAATATAAGAATGATCCATTTGGCAATCCAGTATTACCCCATTTGATCTAGATTTGATTTAAAACTACCCTCAGTCCCTTGGCCTCAAGTTTTATCATTTATGGAAACTATACAAAGTAGGCGTTTGGCCATGCGATACCATATTACGATATGGTATCGTGAGATGGAATCAGCGTTTGGACATGCGATTTTACGCTGATTCCATCTCATGATTCCATATCATGAGAGGTGATACCATATTCTTCAAAAACCATGATATGGAATTATATGGTGATTCCATATCACGATTTGAGATATTTTAATACAATAATTGATCCATGAGTTTATATTTTGTTAAAACAACCCCACATTTATATCTACTAACCATTTGTTTCATATGTAAATAAAATTTATAATCACATCATTACTTTTTAAAATTTATTATTCTCACCAACATATAATCACTTTAACTCACACCTCATGATTGTGAAACTTTTCAACATTCACTTGAAACAATTAACCGGTATGTTAAAATAGTTGCCGAGGCAATTAGCAAAATGGCACCAACAATTATACAACCAAAAAATATGACTGGTGTACATTCCAAAATTCGACATAATACTCGATTTTGGCCTTGGTTTAAGGTAAAATTTCAATCACATTAATAAATTTATTTTATGGCCTTAATAAGTGCACATTTATATTTTATGTGTAAGTTATTAGTATTTAGTTACATATTTCCTATCAACTTTGTTTAAAGAGATAATATTTATTTTATGACTTTGCATTGTCTTGGAAGAACTATTTTTATTACTCTTACAAACATTATTTTTATGAAGTGCATTCTATAATGCTTCCAATTTATTTTATGTTCACTAAACTAATATTGATGTATTTTTTATTTGGTAGGATTGTGTTGGTGTGATTGATGGAACATATATAGAAGGGGAGGTTCCTAAAGCGGTGCAACAAGCATATCGTAATTGCAAAGGAACAACATCACAAAATGTCTTATGTGCTTGTGATTTTGATATGCGATTTACCTTTGTTGTTGCTGGTTGGGAAGGTACTGCACATGATAGTAAAGTACTTGAGAATGCACTAGTTGAACCAACGTCACAATATTCATTTCCGCCACATGGTAACTTTAAATTATATCCTTAGAATAAATATTATTTATTTACACAAAGCTGTCTCATTTACGTCACATATGCTTTTAGTAATTCTTTATAAAATGTTTTTTGGAAGATAAATATTATGTTGTTGATGCTGGTTTCCGAAACACAAAAGAATTTTTAGCTCCATACAAAGGACTACGCTATCATTTGCAAGATTATCCAGGAAGTGAAAGAGAGCCTCAAAATGCCAAAGAACTATTTAATTATAGGCATTCATCTCTGCGCAATGTGATTGAACGGACTTTTGGAGCTTGAAAAAATAGATTTAGAATACTGAAACAAGGCATGAACCATTATGATATTGATACACAAGTGAAAATTGTCATAGCTTGTGCAGTGTTACATAATTATTTGCCAGAATACCAAAGTAGTTATGAAATATTTATGGTCTATGAACATGAAGATATAGTTGCGGAGGATATTAACCAACAAATGGCTCAAAGTAACAATGTTGGTCCGTCTTCTCGGTCACATGATTGAGAAATGCAAGTTCAGCGTGAGGAAATTGTCCGTACTATGTGGGAGGATTATATTAAAGACTAGTACACTACAATTTATGTTCAATTTTTTTTATTAAATTAAAGTTAGATGTAACAATTACTTAAGTGGAAAACAAATAACTTTGTAATAATTTATTATGCGATTTTATAATTTTTTGTTTAATTTGATAAAATTGAATAAATAATTGGGGCTATTTTAATAGTTTTACAACTTATGAGATTTTTATGTTTATGAGAAAATATACAATACAAAAAATTTCATATCGCATGTCCAAACAAACCTTCAATTTCATCTCATGATTCCATATCATGATACCATATCATGATTCTATACCATGATACCATATCGCATGGCCAAACAGGCCCTAAAAGTTGAAAATATCAAGAAGCGTGGTCTGGAAGTGGGCAAGCGTGTAAAAGAAAAGTGAGATGAAACTAGAGGGGTGTATATAAATTATAAGAGTAGCTAATATTTGTGTCAATAATAGCATATGTATAAAAAAGAAAGCGAAGTTAATTAAAGATGGCAGTTTGAAGTAGTTGGTGCTTAAATCAGAAAGGGCAGGGCCTTACAGTATTGTCTTAGTAGTACTAGTTGTCTAGTTATAACATATTTGTGCTTCAAGAGTAACATGCCCTCCATGTGCTATGTGGAACCCTTTGGTCACCATCATCCCCCACACATATCATATTGTTGTGCTGTACACATCACCGTGCCCCGGTTAGTACATGGACCACCAACGATCAACGTCTCATATGCTTAACTAGATGTCTCAGGTTCAACTAATACAAAACCTTTTTTTTTTAAGTGGACCTTACGAGTGTGTAAGCTTGTATTCTTTTATAATTAAGGATATGCAAAAAATGTGCATTAATTTTCACTTGAAATAGTAATAGTGTGAAGTTGCATACTTTGGTTTTCTTGATTCACACTCATTGTTTACTTATAGCACCTAGTTTTATTGAGTCTCGTTTTCAGTACTATCCATTTTGAGCTAACCATATCTCTTTCTTGCATGTGCATTTCCTTCTTCTTGTTACAAAATTGCACATATAATCAACAAGAATTCAAACTGCCGAATTTTTTTTTCCTGTTCTTTCCTTAGCAAAAAGGGAAATGGAGAACGGGATGGAATCGAATTCTCATCAACAAGATGAAAGTAGTTTAGTCGACCAACTGAGCTATTAAGATTCACCTTGAAATCGATAACTAAGTATAGTGATTGTTGATCTATTATCTTGCCTGATGATAAATTGATGAATTCAAGATTTAGACCTTTTTTCTTTTCTTTTTTGGTTTTCATCTGGCGTATGTCTAGTACATGTATTAGAGTTTGACTAATTAAAATAGCATATTGCAGGGCTCATTTCTAGGGACAGAGCTCACAATAGGATTTGTCTATTAAAAAGTGGAGGTATCTCACCCATCCTACCATAACTCATGTTAGTTAAAATTAGAGTCAATAAAAATGGATGTGATCATGTATCATATATTTACAACAATTAGTGTAGTTTCTAACCTCCTTTATTTTATTTCTTTTCTCCCCTATTAATGGAGCCAATTGAAAGCTTTTTGTTTGGGAGATTTAATTTAATTTTGTGGAGCTCATATTGGAGTTATAAATGGGGGTTCATTGTGTGATAACAACTTTTCTGCAAATTAGTGTTGGTAACGAAAAGGACCACTTTGAAAAAGGAAAATCAGAATAAGAATCATAATCTAATTATAAATAACTCAAGTCTCAATCTAGTTACATTAACTATATCATTTTCATCAACTTGCACCTCTAAAATGTTGTATTGGTATGTCATCAACAATACCAATACAACATATACAAAGCCTTTTTTGGCTTCTAAATAAAGCATCAAATGTTTTTTTTTAAATTTCATATAGTTAATCAGGGAATGTGGTCCATTTGGTTATTCTAATAAAGGTGTTTCATTTACTATGAGGAAATGCCAAGCAACAAATACAAAATGTCAATTTAAATGAAATAGAAGTACTACCAACTCCACTTTTACCTGTCCGTATTCATATTTACTTGCTCAATTTAAAAAATCAAGAGATAAACTATAGTCATTCTTCAATGTAATTCCCAAAGCATTGAACTTATCATCTAAAGATGTAGAAAAAAATATCATTTTATTTATTATTGCTTAAGAGACGTATTAAATCAATATTGAACAAGTAAAAATGGATAGAAAAAATATATAATTCCGACTAACATAGGTTTTACAGACCGAATCAAAGGAATCAGTTACCTTGGAAGTTAAAGTTGCTAAAGTTTTAGTATTGATTTACACGAAAAAAAAACTGTTTACCTAGGACTGAAAGATTCAAAATTTTAAAAAAATACTCACTCCGTTTTAAAATAAGTGGTGTTCTTCTAATTATTATCTTACTTGACCATGAAATTACTAATTCAAGATATTTATTAATGATAAGTTAGTAAATGAATACTTTCTTAAAAGGTTGTCCAAGTTTTAAAATAAATATCACTTATTTTAAAATAGAGAAAAATAATTCGGACTAACATAGGTTTTAGAGACAAAATCAAAGGAATCAATTACGTTGGTAGTTGGAATCAATTACGTTGGTTGTTGGAGTTGGTTAAATTTTATTAGTAGTATAGATTTACACGAAAAAACCTGGTAACCTAGGACTGAAAAGATTCTGCTGAAATTTAAAAAATAGGACTGAAAGATCAACTTGTATCTCTATGTGATACTATATATAGGTCAAATCGCTGTCTCGTTTAATTTGTACCGTAAAGGAGTCGTTTGATGTGAGGTAAAAATATAGTAATAATTTTAGGATAAAATATATAATTGTTTTATCTCACAATTGATTTGCGATTTTAAATAATACTTAAATTATTTATTCTACAAATGATATAACTTATTTCGAAACAATTAATCATAAAATAATTGTTCTAAACCAAAGGAATCCTAATACTAAAGAAGTGCAAATGCTTTGCAGTTTAATCTTGTTGCAGCATTTAACTTTTTTAAGAAAATTAAAACTGAATAGAATCCTTTTTTTTTGGTTTTTGGTTTTTTCACACGTGTCGGTTATCACATTGGAATCCGACTAAGTTCGAATTTACATCAAAAAGTCCCAAATTGTGGGCTAAAGCGATTTCTAACAGAGGCAACTCCATATCCAAGTGGACTCAAACTCGAGACGTCTTAATTAAGAATAAAAAAATATTTATCATTCAACCACAACTCATACTGATAACGGAATAAAATTAAAAAAAAAACTTTCTGAAAAAGTAAGGTCGTATTTCGTACTTGTGAGTACACTGTACACTTACTGCTCACCCGTGATTTCTCTGCACGCACTACCTTCAATAGTAATTCTATCATTTATTGTTTGTTCCGTTCTAAAATATTTGTCTATGTTTTAATTTTTCGAAAGTAAAAATATTTGAACTTCATTAATATTTTAGAATATACTTTTTATTATATTAAAATAAGAAAATTATAATTTATATTTTATAGTCTTTCCGTATTGTTTGAGTATCCTATATATAATTTTTAAACTATTAAATTATTTTGATTTAATTTAATTTTAAAAATTATTTAAATTAACTATTAAAAAGCGAAACATGATAGCTAAACTGTTAACTTATTCCACCGTCTTAATTTATGTGAAGATGTTACTCCCTCCGTCCCTTTTTAGTTGTCCACTTTAGAAATGACACACAGATTAAGGCAACAATGATTAGCACAGTGAAGTTACAATTTTACCCTTATGACAACTTTTCATTTCAAAATTACAACCACTTATTTGAATTCAAGTGAAATAAATTGGAGGGAAACAACATACACTTTTACAATTTTCAAGAAGTGTAAATAAGGGTATAATAGGAAAAAATTTGTTGTCCTTTCTTGATTTGTCAAAATGGACAACTAAATAGGGACAACTAAAAAAGGAAATATGGACAAGTAAATAGGGACGGAGGGAGTACTATATTGGGAGTCAAAAAATTCCCCATTTACTACAATTTTTTTAAAAAAATTAAAACAGATTTTGAATCAAAATAACTATGCTGACTTGTAATACTTTTTATGTAATTTTAAATGTATATAAATTTTATTTTAAAATATTTAAAGAGAATCTATATACTCGAATTCATGGTATAGAAAATGAATTCTTTTCTTATAGAACTCTACGCCAAGTAATTCGATGTCTCTTTACCTGACCAGTAGTAACTCTTTTTTCTTTCTTTTTTTTATAACTTACATAAATTTCATTAGGAGCTAAATTACATTTTATTCCTACTCTTTTTCTACGAAAATTCTTCAAAATTAATGATATCCGGATACATAACAAACAAGTCGAATACACTAAATTTGATACATTAAAACAAATTCAGTTTAAATTGATTTATCAATATATTACTATTTATGTATCTTGTTTAAATTGATAAGTATTGTATTTCTACTAGATACATTAAATAAGAAATTGTTGCCCATAAGATGTTAGGTTTGAGATCGATACATTATTGTTTGGTAATTGTTATGTATCAGATACATTTAGTATATATCTGAATTTACGTATCATGTTTAAAAAATTAGTGCATGATACATTTGATAGAGTTTTTGTATTTAGTATCAATACTAATTAAGGTTATGTATCAAAATTAATATTTGAACATGATACATTGTGCATGATAGAATTGTAATGTATCATAATGTTGAAACGAAGACAGTATACATTAGTTTAAGAAACAAAATCAACTAGATACATTAAAATCTGAACCTATATGTATCAGAAAAGATAAACAACCAAAAAATCGAAAAAAAAGACAACAATCTAATCAACGGAAAGCAACGAAGATGTATCTTTCTCAGACTAATTAGGTAAGCCCAATACTGAAAAAGATCGAATAAATGGAATGAAGTGTATCAAGACCACCATTAGAAATTCCTGGAACCATACCAAATGCACTCTAAGATGAACTATTTGCATTAGCAACGATTTTCACCCATCTTCCAGTAAAGAGTCCGGGAGTAACAAATTCAATAATCTTTTAAGATGAAAAAACAAAAAAAAAAAATTTAAAAGAAATTGAAAATTGAAGTGATGAAAAGAAATCTACCTCTTGAATAACTTGAAATCATTAATTGGAAAGAGAAGAGATTTGAAATTCAAAAATGAATTAATGTTGGTAACTGTGACAAGATTTGTGGCTTGAAAAAAGGAAAGAAAATCATGGGTATGAAATTTCAAATTAATGTATTTGGAAAAGGGGATGATGGGAGCAAAAGAGGGAATTTTTGATATTTTTTGAAATGGTAGGGAAAATAAGAAAATATGATAATAAATGATGTGTAGTTAGATAATTTTTCCTTTTTTCTTTTCTTTTATTAGAAATGGATATTTTTAAACAAAAAGATTTTAATAATTGAGTTTTTATTAGGGAGACATTCGAAAATAACTAAACTAAATAGTAATTTTTTTCAGATCTCTTTAATTGGGATCTCTAGATCTTTTCTTTATATACTTCTGGAACAGCATATATAAATATAGTCTGATATTCCTTCTTTGAGATTAGAAAAATCAGAAACTATTAAAAAAATCTCAACAAACAAACAAAAACAAAAGAAAAAAAATCAGTAACAGTAGAATATAGAAATAATTTGTAACCACAAAACAAAAATATTTCTGTTGAAAAGGAAAATGAGAAGAAGTTTGAGACAAGATGTTGGAAAAAGAAACAAGTACCATTAATACCTTTGTATGTTGAGTTCACTTGTAACTTTCCTTCAATAGTTAAATCTTTTTTTTTCTGGCCACAATATATAAATTATTAAGTCAAATCAAACCTTAACACAACAAAAATCAAATGAGTACATTAATTCAAATATATCTAGATAAATACCTAATAGAAATGGAAAAAAAAATAGCATTAACTCTACTACATTTGAGGGAAAATTTTAGAATTATACTCTATAGAAGATTGGCATTAGAAGTGGGATTCGCCCCCCACCTTGTACTTCTTCTAATATACATATACCCTACCATGTTCTGACCTTTGCTACTGAACACCCACATGATGCAAGATAGTTGTAAATAGTACTCCCTCTCCATCAAAATTTACGTGACACTGTTGAAATTTCGAAAAGAATTAATTTTTTTCTAACTGAAGTTATGTATGTAACTTTTAAATATATTAAGTTGTTAATTATTATAATTTATAATAATATTTTTACATAATTTCCAAATAAATAAACTTTATTTCAAAAGATTTAAGTTTCAAACTTTCATACATAAATTAGACCAAAGGAAAATAAGGGAGTAATGTATAGTATCTCAATAGGGAAGAGTCTTTTATTAGTTAAATTTATTTCATTTACTATGATTTTTTTTTTCAATTTTTCCAACACATATCACCCCCTCCCCCACCTAGTTAGAAGATAAAAAATAGATGGGAAGTTTCTCCATAAATAGGTTCACTTCCCTCTATCCTAACCACCACCACTTCTTTAGTATCATTCCATTCTCTCAAAGCAAAAAAGTATTTCTTACTAAAGCTCTCAACTTTCTTTAATTTCTTCAAGAAAACCATACTAAAATGGCCATCAAAAAATCAAATAAGTTGTCACAATCTCCTGTTTTGAAGCAAATTTTGAAGAAGTGTTCTAGTTTGGGTAAAAAAAACGAAGACCACCTTCCTGTTGACGTACCAAAAGGACATTTTGCAGTTTACGTGGGAGAAAATAGGACTCGATACATCGTACCTATTTCTTTTTTGAGTCATCCCGAGTTTCAATGCCTCCTTCGTTGCGCTGAGGAAGAATTTGGGTTCGATCATGATATGGGCATTACAATTCCTTGTGAAGAATTTGTTTTCCAATCACTTACATCAATGCTGAGATAATTAAGTAATTGGAAAGAAGAAAAAAGGTGAATATTAGGTATTAAGGTTAATTTTGGAGTGAATTAAGAAAGATGTGTTCAAGATGAAGCAAGTTAAATTAGTAGTCTTTTTGCTTCTTTTTTTTGTAACGTCTTTCTTTTCACTTTTTTTTGTTTTTAATTTTTTTTATATTTGTTTATTATTTTGTCAATTTCCTCTAACCCTGACCTAGGAATCACATGGATATTAGTAGTGTTTTTTTATGGGTTGGTTGGAATTTTTTTCCCTTGAAGTGGTGTTTTTTCAAGCACCCTATGAGAGAAGTTAATTATTAAATGTGTCTCAATATATTTAAATTTGCCCTTTTTTTATACAAATGTCTATCAATTCTGTCTGTAGTTTTACTGTTCCTTCTCCGATCATAGTTATCTACTATGATTTGACGCATATTTAAGAAATAATAAATAATAGAATTAATATAATTACATATATTAAATTTAATACTTTAAAAAATATATTAGATTTGAATAATAACAAGAATAAAATAAATATAAAAAATAAACTATTTCTTATTTTTTTATATTGAACAAATATTATTGAATAACTATATTTAGTATAGGAGAGAGGTAGGGAAGTATATTTTTGTTTGGGAAAATTGAGAAGTTGAATTGAATTGTGAAGTCCAATGATGAGCGTGCCATATATAGTTTTCTCCGCCAATACTTATAATTGAGCAGTGCATTTTGTTTGTTGCTCTCTCTGTTTTACAGCTCTGCTTTTGAAAGATATTTGTTCAACAATAGTCGTTGATTATATTATTTTGAGCTATTTAATAATATTGGTTTATTTTATAAAATTAATAGATAATATTATATTTAATTTCTAATTTATTTTTATTGGTAATTATCTCTATTATATTTTTCTAGACAGTGTATATATATTATATTTAGAGGGTGATATAATAATATTATTCAACGTTTTAAAAGGCGCTCGCGTGAGGTGAAACTTTTTATGTAGTACGGGGTAAGATGTAAGTCCCGAGACACGGAGCGTAAGTCTTATGAATTTACGGAGTGTAGTCTCATACGTATTCATCTTAATAATTTTATTACTAAGAAATTAAGAAAAAGTAAAACTTTCAATTATTTTACAAATAAATTTTAATGAATAACTATAATATATAGAAAAAAATATTATGATTTTTATTTGAGAAGGTAATAATAACAAATAATGAAAAAAAAAAAGTATTATAATTACTATTTGAGAAATATCATTACACCAATAATAAAAAAAACATGATTTAAAGCAAAAAAGTACAAAAATAAAAAAAATGTCGAGGGTGTACGTTTTTACGCCCAAGGCTTACGTTTTTACGCTTGGAGCTTACACCCTAAATTCTAGAACTTACGTCTTATGGATCTACATATTCAATTTGCACCCTGGAGCGTTTTTGGCACGCCCCACCCCGAGACTCTCCCCGAACTCGCCCCAAATTTTTTTTTGAAAACAATGATATTATCCTTCTATTTATAGTTTCTTAAAAAGTGTGTAAAGTTGATAGTAAACAAATAGTATTGGGCAGAGGGAGTGCTAAATAATTACCAATATACCTATAATCACGGCAGGAATTAGAGTTTATACCGGGGCAAGGGCGACTTAATAGCCTAAAGTCAAAATTTAATATTAGAAAATCAAATAAATATACATTTTGATTCATATTAAGTACTCTCTGCATTGTATTTAATATATATTTTAATATCATAAATTTCAAATTTTGAGTGACTATGGGTGTGTTTGGTACGAAGGAAAACATTTTCCGGAAAATGTTTTCCAATTTTCTCATGTTTGGTTGGGTTAAATGTTTTGAAAAATGTTTTCCAAATCAACTCATTTTCCTCAAATTTAAGGAAAATGACTTTCCTTCAAAACTTAAGGAAAACATTTTCCAAAACTCTCTTCCAACTTTCAATTAAAAAAAATTGTTGAAAAAATCAATTTATTTGGTCCCTACCCTCAAACCAGCCCCCCCCCCCCCAACCACCCCCAAAAAAATAAAAAATTTAAAGTTTGTTTTTAAATTCAATATTTTTACCCCATCCTCACCCCTACCCCCACCCCCTACCACCACCCCTCCCAAAAAAATATTAAAAGTTATTTTTTAAAAGATATTTCTAATTTCAATTTTTTATTTTTTTACACCCCCCACCTCCTACCCTCACCCCCCCAGCCCCCTATCCCACCCCCTTCATAAAGAAAAAAATTTAAGTTTGTTTTTAAAAATATTATTTCATTTTTTCACCCTTACCCTTGACCCCCTACGCAGCCCCCCCACTCCCTAAAAAAAATTTTAAGTTTGTTTTTAAAAAATATTTTCGACTTCAAAATTTCATTTTTTCC